>NC_041390.1:166992373-167163625 GCF_002162155.2 Triticum dicoccoides | reverse complement strand
AGTTGGCTGAAGGGCGGTTGAATCGGATTTGGGGGGAATTTTTGGGTGTGGGGGGGGAGGATATTCGCGCGGTGGGCGGGGGGAGTTTGGTGCATGGTAGGTTTCTCCAAGTGCAGTCCCACGTGTTAGTGAAGAGGCAAGCCGAAGCGCGTTCCGTTTGCGTGAGCCGTGTGCAGGACCGAATGTGTGTGGGGTGCAATGCGACCGCGACAGGAGTGCTGTGAGTGTACCGCCTTTTTTCCTTTTAAACTAGGTGCTTCGCCCCCTAAAAAAAATTTGTTGCTTCACGCGATCCGTCGATACTACTACTAGTAATCCGGTAATCCCGACTAAAACGGCGCGGCCAGGTCTTTTCCCGCGCGATATGCTGGGAGGTTGGCTTAGTTGGGTTTTTTAGGACGAGTAATGCTACACCTACGTAATCCCAGTTACGTAATTAACGTAATGTGAAACGTGTGAGCTGTTGATTGTAGATTGGGGTGAGGGAGGGGGCCACCACCATGAAAATCAGGGGAGGAGAGAGAGAGGCAATTTACGTTAACCCTTTCGTAGGTTCCCGTAGATGTAGAAAGATGTGAAATGCGTGAATGTGTAGTGGACGTACTATTGGAGTGCCTAAGATAATTTGTGTATGTATAGACCTTATGTGTTTATTTTACTTTGCATGTTAGATTTGTCTTGGTTCAATAAAAAGAAGAGTTGGTGATGATGGTGTGCCTGTCATCCTGCAATATAGGTCGTCCGATCTATATCTAACGGATAGGAAGGAAACTATGACAATTTACCCGCACTCCTCTCCACATTTGCAGATAAGGCTTTCCCTCGTTCATCCTTTTCTCCCACAAGATCTTGATCTTCCGTGCAACGCACGAGCATCTTGCTAGTACTCCTACAATATGTATATTATTGTGAAAGTTCATATACACCGGCCGAGATTAATGCAAACACGACAGATTTTCATTAAATTTTGAAATTTTATAGGACAGAAAAATAAAAGAAACCCGACCCTAAACCTATTCTACGGCGGCAACCGATGTCCTCCATCTGCAATCTCTATGTACGGGGGCGGGGTTCAAGACCCGTGAAGTGAAGGTGCGGTCTCCGGCAAGGAAGAGTAGAACACAGGATACGGACCGGCCAGTTGGCACACCATGCCCTGCCGCCTCCCATGCCCTACTCATTCTCGGAGGAGTCCCCGACCTCGGCGGTGTCGGACGTTGGACGACGGCAAGTAGGACGCGTGGCTGACGGTGCTCCCGTCGTCGGCCGCCAGCGTGGCCACCGCTTGTGCGGTCGCGTCCGCGTCCGGCTACGCCGGTATTGCATTGCGAGAGGCGACTTGAGCGAGGGCGGCGACCTCGAGCTTCATCCCCGAAGGCAAGCTCTCCTGCAGAGCATTCGCACTTGCGGTCATGGCGGATGTGGTGCCAGGTAGGAGGACGATGCGCTATGGTGTGGAGGTTAGCTGGGCGTTGCCGCTTTAAGCAGCGCATTCCAGTGAGGCCAAGCGTCCGGGTGCGTCATTAAGTCGCCGGAGTTGGCTCCTCGGGCACCAAGCCTCTTAATGACGACATACAAACGGACGGCATGAATGCGGGCAGCTAGCGCCGGCTGGGAACGCAGCACGCGATGGCGCGAGGGACGAGGGTTTTGGTGTGCCAGGGTAGTCAGCTGTGGTCGTGGCAATGTTGGATATGCCCTTTGCTCAGATGCGATCCCCGCATGTCATTGAAAAAGCAAGACGACTCGACATGGTCTCAGGTCCAGAGGATGCAGTTGGCAGCGCTACACCACTCCGCGGACGCGTCGTGGCGCCCCGTGCATCCTCGACGAGCCGGGTGTTGGGGTGTGTTTGGATTGTGGCCAAAGTGCACCTTACCAAAATTTTGGTCATGACCCAAAGATTGGTCTTTGTTTGGATGGTTTCCATCTTTTTGGCATGCCAATGAACACTAGCCAACTCTAGTTCATTTTTCTTGCCAATGTCGGCCAAATCATGGGCAACCAATACCTCAACCAAAATTTTGGTCATGGCCCAAAGATTGGTCTTTGTTTGGATGGTTGCCATTTCTTTGGCATGCCAATGAACTCTAGCCAACTCTAGTTCATTTTTCTTGCCAATGTCGGCCAAATCATGGGCAACCAATACCTCAACCAAAATTTTGGCTACCCAATGCTTTAATGGGGCAACCTTGGGCACAAACCAAACATACCGTTGGTCGTGCCACAGCACTAACGCCACCCTCGGCACACTGAAACCGACCGTGTCTAGCTACGATATGAGCGTGTCGCTCTCCACGGTCGCCGTGTCCAGAGGCGGTGCTGGAGCTACGCCCCGTTGTTGGCCCCAACGACCCACATGAACGGTTGTCGGTGGCGAGGAGGTCGTGGGCCAGCTCCTCCATTGGACTAGTCTGCGCTACGTCGTCCCGACGGGTGTGCCCCACATGTCGGTTTCCCTGTTTTCCCGGCCATATTCGAGCGTTAGTGCTCCACGTTGCGCATTAGGCCTTTCACTATGTAGGCCAAGCGAGACAACTTATTGTTTATTTGAGCCGTTCAAGAATAATCATGTGGCGTTTGCTTATTTCTCATTCCTCTCCAACCCTCTTCTCCATCGATCATGTCGCCCTCCACTCGAGTCCATCCTCCCGCATGCCTCATTTGATCATTCCGCCGAGTATCATTCGCATGTACCCACCCTAGTCCTCTTTCAATAGATCTCCGGACCCCGAGATGAAATCGAGAGGGAACAAGTGGGGGCACGTGATACGTAAGGCGGATTCAAAATTTTGAACCGGTGATCATAGCATCCGCAAATCATATATAAAGGGTATTCAATGTTCATTTCGTTTTTGAACGTACAATATACTCCCTCCTATCCTTTCTAGTTTACATATAAGTTTTATGTGTAGTCAAAGTATCTCTACTTTGATAAAAAAGGTATCAACATTCAACAACGCCCAATCAATATTGTTAGATTCGTACGTACTCCTAGATTTGTACTCGAGATGGTTTCCAATTTGACTATTGACAAGATTAATAGTACATGAGATGTATAATGTGAAAATTATATCATTGGAAACTTCTTTCACATATGAATTTGACCGTATGCTTTGTGTAAGTTGCATGTCATATATTATTACTCTAACATTTGGTCAAAGTTAGCCTCGAAAAACGCATTAGACCCTGTATGCTTTGTGTAAGTTGCATGTCATATATTATTTCTCTAACATTTGTGTAAGTTGCATGTCATATATTATTACTCTAACATTTGGTCAAAGTAGTATAGTGGAAGTGGATCCTCTGACGTAGGTATCCCTGCCTTACCCTCCCTTTCGGTCACTTACTGGCGGACCCCATGCTTGCTAGGCCCCACATGTCAGTTACTCAATGGGTTCGGCCACGTCAGGGGATCCTCATCCTTATTATACTCCCTCTGTTTTTATTTACTCTGTATAAAACGGAGGGAGTGGTGGTATAATAAATGACGCGGGTGGGGGAGGGGGAGGGACGTCGGTTTGCTCTCAACTGCGGTCCCACAAGCGAGCGAAAATGCAAGACGAAGCGTGTTCCATTCGGCGAGCGATGTGGAGGGTCCAGCGTGCCGGGATGCAACGCGAACGCGGCAAGAGCGATGTACAGTCAAAACCGATTGACCGGTCGTCACCGGAACCACTATTCACACCAGAACCTTCGCTGCTCGGCCTACGCCAGCCACTGCCCTAAAACCACACCAAATCTCCAGCCCATTCCCCCACCTTTCGATCCCCTAGCCCGCATCAAGCATCCCCTAGTTCGCCGGAAAGCCATGGTGCGCCGCAAGATCACTTACTACAAGATGCTGACGCTGGAGCGCCGCGCATAAATCGCGGCAGTAGTCGGCGCCACAGACCTCCGTTCCCAAGCTCGCTTTGCAGCGGGCCAATCCCCGAGTTCTCTGGAGCCAAGCTACGAGGAGGAGGAAGCCGATCCAATGTTCATGGCGGAGGTCGCGGCGCAGAAGGCCCCCAATGGGTATGAGACGATGGACGTCGACTTCGTGCCGGCGTCCGAGTCCCCATGGTGCAGGCGGACAAGCGGTTCAACATGGCGATACTAAAGGAGGACCGGGAGGCAGAGGCTCAACTCAACATGGAGCACGCGCATGCCGCTGCCATTGAGGCTCTCCTGCAGGCGGAACCAGATGTCGTGGATGTGAACTGGGCGGCGGAGGCTCAACTTGAGGCGGAGCGCGCGGATGCCGCTACCATCGAGGCCCTCCTACAGGCAGAACCGGACGTCCTGGACTTGAACCGGGCGGCAGAGGCTCGACTCGACACAGAGCATGGGGATGCCACTCTCATCGACGCCCTCCTGCAGGCGGAACCGGACGTCCTAGACTTGAACCGGGCGGCGGAGGCTCGACTCGACGCGGAGTGCGCAGATGCCGCTGCCATCGAGGCCCTCCTGCAGGCGGAACCGAACGTCCTCGTCTTGAACCGGGCTGTGCTCTCGTTCGTGCAGAGCACCCGCATGCTCCACTTGAACGAGTAGCTGGAGGCCGAGGACAACCACGGTGCGGAGACACACGTCGGCAGCGACGGCTGGTTCGCACCGGCAGCCAAAGACAACGAGGCTGTCTCTTTCCGCGAGGAGTGATAGTTTTTCTTTATGTTGTTGTTTTTATGGATCTTTTGCTGTGTAAAAACATATATTTGTTATGCAGTCGCCTGACTTGGGTCAGTCTACCATTTCAGGCGGTTGGATGAATATCCTACGTCTCCTAACCCTTCTTTCCTTCTTCCTCACCTCTTCTTCTTCCCCAACAGACCACCGTACGGGCCGTACGGATACTCCCCAACATGCGGTTGGATAAACATACTCTATGAACAAAAATTATGTGTCAGCGATAGGATGGCTGAGTTTGGTTTGTTCACATGCGACAACACGTGTCAGTGAGGGTGCATTCCCTTGGTTGGGTTTGCGGCGTGCATGAGTGACTGTGTGAGGGTGCGGTGCGACCGCGACATGCAGGAGCGACCGTGTGAGGGTGCGGTGCGACCGCGACAACCGTGCGCAAGTGTACCTCCTTCGCATTTTGAAAACTTTAGGCAAGCTTGGCAAAAATGTGTGGCGAAGTTTGGCAATGCAAGGCCTAGACCCAAACAGGATAAGTACGTATGTACTAGGAGTACTAGTGTTAAAAAAGAAAGGCAGGGTTTTCCTTCGCGGGATTTAATCAATACAAATTCTCGTTTCACGTGTCAATTAATGCGTATTTTTTTCTCCAAAGACCAAAGAGCTAACCATCTCACTCCTCATCGCTTGATTAATGCAGCGCCATGCAAACCAATCTTCTCACTTCCGCATGCATGCAGGGGATATTAATGTCCTTGGTTGCTAACCCCATCAACTTTGCTTCGATTAGTGTTAGTGGCCCTTTGCAAATTGTAATTTTGATATACTGGCCTTGTGTACAAAAAATGGAGGTAGTAACTATATTTGACTTCCTTCCCCATTGCGGTGATGTCGACGATAGCTTTTTTTGGTGGTTTGGCGAAGTGCGTTCGACGAAGAAAACCATTGAGGGAGACCACGGTAAGTCGTTCGCAAGTGCCGCCTGCAAGCCGAGACAACCGCCTTATTTGCATCCATGAAGTCCTTTACTAGTACTACTAGGAGTACTAGTGTAGTGAGATGGTTTCTCAAAGAAGATGATGGAGAAGCGGAGTCAGCGAAGAGTGAAATGATGGTTGCTTCGTCCGTGCTTTTGTGATTTTACGCCTCACTACTTTGTGATTTGTGATAGAAGGGACAGGGGAGTAGACTCTGTGCTCTATACTGTACTACATGCGTCCAAGCATGGGAGAAAGAGGAGAGACGTTGCATTTTTCTATTCCTTCAATCAATCAATCAGGGAGCTTCGGTTCCATCTTTTTGGCTTTGGCAACACCGTCCACAATGGTTCCCACGATGCCAAAAGCTATTTTCACATTTGGCTACACATTGTGGATGCCCTTAACCGTACCACTTGGTTTTGTTCCTATGTGCTATCTATACAAATCTCAATTATATTGATCTAAAAAATTATAGAATCAAGATTAGTAAAAAGGAGGTGATTTTGCCGCGCGGATGGCGGGGCGGTTTCTTATTTGAGTAATGCTACATCCACGTAATGGTTTAAGTAAAGTTACGAACTGATGTGATGTGGGACTCTTTGATTGGATTAGAGAGGATCAGGCCCACCCCACCTGTAATCAGGGGGGCATATTAGATTAGATGGAAAGTATATGTAGTAGCTACGTAGCCGTTTGTAAGTCTAGGATTAGGCTTCTTATTTTCGGAGGACGTTGTCCTGGCGGTTTGCTAACATGCGGTCCCACGTGTCAGTGCTTTACCAAGCCGATCTGCATCCCACATGAGGCAGAACAACGGCAGAAGCAACACATGGTTAAGTTGAAGAAGATGAGGGAGAAGCGGATTCAGCAACGAGTGAAATGATGGTTTCTTCGTCCCTCCAAATTAACTGTGGGAAAGGTGCAGCTTTGTGATTTGACGCCTCATTGCTCATTAGTACGCCGACGCCATGACTGGGGTGCTTCACCCCGGCTGCTCTGCACTGTATTCTGGTATGGCACGTGGACCTGGTAGCTTGATGTCCCACATGTCGGCGAAAGGGACTAGAAGATTTATGAAAGCGAGCGCTCCACTCTTACGACGGAGGAGTAGACGACACGGCGGCCCAGTGTACTGTCACTTGTACTGTATAGTATTGTAGTTTTGTTGTTTCACATGATCCATCGATACAAACCCGATTAAACAGGAAAGGGCAGGATTTTTCCCGCGCGGTAGATGATACTGGCCATACATTTCAAAGGCAATTTTAATGTATGCAAACTGAATAATTATAAGTAACAATATGATATCTAGTAAAACTAAAAACACATATGATTTATTGTGTTAGAGTGTAGTAGTAGTGATGTATTGCATAGTTGTTAGATGTAACATGTGAGAACGTGTAGAGATGTAGTTTTGGAGGGCCTACAGAGAGAAAAGCGTAATACGGTCACCGAACTTCAGAATAAGCTGATTACAGTCACTATATACGTTTTGCGGTGATTATACGGTCACTTGCTCACAGTTCAGCATCGGATTGCACTCTGTTGACCGGCTAAATAGTCTGCGTGGCGCCATGTTGACTAGTTAAATTGACCATGTTCCTTGTGGGTCCCACCTGTCAGTTTGCATAAGCAAAAGGTCAGATAAACACAAATTTATGCAGGCGCGACAAGGCTCTAACCTGTGCCCGGAAATCACCTGGTTGTGTATATGTCTGTCAGGGCCTGATGTGTGCGCATGCACGTGTAGGTTGAGCACTTGAGCGTGAGAGTGTGTGTTAGTCGTGTGGTGTACTGGTGTGTGCATTCATGCGTGCGTGTGTGTGTGTGAGTGTTGCGTGCGTGGCTGCGTGTGTACGTGTGAGTGTTGCGTGCGTGCGTGGGTGCATGTGTTTGTGTGAGTGTTGCGTGGATGCAGTTCGTGTGCATGCGTGCGTGTGTGTATAATCACCACACCAGCTCCTGTGTGTTAAAATAGACGGCTCAGCATACCAATACAAGGCCATCTTGTCCGCTATGCCCGCGGTCATGACTTCGAACCACCGTCCAAATATTTTTTTGTCGTTTGTTTTCATTCTTACTAGCAAGATGCACGTGCGTTGCACATAACATCAAGATGCATTTGTATGACTTGTTTATCTTGTAAGAGAAAAGGATGAACGAGGGAAGGCCTTATTTGCAAATGTGGAGAGGTGTCTGGGTACCTTTTTGCAAAATTGCCATAGTTTCTTTCCTATCCATCAGATATAAATTGGACGACCTATATTGCAGGATGGCAGGCACACCATCATCACCAACTATGTTTTTTTATAAGAGTATATTTTATGTATTTTATAAGAGTGTAGATGTAGAGTAGATACAAGTCGACAGGTGGGCACGATGGTAGTGAGATAATGTGATGCAACACTAGAGGTGCCACGTGGAGCGTTTCACTGGTCAACTAGTCATGTCATGAGCAAATACAGAGTTGTACAGTGAGCCCGTGACTGTATAATAACCACTAAACGTAAATGGTGACCGTAATGAGTGGATTCTGAAGTCCAATGTACGTATCGTGCTTTTGCTTTAAATACAATGATCTTCATTGCATATATCACGAGAGAAAGATGAAACATGCATGAATTTTCTGGGGGCTTACTTTTAGAGGACCTGGAGATAGTTTTGTGTGCATACGTGAAAGGGGCGTACATGGGGGGTATGCGATGGAGAGAGAGATGCTCTTCGTTTCTCTTTATTATGACTAACTTTGTATATAGTATAAAAATATACAAATTCACAGTGCGGAATAAATATCATTGTGGGCACCATGCAATGCAAATTAGCGTTCGTACTCCTCCATATAACTTTGTAATGTTGTATATATGTAGAAACTCTAAAATAATTTTTTTGCCACACTTTATTCAAAAGGAATGTTGTATGCGAAATAAACGTGAAGAGAGGGCTTTTTAGATCAATGGGGTACGTGATGTAACATGTGTGAATGTGTAATTTATGCATTTGGCGGGGCCTAGAGAGGTATGTGTGTGTATTACGTATTCGAGAGAGGCATGGATAGAGGGGCCGACGGGGGGGGGGAGATAGCACGAGAAATGAGAGTGGTCTAGAGAGAGAGACAAATATGATGTCACGACAAGAGATTCCATTCCCTTGAGTGTGTATATGCAAGGGGGGAGGGAATAGAGGCACCAGGAGAAATTTTCTGTGTGTGTGGTATTTGTGTTGGTATGTGTGGGTGTGAGAAGATAATGAGACGTGGTGGCAGAGGGTGTGTCACCGCGTGAGGTCCGATGGGTCGAGGTGAGGCCCTTTGTTCGGTTCCGTCCTGCGCCACATTGGTCGGCCCGTGACGCATTTAGGAAGACCCATGGATGACTAGTCGTACAAGACAAATATAGCAGAATTGTGAAGGACTCTGTGTCTACTGACAAAGCCAGCTAGGATTGTAACCCTAGGTTCTCGGACTAAGGTAACCCCTTTATCTCTGATATTACTATTCATCCCACCTAACTTTAAGGGGCATCCTACAGAATGCTCTGCTAAAATCATACTCGTCGATTAGGAAGAGAGGTGTGAGACAATGCGTGAGAGACATGCGTAAAGCTAATGTGCGTACATGAGACACGTAGGCAGGTCCATGTATATAGAAAGGGCCGATGAGGATTGTGCGTGTGTATGTTTGTGAGAGGAAGAGTGCTTGTGATAAAGGTTAGTGGAAACAGTTGTAAATGGTTATGAGAGGGAGGGAGGGTTATATCTAGAGCATGTGTGCGAGAAAGACACCTCGGGAGAGAGTGTGTGAGCATGTGTGAGAGACCATCGATGGAGAGTGAAACTACACGTAAAAGACTGCTCTACACATTGATTAAAGATATAAATTGTATCCAAATATTAGGATGGGATCATGATATTTGCAATTCGCGTAAGGAGCGGTCATTGATCCATCAGACATCTAGATTCTATTGAATTTGAGCATGTCTATGTTATTATTCGACACAATTGATCCACATAGTTAGTATTTTGAACTCCAGACAATGCATCGCTTTAGCAATCAAATATAAACATGAGTATAGTTCATGTTGTGTGTGTAAATCACATTATACATATGAAAGTTACACAATGGACATTATAAATAGCTACCTATGAACTAGCATACATTTGAATTCAACTTAAGGTGGTTTAAAAAATCAAATTCAACATGAAGTCCATTCAATTATTTGAATTTGATATCATGGCATTTGTAAACCATACTTAAATTATGGGGGCACCAATCTTTGCTCTGATTTTGTACATAATAGCATATGTAGTCATGTACAAAATAGATTCAAATTTAGCTCCTCCATTCCAAAATAATCGTAGTTATAGGATTTTCAAGTGTCAAAATTTCAAAAAGAAGCGGATAATTTAATGAGGTTTTCAAACATACAAGGTCAAACATAACATTGTCTATTTAGGTCAATCCTCATAGTTCAAGAGTACTCTAAATGTGAATGCTTGTGTTTCAAAATTTTGAACGAAGTGCCAAAAGAGCCTCTACTCGCCCGAAACCGCGTGAGACCAATGTTTGGTAGTACAAGGAAATTACTTTTCTAATAACTCCGACCCGTGAAACCTACCGGCCCGACGTCCAAAGGTCTAAACCGGGGTAGGTTTGTAGCTTCATCTAGACGCCACGCAACCGCATCCGAAAAACGTTCATACACAATGGCCGCCTAAGCACACATGCGCGCGGCCGAAATCGCTCCCGTCCACTATTTGGGACACCTGGGATTACCATCCTACCCTCGACCCGCAGTAGGTCCAAAATTTAAGAGGGGGCAAAGTTTGTACTTTCCCCAAATTTCAAACAAGCGCGCCCCATCTTCCGTTCAAAAAAGCCAAAAACAAGCGTGTCCCAGACGGAAACATGGTTCCCCCCACCCATCCGATTCCCCATTCGTACTCCGTGGGTGCCAAAACTACCTCTCCACCAGCCGTGAAATCCTGGAGTCCTCCGTCCGCCACCCCATCCCACCCATCAACCGCCGCCCTCCTCCATCACGCCGGAGCCAATACCCCGACGTCGTCGTCCACCGCAACCTCAACCGCAACACTCTCCACGGCTAGTAGTTGAAGCCGAGGCCGAGCCGTCCGTACCTGAGCCAGTTCAACCACGCCATCCTGCGCCTCACTACTGCCGCTCCAACTTCGCCACCCTCCACCACACCGGAGCTGTTCCTGCTACGCCGTCCTTCACCTCCTCGGATCTGCTTCCCCTCCACCGACATACGGCCACGGCAACGTAGTCAACAATTTGGCCATGGATTCGTCCAAGCCTGCACCCTCCAGAACATCGGTTTCCCTGGTAAAAAGAAGAAGATCGGCGCGACATGTGGAGGTGACCACACCGGCAACCAAAAAAGGTACTCCTCTTCCCTTATTTGTGCAAATCTTACGTCTCTGCTTGCACGGTATTCATCCCACAGAAGACACTAGCTGAACGCTTCTTCTTGATACTAGATGTTCCTAGTAACTCGCAATGCACAAGGTTTCTCCTCATATACTATTTCACCTTAGCTAGAGGTCCGTTGCCCCCCTGAATTTCAATTTCTGGCCAGTTGATTCCCAATTAACGGAAGCATTCCCCGGTGTAACAGGCGCTAGTACGCCTATTACGCTGGGGAAGTAGCACCTTGGTGTTTATCTTAGGGGCGTGTGCGGCCTAGAGCTACTAGCGCCTGATCTGGAGGTCGGCCGGGATTAAAGGGATGGCCTGGGGGCGCTGCCAAGCATGGCGGTGGTGTGAGGTCGATGGGAGGGTGGGGCGGCGGAGGCAGGGGTCTGGGCCGGTGGTCGCTGACGGTTCGAGAAAGATCGTCAACAGTGACTAGCGGGAGGTAGACGAAGGCCATCTGCCTGTTCCTTATAGATCGGACGGTTCATTAAAAAATCGACTGACCTATTTATTTTCAGTCGACTATTATGTTAGATATTACCACATGTGGTGGTGTGCTGCAGGAGTACCTGCATTTCCTGTGCTCATATATTACAAAATCATACGGAGTAGAATCTAATTTTGTTTGCCATGCAATGTTGTAGAGCTATCATATGTCTCCTGTCATTTATTTTTCAGCCACCTGCTATCTGCTACTTTACAGTGCACTAGTTCCGCACACACTTCACCCTTACTCTCACTATTGTGTTTTTATGCAAGGGTATTTCAGACTCTGCTGCCATGAGAGAAGCCAAAAAGAAAAGAGGGAAGTCGCTCCAGCTTCGTATGTGGGTAGGCAAGACACGTTACAGTGCTATAAAAGGGTGCAGTGTCAGCAGATGGAGACGGTAAACGTAGCTCTGGAGTTGATGACCTTGCTCGCAATGAACCACCATCCCAGGTGCTTGCTTTAACTTCACGGTGTCATATGTTGTTGCATGTTCCATATGGTGTCTAGCTTGTATTCGAAATGCCGAAGTCGGTAAGATAAGGAAAGATATTTTTTTACATGAACCACCATCCCGTGAGCACCAGAAGACAAATAGCTAGTCAGGGCACTGGCCGAGCCAGTGACAAGCCCAGCAAAGATAGGCATCACCTGGAAGCCAACTAAAAAGCTGCGATGGTGGCGAAGCAGCCCGCCTCCCACCAGGCTCTCAGGTCCTAGATGATCATGCTCACCACTCCAGCCGGATGTCTAGCTTGTATTGCTTCCAATTTGGTTAAATTGCATCTGCTTAGCTTACACATTATACCTTTGAATATGACATGCCTTTCTGTTTTTGGTACATACTAGTACATCTGTGTATTAACCATGTTCTTACATCAAACTAATGTCCTTGTGTATCCCTCATCAATCACTTATGACGAGGCAGGCAGGCAAGGGGACTACTCCTCATTTAAAGAATGCAGCGTCAGCCTCCCGACATGATTCTCAAGAAACAGAAATGCTAGATGAAGATAGTGAATGTAGCTCTGTAGTTGATTACAGCATTTCCCCTACACTAGCATCGCAGGTGCTTGCTCTAACTAGGCAGCGTGATATGTGGTTGCATGTTGCATATGGTGTCTAGATTGTAATTCTTCCAATCTGGTTAAACTTCATGTGCTAGTCTGCTTAGCTTATACATTATACCCGTTAATGTGACATGCCTTCCTGTATTTAGTACATAGTACATTTGTCTATTAAGCATGTCCTTACATAAAACTATTGTTTTTTGTATCCCGCATCAATCAACATGACGAGACACCTTTAGTATATGCAGTGCGATATTAGTTGCATCTTTCATATGATTTATAGCATGCGCTGCTTCTAATTTGTTGAAATTCCATTTATGATGGGACGCTTTTAACTTGGCAGAGTCATATTGGTTGCATCTTTCATGTGGTCTCTAGCTTGCATTGCTTCTTATTTGCTGGAATGGTTTCTACTTAGTTTACACAAACAGTTGTGAACATGCCATGCCGTCCTGTTTTTCGTACATATTCCATCCTGGTATCATGTGTTTGCCTTGCATCAAAGTAGTGATTGTCAGTATCATGCATGAATGAGTTCTGAAGAGAGAATTTTATTTCTTTTTCTTGTCAGTTTTACTTGACAATTCAAAATCAATAAAGCGGAAGGAAGTTAGCAAGGCAGCGGATAAAGGTGCTCCTTCTGAACGGAGGGCCTCTACAGTTTCTACTCCTCCACACCCCCAAGATGATTTCCAAGACAACACATGCATAGACACTCAACAAAGCCGTGTTTATGATGAGCACGTCTCTCCTAGTGCAGCATCACTGGTGCTCCCTCTAACTTGGCACTGTTATATGTGGTTGCATGTTATGTGTGATGTCTAGCTTGTATTGCTTCTAATTTTGTTGAATTCCATCTGCTTACTATACACATTATACTTGAATAAGACACGTGTTCCTGTTTCTAGAACATACAATATGTGTCTATCACACCATGTTCTTACATCAAATTACTACTATTGTGTAACTTGCAACAATCACTTATCATAAGACACGTTTGACTTCGGAGTGTGATATAGGTTACATCTCACATTCTTTTCTAGCTTGTACTACTAATTTGTTGAAATGGCACTTATGAAGAGACAGTTTTAACTTGGTAGAGTGATATTCGTTGAATCTTTCATATGGTGTCGAGCTTTCATTGCTTCTAATTTGTTGAAATGCCTTCTCCTTAGTTTACACATCATAATCTGTGAATATGCAATGTTGTGAATATGCAATGGCACTAATGACGAGAGACCTCTAACATGGTAGTGTGTTGTTGTTTGCATCTTGCATATGATTTATTTCTTGTACTGCTTCACATTTGTTTAAACGCCATTTATGATGAGACACTGTTAACTTGGCAGAGCGATATTTGTAGCATCTTTCATATGGTGTCTACCTTCCATTGCATTGCTTCTAATTTGGTGAAATGTCTTCTTCTTAGTTTACACATCATAGTTCTGGTTATCTCTTCCGTCATGTTTTTCATACATACTACATCCTCCTATCATGTGGTTGTTTAACATCAAAGTTCAGTTCGTCTGCATCACGCATCAATTTGTTCTGAAGAACTAAATTGTTATTCTTTTTCTAGTCGGCTTGACTTAACATGGCACAGAGAAAGAGGAAGAAACACAGAATGGCAGGGAATGAGAAGCGGATGAATCCTGCAGATTCTGCTGGTACACATGGTGCAATAGAAGGTCAAAGTCCAGCGGAAAATTCTACAAACACGGCATCCCATGCTACACGAGTTGCAAAAAAGCCAAACAGAAACAAATAGCTGCCATCAAACAAGCAGAGACAGCCCTAGTTCTTGCAACACCTACCACAGTACTACCAGCTGCACGACTTACTCGTGCGTCAACTGAGCTAACAACACGTTCCCAAGCTCCCTTGCCACCTGACACTACTTCCCAAGCACTCTTGACACAAGACGAGTTGGAAATATCAGATGAACCTTGTGAGCTTCAACAGCAAGAAGGTAGTTGCTGGAGTCAAGTTACAGTTGCATGCTTCTTTATATGTAGTCTCACAGTTTGATGTACACTAACACTTCCTATGTTCGTTGTTGGACTAGCACCTAGGCGCAAGAGGAAACAAACATCAGGGATAATGCTCGATAGGTTAACTAAATCTAGAGGAGGAAGAATGGAGATCCGTTTTGAGGCAGGTTTAAAAAGGCCAGTGATGCTACAGAGTCAGCCAAGTTAGTATCAGAGGCAGCGGTTGCCGTTAGGTGTCATGTACGTATCCTCCCAACATGGATTCAGTACAGGAATGACAAAGACGAAACCTAGTTCAACACCTTCCTCAACCATTTATCTGTAAGTATGGTTATGTATGGAAACTAGTAATATCATCTTGCTCTGTCCCATACTTTCTAGGTTGCTGATAATGAGACTCCCATAATTTTCAACAGATGAGGTTCAAGTTGGATAGCCAAGATGATGCAACCAGACAAGCTTGCACCCATGTTTTCAAGTCTGCTCTGCGACAGTATCAGTATAACTTGAGGAAAACTCACTTTGAAGGCAAGGCAAACAGTGAACTTTCCCAAACATCTCCAGTGGAAAATATATCGGATGAAGACTGGAGGGGCCTTGTTAAGCACTGGTCTGATCCGAAGTATCAGATACATTATATATATGTGATCGGATCACATGTTGAAGTCCTATTTATGCATGTGCCACACAAATCTATCTTCTTGTAGGTGAACTGTTCAAAGAACAAGGCCAACCATACAAAAGTGAAATTCCAACAGACGACAGGATCTCATAGCTATATTGCACACTATGAGGCTCTTGTAATTAGCTGCTGTTTCACTCTTTTCGCTGTACCATATTATCAGATCTATATTGACTTGTTCGAAATGCAGAGGAAAGCCCGCAAGGACCAAAAAGTACCTGAACCAAATGTTGTGGAAATCTTCAAGGACTGTCACACCAGCAAGAAGAAGGGCATGACTACACCAGTCAAAGCCGCTGTTGTAAGTCCTTAATCCTCATGCCTTTTAACTACTACTTACTCTGACTTGTGCCTTGAACTGCATGGTTTGCATCCAATGTCTATTACTCTTTTCAATTTTATACACAATTGTCTTAGCGTATCATTGCACCTTACAAGGTTTAAAAGAGAGGAGTGATGTTCCTTTGATCTTGACCCGTAATCTAGTTCCGTGCTAGACTTGCCCACACAATGTTACAATTGCCTGTTTGTCTGTTCTCAGTTGTTTTGTGATATGAATGATGTCATACTATGCTTACCGTATTATAAACTTCGTCTCTTTATCCTTAGCCCTCAATACAATGTGAAGAAATAGACAATACATTAGTGATGGTACATGGTCATATGTTTGGAACCTGGTTTTATTATGTACTTTTTGCAATAAAATACAACTAATATTTTACATGGGTTCACCAGAATAAGTTCTGTATATAGACCAAAGCTATTTTGTTTGGTTTTGCTGCCTCCTTAATATCTTCTGTTCTAGTACTACTAATGTAAAACCTCAACTTTTCAGCGAGCTATGGAAAAAATGGTGGAACCGCCACCTTCTGAAGGTGGCGAGGCAACTATAACCGCAATGTCAGCTCTTGCTGCAGTGGGTCAGTACCTATCCACTAACAGTGCCAAAAGCACGTTCCTGCGTAATACTAGGTTGGTTGTTAAGGCAATATCGTCCAAACTGCCTCATGATCAAGATATGCAAGCTCAAAGCAATGTTGTATCTGCACTCCAGACACAAGTCCATTCCTTAACAGAGACCCTTTGTGAAACAAGGAGAAACATTGCTCAATGTCATCAAGATATGCATGGTTTTGAAACCAGACTATCAGACATTTGCTATGTTGTTCAGGAGCCTAGGGGAAATGAAGGCGAGGATTATGGTGCTCCATCGGACAATACAACATGAAAACGTAACAGTCAGGTCAAATGAACTGAGCTTCTAAACTTCTGGTGGTGCATTTATCTGCTAGACTGTTAAGTTTTATGCCAACCTTCCTTTTGTTATATAGTTGTAATTTGTTTTGGTGCCATACAAAATTTATTCTTAATGTGCAGCCACCGGCTGAAGAAAACAGCAAGCCATTTTTGTATAGTGTAGGGTGTTCCCTATATTTGCACTAGTGGCGATCTTTGATGCCGAGTGGATGTAATCTGTGCAATCGCCTTAATAGCCTAGCATTAGTTTCGGCCTTATTTATTTCCTAGTCTTCTTTTTCCCTGGTTTGCTAGTGGCCACAACTACCATGGGCCATATACGAGCCGTAGGATCCATGGGTCTCCTACAGGCCATCGATAAATGGGCCTATAATCGGTGGGCCTTGGGCCGTCGGATAAATGGGTTTACATGGGCCATAATCGGTCATAATTGGTATCGGCCCAGCACGGTAACATGGCGTTAACAGGCTGTAGGACAGCAAAGGCTTAATTCTGTCACAGGCATAACGGGTCGTTAATGGGCCAGAATATTGGACGGGCTGGAAAGGCGCAACGGGTTAACATGCCAGAAACAGGCCGACTCTTGCCATGGGCCGAATTTGGCCCATTAGGGTAACAGGCCAGTAACGGGCCGACTCTTACCATGGGCCGAATTTGGCCCATTAGGGGAACATGACAGTAACGGGCCGACTCTTGCCATGGGCCAAATTTGGCCCATTAGGGGAACAGGCCAGTAACGGGCCGGAAGTAATCGAGGGCCGAAAAGGAGCCCAAGAACGTATGGGCCGTCAATAGGCCGAAGGCTAACACAGGCTGGAAACGGACCATGTAAATCACGGGCCATTAACGGGTATAAAGAAAATTACTGTTCATTATGGGCTAGAGTCACCGTAGGCCTGTAAAGCCGCAGATGGACTCCATCCGAACTACGACATGACCTGGCCCGATATAGAGGCGCCGCACACCCCCTCTGCTTCACTGATGAAGTAATGGAACATGAATTCCCAGAAGGGTTCAAACCCGTGAATATCGAATCATATGATGGAACCACAGATCCCACGGTACGGATTGAATACTTTATTCTCCGTATTCATATGGCCCGCGGCGACGATCTTCATGCCACCAAATACCTCCCGCTAAAACTCAAGGGGCCAGCTCGGCACTGGCTGAACAGTCTGCCCGAGAATTTCATTGGTAGCTGGGAAGACTTGGAAGACGCCTTCCGCGATAACTTCCAAGGTACATATGTCCGGCCTCCGGATGCCGATGACCTAAGTCACATAATCCAGCAGCCCAGGGAGTCAGCCAGGAAGCTCTGGACTAGGTTCTTAATTAAAAAGAACCAAATTGTCGATTGTCCGGACGCCGAAGCCCTCGCGGCCTTTAAACATAGTGTCCAAGACGAATGGCTCGCCCGCCACCTCGGACAAGAAAAACCAAAATCCATGGCAGCCCTTACCGCTCTGATGACCCGCTTCTGCGCGGGAGAGGATAGCTGGCTCACTCGTAGAAGCAACAACACCGGTGACCCGGGCACTTCCGAAGTGTGAGACGACAACGACAAGTCACGACGCAATAAACACAAGCGTCGAAATAACAATGAAGGAATGCACGACACGGCGGTTAACGCCGGATTTAGAGGCTCCAAACCTGGTCAAGGAAAAATCCATTCAAGGCAAACAGAGACGGACCATCCAATTTAGACAAGATACTGGATCGGCCCTGCCAGATTCATGGCACCCCTGATAAACCCGTCAATCATACCAATAGAAGCTGTTGGGTCTTCAAACAAGCCAGCAAGCTCAATGCCGAACACAAGGTGAAGGGGCCGCCGAGTGACAGCGATGACGAAGAAACTCGCCAACCAAACACTGGGGGTCATAGGGAATTTCCCCCTGAAGTAAACACGGTAAACATGGTATACATGACGCACACCCCTATAGGGGAGTGCAAGTGCGCACCACGGGATGCCTACGCCATAGAGCCGGTCCCCCCAAAATTTAACCAATGGGCGGCCTGCCCGATCACTTTTGATCGCAAGGATCACCCAGTTAGTATCCATCACGCAGCTCTGGTCCTCAACCCAATCATCAATGGGTTACATCTCACGAAAGTCCTTATGGACGGTGGCAGCAGCCTTAATCTACTCTGCCAAGACACTGTCCGCAAAATGGGCATTGATCCTTCAAGAATCAATCCCACCACAACTACCCTCAAGGGAGCAGTACGTGGCATAGAAGTTCACTGCATGTGCTCCATCACATTGGAAGTAGTTTTCGGTTCGCCGAACAACTTTCAAAGTGAAGGCTTGACCTTCGATATTGCCCCGTTCCGCATTGGCTACCATGCACTCCTAGGGCGTACTACTTTTGCTCGTTTTAATGCGGTCCCACACTACGCCCATGCAAAACTTAAGATACCCGGTCCATGCGGCGTCATAACAATAAATGGAAATACGGAACGCTCCCTCCGTATAGAGGGTCATACTATGACTAATATAGCTAAAGTACAAAGTGGCCTCATCAAGCCGCATATCTTATCGGCCATTAAGCCGTCGGTCTCTATTAAACAAGACGGATCAATCTCAGGGCTGGATTAGCAGTTCGGCCTTCGGCCTTCGCCTCATATACCTGCAAAGTCTGTACCGTGCATACATAATTATGCACTTAAAATACCCTGGTCATTGGCGGAGGCACAATACGGACAAGCCTACAAGCACTCCCATAGCCTCTTTTTCTTTTATAAACCATTTTTTATCTTTTACCACAGGTGTCTCAAAGGCTGGTCATCTCACAGACTCTTTCGGAGTTCGGCTTCATACACTTACTTAAAGGCTATTCCTATTAAGGAGTCCTTTCACTGAGGCAAGGCGGCGCAGACGTGCGGCAGGAGTACCAAACAATTCTTTGTAGACCGCACTCTCTATTTCGAGCCTGTAAAGTGCCTTTTTTCCTCAGCCTTCGACCCTCGGCATGTCACATAGCCTGGGTTGTGGCGTTATTATCTATAAGATGGCGATTGATGTATCAATCAGGTCCCAGTGAACATAATCTGTATTCAGTATTCACTTTTTCTACAGAACTGAATTTTGCTTCCTCGGTTGTTTCACACACGCACCTCGACACAAATTTCCAGGGGCTCGATATGGGAACAAGTGAGTCACCGACAAGTCCGAAAAACTATACAGCACACTTCGGCGTCACGAGTTTGGCCCTATATGCATCAGCTCCGAATCATGTCTTTGGTCAATAGTTGGGTTGCCCGGCTCCTGTGCTTACTACCTTACGTTCCGCTCTATCGGCTAGGGTAGTAAAGGGAGAACTACTGCGATTGTGTTTCTGGTTCATCTGGTCAAGCACCTCAGTAGAGAAAGCCGAAAACTGACTGTCATGATGCGGCGAGAGCTGGTCAACCACTTGATGACTTATCAGAATCTTTCGTGATTCCTTATGTATTACACGAAGGACCATTTTTAAGGTCGCCTATGTAGCGCGCCATATTGGGATAATCGCATACATACCAGGGGCTATATCGTAGACCCACCGTCAAACTCCTATGGCTAAGTGAAAGTGTTAAAGCCCTATTGTCTGATTTCCTAGTTCGCCGCCTTGACACCTCCTTCACGGACCAAGACGTTGGGTCAAGAGTGATCAAGTGCTTTTTCGAACACCCCCCTATTTTATGCGTGGGGGCCGAAGGCAACGACTAGGAAACTTTCAGATTATACAAAGGCGGCCGCACAGGAGGAACCAAAACTTTTAGGCAAAAGTATAAATATATCATAATATTGTTTTTTACAATCTTGGTACATTCACTCGAAGATCATATCCTTCGAGCACTGACCCTCTATCAAGTGGGCGCCCTCTAGGACATCTTCAAAATACTGCTCCGGCGTGTGTTTGTCCTTGCCCCCGGGTGGACTCTTCGCTGCAATATCGGTGGCCTTCATCTTCGCCCAATACGTCTTGACACGGGCAAAGGCCATCCGTGCACCTTCAATGCATGTTGATCGCTTCATGGCGTTGATACGCGGCACCACATCCACAAGTCGCTGCACCAAACCGAAATAACTATTCGGAACTGGCTCAGTCGGCCACAGCCAGACCACGATGTCCTTCATGGCAGAACCGGATATCTTGTGGAGCTCGGCCCACTAGGCCATCCGTTCGTTCAGCAACAGCGGGCGCTTTGGCATGCCGAATTGTGACCAGAAAAGCTTCTCCGTTGCACACCCTTCTTGCGCTTGGTAAAACTGCGCCACATCGGAGGTACTCTTTGGCAAGTCCAAGAATGCATCTGGAGAGCTCCACATTTAATTAAGCGGGGTATACTTCAGATCCCCGAATTTAGTCTGTAATAGAAAGGGCTTACTGGCCGCTATCTCCCCGACTTGCCGGATCTCCTCCCGAGCCGCTCTCGACTCGGATCGTGCCTCTCTCACCTCTCGTAAGGCCTTCTCGAGTTTGGCTACTTTGGCCTTGTTCTCCTCCTCGAGTGCTCGGCATTTGCCAGTGGCATCCTTTAGAACTTGCTCTATGGAAGATATTCTCTCTTTGCACTGGCGCCGAGCAGCCTGTTCGGCCTTTAACTCCTCATCTGCCTTCCTGGCAGCCACATTACTCATCCTGACTTGCTCCTTGGCCCGGACGATCTCAGCCCGCAGGGTTTTGAACCACGACAGCACCATCTACAGTTATGCATATTTCACTATATACTCAGCTTCGTGCTCGTATTCTTATACATACATATACTGATTGCCCCAAAACATACCTTGCACCTCGTCAAGCCACCTGTCAATAAGCGTGATGTCGTCATCCACCACATCAAGTTTCCTCTTCAGATCGGCAACCTCTGTAGCACGGGCAGTCGCCATGGATGAAACAACCTGTGTTCCACTTAGTTAGATTATTTCCTGGGCATATCTCTTCGATTGCCTCCTATCGGATGCCAACCAGAGTCTCAGGGGCTACTATCTATACACGGGTGCATTTTTTGCATGTAAAGTGCAATTGAAGATATTACATTGCATACCTCGAAGGCTCTTAGCAGGCCCGTGAAGGCTTCATTCAATTGGCTTCTCGCGGACAGAATCCTCTCGGCTACCGTCCCCATCAAGGTACGATGTTCCTTTGAGATGGACGCATGTTGCAAAACGTCCATCAAGGTATCCGGCGCCTCCTGATTCCTAGAAGCGGTGATGGAAGTACGGACTCCCTTTGAAGGCATGTGATTGCTCGACTCTAGAGTCGTCTCTGGCTGTAAACCAGATAGTTCGGGGCCTTTATTGTTCGTCCCCGAAGGGGCTGCGTGCCCCAAACTCTTGGCCGCCGAAGTATCACCTTCGGGCGCGGTCTTCATTGTCCCTCGCACCACTTGTTGATCAGGAGAAATCCTCCAGGACGACACCTCAAAGTCGTCCGCCCTATTGGGAGAGAGGGTCTGGGAAGGTGTCTCACTTTCCATCATCTCCGGAAGAAGATCCCCCAAGGAGGAGGACTGTTAAGGAAGACTGCATGCCGGAGTGCAAACGTATATTTTCAGATGTTGCCCTTGTAAGCGGAAAGGAACGAGATATGTTTAGGACACCTTTGTTCACTTATGATTCGGCTAAAGGCTTGTCCTTATGGAGGAACTGTGCGTCAACGTCGTCTTCCGAACCCGAACTGCCTGGCAAGGACATCTTCCCTCGCTTAGGACACTAAACACAAATTTTACAACATTTTGGCTACACGTTGTAAAATTCACAATAGATACGGATATAAGCGTTGAAGCCTATGCGTTCCAAAATTGCAGTTGATGACCCTACATATGAAAAAAACAGAGGAAAGGAGAGAGAGACGCGTCAGAAACAGAGCCCTCGATTCCCCTCATCTCTCCCAAACTACCGCCACCCATTGCCTCATCTCCCTCCTCCGACCCACCTCGCTGCCGGCCCTCCCCTCGCCTCCTCCCACCTCGCGGCTCCGGAGGCTGCCGGATCCACCGCATCCCCCATGCGTCCATCCCTCTCGCGTCCCATCTCTCACTCTTCACGCAGCTCCTCGCTGCGCCACCTGCAGCGGCTGATTTAGGCGACGTCCGCCGAATCCCATGACCGTGAAGCACAGCCCGAGGTCCCCTGGCACCGCGGAGCTTTCCCATCCGGCTAGATTCGGCGCTCGCAGCCACCAGAGCCCACCCGCGACCCTCCCCCATGGCTAGGGTTTCAGGCGTCGGCTCCGGCGCGGTGGCCATGTCGTCCTCCTCTTGTCCGGCGAGTGCATCCCCTCCCTTGCTTCGTCCTCTCTCTCTCTCTCCCACTTTCTGTGATCTCTGGTCTTCTCTTCTCCTGTAGACGTGCAGGGAGGAATCGCTAGTGGACAGCCTTGCTGCTGCTCGGGACAAAGCAGCCGTGGATCTTCCTCCTCGTCCTGCTATGGCTTCAGGTGAGTTGGTCCACTCCCCTCTGCTCTAGTTCGTGGCACATCAGGAACCGTTGTTGTTCTGGTGGTGTTAGGATTTGCCACTGTTTGGGCTTAAGTGCTTGATGTGATTTTGCTGTTAGAAACAAATATTAGAAGACTCCAACTTTTCAATCTTCTCTTCTTCCAATCAGGCTAATTAAAGCATTAACACCATGATGGTTGTTGCAGCGAAATAGGAAGTCCAATGACGACAGTTTAAAGCACATGGGGAGCAACGAGGCTACCACCCAGCTGTACGGCGGCCTGATAGGGAGGTGATTAATAGCTCAATTTACAGCTGATTTTCCTTCTCAGTACATGCTAGTCGAAGTAATTAATTAGTTGATATTTGCACATACAGGATTTGAGAACTTTATGTCATTTCCTATGTATACCCACCAGTACTCTAGTTAACTTCCTGTTATATTTTATATATCTTCCGAGTTTCAGCATTAATATAAGCTATGATGATGAGACATTACATAATGTTCCATAATGTGATGTTTAGCACATCAGCTTCCCAACTTTCTTGAAATAATGTGTAACGCTGTGGATAACTTTTACTTGGTTTATTTGGTAGTCAGACTACAATCCTACTGACGATGCGCAAGTTATGCTAATGGCAATGAGTACTTGATATATACAGTTTCATGTTTACATCAGACTGATTGATGAGGTTTCAATATAAATCCTACAATCATTATTATGGGAGCAATATTCTAAACATTTGTTTCTAACAACATGTATATCGTTCCTCTGCGGTTTCATTATTTGGATTTCAGAGCAGCCACTTACTGAAAGCATAATAAGGTAATTAAGCTACTTTCCAGAATATACGGGATTGTATAAATCCTGACTAACGGTGTGTGGTTCTGAAGCAGTCCTTAATTTTGTTCTAAATTTGGCGTTTTCCCGCCCTTTTCATGTTCTGAAACAATAAAAGATGTGTGCACAATGCTTTTTGAATTACGTTAGCTGTATGTCTTTTGCAAATTGTTCACACTCCAATTAAAGAATTGTTGTGATTATTCCTGGTCACTACATATATACCTTGCTGTGTTAAAAGTCTGTAGCTTCAAAAAAAATGTAAGCATGTCTCTCCATTGTTTCGTAACGATTTCATATTTAGGTCTTTCTGGCTGTCTATATATACTGCATAGGCAGTGATTTTGTCCGGACTAATTTATTTTTACCCAAACACGAATTACCATGTTAACCAGCATGATGTGTTGAATAACTTAATTATGCCCTTTACCACAATTGGTGTGTAACTAATATTTAAATTATGTTTACAAGCACAAACTGAAAGTCTATTTGTACTCTGATATATTGTACTCATGCTTGGACCAGGATCTCACAAGGAGGTGGGAGAAGGGACGCCAACAATTGGTGCAGGTTCGTGCTGCTCCAACAGATTTCGCACCACATGCCATACAAAATGTGTGTCTTTGTCCCATTTCATATGTTTGACATTGGAATCAATCAAAGCAAATGTTAACACTAACTTTCTGCCATACACGAAGACACTCATATTAGGCTCATATAGTTTAAGTATGTAACCTGAACCCCTCAAAGAAAAGGTAAGAAAACTATTACTAACGGGTCAATGATCACCTTGAGGTAAGTTATGAATGCATTCCCATCTGCTATGTATGCTAGTAATTTTTTATGTATAACAAAGATTGCATGGCCTTTAAAATTTGTACGTGACTAATAACCTGCCTCTGTCACTAGTTGCATGATGTCAAATCATTGTGTGTTAATAGTTCATTTTGTTATTTTCTTTGTAGATTCAGAAGATATATGGATGATTATATGGGTGTGTGGCAAGTATAATGCAATGATGATGATGCTACGGTTCATGATGATGATGATGATGATGATGATGATGATGGATGCCTTTAGTTTTGGTTAAGTTGTAGGGAAGGGATGTTGTTCCTGTTGGATGATGTTCCTCGGTTAAGTTTTAGTTAAGTTGTAGGGATATCAACAAAATATTTAGATTATGGATCACATTGGGATGATGTTCCTCATGTAATATCCACTATTGTAAACCAACATTTTAATCCAATATATGATTTCCTCTCTTGGGTATATTCTCTTACTTTTTTTGCTCACTGTGTGGAGCATATGCAATACATAATTATCGCCATTATATATGTAATATCCACATTACATATGTACCAACACCTTAAGCGTTGCACATTCTCTATTGCCAAGTAGTGAAGTTTGGATTCATGAATGTTAATCACCAACATATAGAATTGTTGTAGAAGTTAGTTTTACGTGTTGTACTCTTGCAACGGTCCTTTTACCAATGGTAGTATAAGCGTTGGTTGTGCGCTAGCAACACTGGATAAGGCTACGCATCCCAAATCGTTGGTAAAGACACTTGCAACGCATATATGGGCTTTTAGATACGGAAAAATGCGTTGCTAGAGGGGGGTTCCTGTTGTAGTGGGAGCACCTTCCTCCAGATGTTAAAAGGCGGTCCTCTTCTTCCCATATGGGGAAGCGATGTCAGCTTCCCCTTCTCTTTTGTCTTCGGAAGAGGGAGCCCCAATCTCCCCGGACATAGCGTCTGGTGTACCTTTAGAATGGTGGTCAGCTTTGACCTTCTTGTTCTCCTCCTTGTCCTCCTTTGCTGGAACTTGATATGGCACCGGAGCCAGCATCCTTGTTAACACGGGATCGGATGAGTCTTCAGGAAGAGGGGCCAAACAGCTAATTCGTTCCGCCTTATTTACCCAGCCCTGTGCCAAGATGGTTTTCTCAGTATTACGAGATGTTTAACTAAGATGTGTTCGGGAGTCGGGTGCTTACCGAGGTATCCAGATGATTGCAGTCGAGGCCGATGTCTTCGGTGGAATCCAGCCACTACCTCCGTGCCCCGAAGAATAACTTCCACATTCCTTTGTGCGTCGTGCTAAAGAAGTGCTGAAGGGTCCATGGTCCTTCTAGATTGAACTCCCACATGCGGAGGGGCCGTCGCTGGCACGACAGGACCCGGCAGACTAGCATTACCTGGATTACATTGATGAGGCCGGTGTCCTTTTCAAGGAGGCTCCGGATGCGTCTTTGTAGCGTCTACACTTCATCAATGGACCCCCAGTACAACCCCTTATTAATCCATGATGTGAGCTGTAATGGAGGGCTAGGTCGGAACGTAGTTGCAGTTGCCCACTTGGTACCACGAGGTTCGGTGATGTAAAACCACTTCCGCTGCCATAGGTCGGAAACTTCTGAGAAAGAGTTGGGCCAAAAAGCATTGGGGAGCTTGTTTATCGTGGCACCTCCACACTCTATTTTCTCCCCCTCAATTACCTTTGGTTTCAAGTTAAATGTCTTGAGCCATAAACCGAAGTGAGGGGTAATGTGGAGAAAAGCCTCGCCACATGACAATAAACGTTGAGATGTGAAGGAAGGAGTCCGGAGCTAGATCATGAAAATCTAACCCGTAATAAAACATGAGGCCGTGAACGAAGGGGTGGAGAGCGAACCATAGCCCCCGGAGGAAGTGGGAGATGAATACGACCCTCTCACAGGATCTGGGAGTAGGAATAACCTGTCCTTTAGCAGGGAGCCTATGGGGGATTTCCGCGGGCAGTTATCTAGCCACCCGGAGCTTCGTGATATCCTCCTTTGTGACAGAGGAGGCCACCCACTGGCCTTGAGGGCTGAGTCTGGACATGACTGGGAGGCTCGGAATAGTTAAGTTGAAACCTGGGTGCTAGAACTCGAGGTTGGAAAGATTGACGAAGAGGAAGGCGTGGAGGAGAAAGACAGGCCTGTGCCCCTTTATAAAGGCAACGAATATCAAACGCCTCCTCATAGGCCTTAAAGCCCGCCTATTCCCAAGGGATTATGCCAACGGAATGGTTGGCTTATCAACGCCCATATTGATGAGAATCCCATAATAAGGGGACACGATCTCTGCTTCGACAAGACGTGCCAATAAAATCGCATCTTAAAACATGAAGTGGGAGGCTGAATGTGACGCCCCAAGACCGTTGCGCCAGGTGTCTTCCAGTTATGCGCGTTCTTGCCATGTCATCATGTGCATTGCATCATCATGTTTTCAAAACTTGCATCCATCCGGGTCTCCCAGTTCTCTCCGTTGTCCGTTCTGAGCCCAGACACACTTGCACGCGCCCGCGGCATGTCCGAAATATTATCGTTATGAGTGGCCAGAAAATGTTCTCGGAATGGGTTGAAAGTTGGCATGTTGTGTTGTTATGTTGTCGGTAGGCTGCCTGCCAAGTTTCATTGCATTCGGAGTCCGTTTGATGCCCCAACGGATAACTATAGCGGCAATATAGCCGGTCTACCGTCAGACGTTTCCCGTCTCCGGAAACGGTTGCCGGGTTGCATCCCTCCTCTCTCTTCTTAGTCCAACCACACACTTGACCTCGTTCGCCTAACCCCTCTTTGCACAGTGCATCGACCCCTCGCGCGTGTTCGAAACTTACCTGAACCCGACCCGGGTTGTCATTACTGATGGGTCCGGATCATCCCCAAACATCTATAAAACATCTCCCTTTTCTTATTTGGGCTCCCTAGCCTATTTTTCTCGACCGTCCGATTTTGATCGAAGGGTCCATTTAGCCCCTAACAAAAAAACACTTGCTATATAATCGGTGTAAACCTACCTAACCCTAGAACCTAGCCGTCCCATCCATTCCATTCCCGCAGCCATCGCCGCTCCTTGTTTTCAGGTCCACCCCAACCAACAGCCTCCAACTCTTCCTCCAGATCCAACAAGTCAACCCTCATCTGGACCGTCGGATTGGTGATCCAACGGATCCCGCGCGGCTCCCGCAACCCGCAGCTCCACCCATTGGCCAAACCTCCTCGATCCAATCTAGATCGGGAGGGAGTCCCTAGCGACGCTTGTCCCAGCCGCCCTTTGCCTCGCTGGACCACTGCCGCCGGCACCCACAGGAGCTCGCCATCGAAGATGAGCACCACCATGACCTTCCCCAATCTTCTTCTTCTGTCTCTCTCTCCCTCCGGCCTCACATCTCTTCCTCTTCGTTTGCTCAAATAGGAGACAACGACGCCGCCTGGAGCGTCTCCACCGCCGACCCCCTCCGTCTCTGGTTTCGTCCGGCCTCGCTGCCTTGCCGGAGACCCCAAGACGCTGCCTCGCCACTAGGAGTAGCAGTAGACCATGGCGCCACCTCCTCCTAGCGCTGCCGCCGACGACCTCGCCGAACCAGGCCACCCCGGCCAGCCTTCGGCCACCTATAGGCCAACCCCGCCGCCGCACCACCTCCTGCAGTCCTCCCCGTCTTCATGCCGGAGTTTCTGCTGCCGCCATCGTCGCTTCCCGCACCAACCACTCCTCCCGAGCTCCTCGCGTCGAACGCAACAGCGCGCCTCCAGCGTCGTGCCGAAGTCCCTCGTGGCTCCATCGAAAACTGCTCCTCGCCGCCCTTCCCTGCACGCCCGCCACCGCAAGTCCCGTCGCCGCTCCACGCCAAGTTCCCTCTGCTGCGTCGCCCGCCTGCGTCCTCCTCTGCTTTGAGCCACATCCTGCATCAAGCGAATGCTCATACTCGAGCGTTGACGGTGCCCCCTCCTCCTTGTTCGATCCAGTCAAGACCCAAGCCGCCCACTTCATCAGGCCCAGCCAACGCTCCGCCGGCCCGCCTCTTCCACCAACTGGGCCTCAGCCCATGGTGAACCACCGCTGCACCCCCTTCCACTATTGGCCCAAGTGCATATTCGGCCCGTAGATGTTTTTTTCTAGTCTAGCAAATTTCCAAATTTTCCAGGGATTTCCTGTTTTACAGAAAAGTCCCTCTAGATCTTGCATTTAATAACTTCACAACCGTGCATCGGAATTAAACAAACTTTATATGTAAAATACTTAGAATTATGTAGATTAATAATATCCAACTTTCATCCATTTTTAAAATGTTTAAAATGATGTTTGCATATTATTTGCACATTGCCATGTTAAAAATGATTTAATTCATAACTAAATAACCGTAGCTCAATTTTAAATAAACTTTATATGTATTTGGGGTAGAAAAATGCCTAGTTTAACTTGGTGCATTCATCTTGCATGTTTAATGTCAGGACCCCGACTCAATGCCACATCGATCTAGCATGTAACACCTCATATCACTTTGCGGCCTCATGCACGGTATTCCGGCGGGTGTCGCCTTACCTTTGCCCGGGACCGTTTGCGCCTTTTGGCACACGTATATGATAGTGTCGCTAGCATCCGTATGATAAGGAGCCCGGGCTGACATGGCTAGTCGCAAACCCAAAGTGGCACAGACTTACAGGGACAGGCATCCATGACCCAGCATCGAACGTGTCGGTCATCAGCGAGTGAATCCAGGCTGTAGCACTGGGCTAGCAGGACTCCGGTGAACCGGGCTGTAGCGGGCTAACAGGACTCCGGTATTCATCGCGTGACATTTCCCCGAAGGGACAGACACAGGAACGAAGAAGGACACATGCCGGCCAGCCTAAGTGTTCCGGAGCAGTAGCAAGCTACCATGGCTCGGTGGAAACACTAGGAGACATTTCCCGGTAAGAGAGGCTACTAAAGATAAACAACTAGATAGTCAGATCCCACACATACCAAGCATTTCAATAACATACACACAATATGCTCGATATGTGCAATACAACATGGCATCACAAAATGACTCTACGACTCAAGTAGTTTATTCAATAGGCTCTGAGGAGCGAGATATTACAAACATGGGTCTCATGACCCAACATTCAGAGCATACAATTCAAAACACAAGCGGAAGCTATCATGTCTGGGTGCAGACATCTATAAATGAAAAAGGCTGAGAAGCCTGACTTTCTACCAGATCCTGCCGAGGGCACAAGATCGTAGCTGAGGTAACAAGCTAAACATCGAAGTCCACGTGGAACTACTAGTGAGACTGAAGTCTCTCTGCAAAAACATAAAATAGGCAAATGTGAGTACAAATGTACCCAGCAAGACTTACATCAGAACTAACTACATATGCATCATTATCAACAAAGGGGATGGTGGAGTTTAACTGCAGCAAGCCAGCTTTGACTCGGTGGCTATCCTAAACTACGACTGCAAGCAACTCTTTTGAGGAGGCGCACACGAGTCCACATATTCACCAACCAATACACCACTATGGAACCGCTCCCGTCTCCCTACGAGAACGCCATCCATAGTACTCATGCTTATCTTGCGTATTTTAGAGTATCCACTTTCACTTGTCTATGAACTGATATAAGCAACCCAGAAGTCCTTTTCCGCGGACACGGCTATTCGAATAGATGATGTTAACCCTGCAGGGGTGTACTTCTTCATACATGTTTCCACCACTTAGCGTCTGCACACGACATGTGCTCGGCAGACTTCAAGCGAAAGCCGACGTGGGTGTAGACCACGACCTACCTAAACACTCAAGTCTCTAGTCCAGGTTTATCGCCTACTCGGGTTCCATCCATGAGGAGATCCGGCCGGAGTTTCGCTCACAGCCCCAAACGATGTGAACAGGGTTCCCGAGATACCAAACGGGCATCCGGTACACCGTGCCACGTACCTACCGCATCACAGCCCACCCCTACAGTCAGCGCTGTCCACGGCCTCCAGTAAGCTACAAACACCAGAAACTACTTGCAACTCCTGGACAGAGGACTAGGGTGAATAAGAAGTCGAGCGGGGTCATATTTCAGGGCCCAATGTATGGTAGTAGCTGAATCATGGATCACAAACACAGAACTTAGTTCCTGAGGACGGCTGCAATGAGACAACCCACCATGTACTCCTACATGGCCTCTCACCGCTACCTTTACCAAAACGTGTTCACACACTTAGCTCACACACAGTAGGACATGTTCACACGCCTCTGATTCATCCCCGATGAATCAGACCTGACTCAACTCTAAGCGGTAGCAGGCATGACAAACAAGCAAGAATGAGTAGGCACAACAGGGCTCAAACAACTCCTACTCATGCTAGTGGGTTTCATCTATTTACTGTGGCAATGACAGGTCATGCAAAGGATAAAGGGGTTCAGCTACCGCAGCAAGTAACAGATGAATCGGTGTTGTCCTAATGCAGTAAAAGAGAGCAGGAGCGAGAGAGTAGGATTGTATCGGAATGAACAAGGGGGTTTTGCTTGCCTGGCACTTCTGAAGATAACATAGCTCTTCATCGGTGTAATCGATCACAGCGTCGGAGCAGCGTCTACCGAGAGGGGACAATTACCGGCAAACACAGAAGAAACACGATCAATGCAATGCACAATATGATGCATGCTATGACATGGCAACATGAATGTTTTTGGGCTAATGCACCTAGCCATGATTTAGATGAAGTTGGTTTGAATACATGATTCAAATTCCAACTCCATATATGATTATTTAAATGCCCTTTATTTGTTTTGTCCAAAACAGAGGACAAACATTGTTCAAACATGCATGAAAATGGTACAGATGGATTCCTTGAATTTTTCTGATAATTTTTCATATATAAATTATTTGATTTGGAGTTACGGTTGAATTTCTATGATTTTTAGAAGTTTATACAATTTTCTGAAATTTCCTGAATTAAAATAAATCCAGAAAATTATTTAACTGCGTCAGCCTGACGCCAGCATGACGTCAGCGAGTCAACAGCCAGGTCCAGGTCAAACCTGACGTGCGGGGTCCACACGTCAGTGACATAGGAACTAATCCCGCGTTGACTCGGGCTTTGACCCGCTACGGGGCCCGCTGTCAGTGTCTGTTAGTGTGCTAATTGGGGGGATTAGCCGCTAATGGCAACGCCACGTCAGCGTCGCCAGATTAGGCGCCGGCGACCACATCTCGCGGCGGAGGCTCGCCGGAGTTGCGCTATGGGCCGCGGTTGGACGCGCGAAGAGCAACAGGAGGTAGCCCATGACCGCGTGCATCTAGGGAGACCAAGGGGAGGTGCGGGGGTGGCCGGGGTTCGCCGGAGTGGAGCCCGAGGCGGCGGCCGGAGCTCGAGCGAGCTCGGGTTCGAGGCCACAGTGGCCTTGGCGACGCGGGGATAACACCTACGGTGTCTACGTGGTGCGGCGAGAACGTTGGACGCATGCCCGGGACCGAATGGTCACCGGAGCGTCATCGCCGGCGAGCTTTGGCGGCGGCGCTGTCGGGTGAGAAAGGCACGGCGGCTACGGCATACTAGGGAGAAAACGGAGAAGGGGAGGAGGATCAAGAGCTCACAGCGGTTCCAGTAGGCGTCGAAGCGGGCTCGGGGAAGGTCGGAGCTGAGCGGGGCGGCGAGGCCGATCTCCGGCGGCCGAGGAGGGGAAAAGCGTCGGGGCGGCGCTTGGGGGCTCTTCCGGTCACGTGGCTCAGTGAGGGGGTTGGCGACGAGGTGCAGGAGCTCGGGAGCAGCACGGGGCATCGTCGGAACGGCGGTGGTCGCGGCAACGGCGAACGGCGGCGATGGGCGTGTTCGGTGGCGAGAGAGAGGGGTCCAGGGGAGAGGATGAGGGCGCGGGAGAGTGAGGGAGAGAGGCAGGGAGGTGCGTGGCGCCCGGGGGAGGCGTCCAGAGCGTCGAGGAAGGAGAGCGGCAAGCAGGAGGTGGCTCGGCGCGTGCCGGCGTGCGGTGGCCACACGCCTCGCGTCCTTCTGGCGCGAGGTGGGAGACGGTGGCGGTTCGGTGGGCTGGGCCGCTGGAGGAGCTGGGCCAGGTAAGTGGGCGCCAGGTAAGTGTCAGGTAAGTGGCTGGGCTTCTCTCTTTTATTTCTGTTTTTATTTATTTATTTGTTCTGTGTTGTTTTAGTTTAGTAAAAATACTAAACCATTTTATAAAATCCTGAAAATAGTTATGTGGCTAGAACTAAAATATACCAAACCACATAAAAATGTTCCAGTATTATTGGACATATATTATTTATATATCAAATATATATCCAATGCAAATAGTTATTGAATTAATTCAAAGGCCCAAAATAAATGTTTCAGTCACTCCAAAAATATTGGTTTGCATTTTATTCTTGCCAATATTTTTCAAAGCTGAAAAGGAACATTTCCTTGGAAACATTTGAAGCAATTTTTAATGTTGATCATCATTTTTTTTAAATGACTTCTGAGGCTCTCCAATTCCCCAATTCAAATTTAAAGAAATTTAGACATGATGCATGGATGCAATGCCACTAGTTACAAGCAAGCTCTAGGGCTGTGACAACTCACCCCCACTAAACAAAAATCTCATCCCGAGATTCAAGCGTAGGGTAAGGTGAAGGGGGAACGCAAACTAGCACAATCTTCATGATCCAGGTTGCACTTCAACTGAACGTTGATTCGTTCACCATCATTGTCTCGAATCTTGCTCTGAGAACTCCAGCTAACACGACCACGAGAGGAGAAGGAGACTCTAGAAGGATCGATCTTCTCGAAGCTCGAACAACTTAGGATCAACTCGCAGAATGAGGCATAGTAACACCACTCGAGCTAAGACACAAAACACACATCTAGAGGGATGGAGTGGAACAAATGACGAGGGTTCACTAGGTAGACAACAATTCCACGCTAAAAAGGGTGGTGAATGGTTGTCAACGTAGCGAGGAGTTGAGTTTCCATGATACCATAACGATGCACCTTAGGGAAGGTGACTCGTAGAAATATCCCCTTAAGTGGCAAAAAGAATTACCTTTGATTCAGAGATCATTGAAACCCTTTAAACCAGCCCAAGGCAATTCTCGAGCGATCGTTTGGAGGGGGTCGGTAGAATGGCATACTCGGACTTGGATAATGTGGATTACCTTGTTGAAGACAACGTAATGGATGAATTTGCTTATCACCGGAAATGGAAGAGACCCATGGTAGAATGGCCCATTGGCGGTGCAAGCTGGGAACAAAATGCAAATGCTGGGAATGATTCTGGTAACTGGGGAAGGACCCAACAATAGAGAGTGAATTCACTGTTTGAAAAGGTCATAGCATTGCCGAGGAAACTGAGAGCAATCCAGGTAGTGCCGATGATAACACGTAGCGCTTGTGCGTGCTCTCAAGAACTTGAGCATTTCCACAATCATCAAGGTTTTATCAACAACCGCGTCAAGGGTGCTGACAACACAACATACTACCACGATGAATAGCGATGGACGATGCAGATGCAAAGGAAGATAACACTTTCTCAGATTTCACCTTAGCGAGGCCAAGGGGACGAAATCTGGATGATCGACCGAGAGACATTTAGCACTCCGCTTCTAATGTTCTCCTTGATGTGCTAGCGTAATCCACCCATAGATATGGTTTGATATCTAGAACATCAAGTAAAAGGTCGGGCTTCGGAATCTCAAAAATCCATAGGGGCAACTAGGGAGTAAATCCTACGAAATCCCTATGGGGAGGTGGCCAACTTCCTCATTCAAGATACTACAATAATAGTTTTTCCGGCTGGGTGTGTTGGCCACGACATCCACTTCAACGGTTATGGAGAGACCAATATTATAGTTCTTGGGAGATGTTCCAACCATCATATCTGCCTGAGATTCAGATCTGGTTGGTGTTAGGATATTCCAGACTCATCGAGTCTAGGAAGAAAAATGAAAGTTTGCAACACAAATCGACGAGATGACGTTGCGAGATTCTCGGGGAATGAACTACGATAGTAAGCTCCAAAACATGAGCTGGTTCTGCTACAAACATGTGAACACGATGTCCTAGACAAGCATGACCACGTGGTAGTCTTACAATAAAACACTACCGAGTTCTGGTTGGGAACCATCACCGTGGATAACGAAGTCCTTGCATAAGTCATATGATTAGCTCTTATGAAGGAACTTCTTCTCCTTGAACAAATCAATCAGTGGCTTGGTGTGCTCGGGACACATATGGAATGAAGGTTGCAAGTCTTCAAACCACAGAATTCTTCGCACGTGTGCATGACTGATTTGGGATGATTCCAAAGGAAACAACATTAACTTTCTCAAATTCACGGCGGCAACTTTCACCAAATGCACGTGTATAAGAGGAAGTCACTCCTTTCATCAAACACATACCCCATGAGCTAGCATGAGGAAAATGCTTTCAAAAGTTTTCCAACACTAGCTTAATGTTCAGCAAAATTATGGAGAAGACAAGGATGTTGTCAATGGGATCAACAACAATTCATCCGGGTTTCCTTTTAAAAGGAATTCCATAGCTAAGTGGACACGGTGATAGCATTGGTCAGACCAAAGAATATAATGGTGTATGCTCGAGGAAAAACCCATGAATAAGACAACATTACGAACATCATTGGTTCTGACTTGATTTGAGGATAGCCCACACCCAAATCAAAGTTTTTATAAGGCAATAGGTCCAATAACTGATCACAGGGACCAATCGATGAAGATATCATCTTTCTTCAGCACACACTACACAAGAATATCCCTTTGGAACGAACTAAGTTAGGCAAGCTTTTATCTTCCAATTCTCCAAGTTGTTGTCTAGCTTAACCAACTAGCTCAGGGATATCCAACACAGATTCTTGGAGAAAGGGTGGTTTATAAGAAAACCAACTTGATCACGAGCTCAACATAGCGGTCAGGTGACAACCTGGTAATACTTCCGAGAAGATCTTCGGAAAATCACGAACCACCGGTATGTTACTAAGCTTGAGAACAATCTTGCTGTTCAGGGCAAGACGATATAATCAAACAAGCAAGGATTGACACTATCCTAACTCATTGATTGAAAAGTGCACCAGGAATAAGGACTAGGTAGCACGATCAATCTTAGAATGATGACTCAATAATCAGCACGCTAAGAATGAGGTTGTTGTCCATTTAACTACCAAGCAACGGAGTTGCTAGCAGTATTGATTTCATACACCACGATTCACTTGTCGGCATTCCGGTTACAATAACACAGGAACCGAGGAATGAACAATGATGGCAAGAAGTATCACTGTACCAAGAGTTCATAGGATGGTGTGCAATTCCTATAACAATCCCGATATAAAGATGGTAATACTCCAAGGTAGAACAGAGCAAAAGCTGGATTGGCATTTTGATCTGCGGAGCACAACTTCTTTGACCCAATCCTGGATATGGAAGAGGTACTGGAGTTTGTTTCTCCTGGTCATTCTACGATAGAATGGCTTGACGGACCACAAGAGTAATAGGCATCGATAAACGAACGCACGCATACTCTTGACTATCAATTAATAAACGAGGGTCAGAAGACAACTAAAGAGGGACAACTCAAAGGAACATACGATTTTCTGAGTTATGGATGCATGGTTTAGCATGTCGAACGAAGTTCAACATGATTCTTCCGGATAACCCATGCAGAAAGGTTGAGCTGGCAGAGTCACAATATAGAATGGAGAACTCCTCAAGAGTACTCTTGTTGTCATCTTTTGGTTCAGAAGAACTCCTGCCAAGAATGGTTCATGGTAATTGGAAGAAGGATGTACCATGAACCTCGAGGACTATCGCAAAGGTTACTAATATCCTAAAGGAACTAGCAACACTATCAACATGATGTAAGTAGGGTGAATCTCGGGTTCAAGAACCCAGGAATAGAATACCTACTACTAAGTAGCATCACGGGATGCTTTCGAGAATAAAGGCCAGAAGCATCACACTGGGAACACAGATCATGGCTAGACCACTAGATGATCCCCTAAGACACCTAGGGTCATAATAATATCTCCAACATATATGTCAAGGTAACAGAGTACCTCAACTCACTGATTAGTGTGGTTAATCTGGCCGAAAGGAACATTGAAACGGGAGGAAGGAATTTGCAAGTGCATCAGACTGTTTAGAGACCTAAGATGACTCGGACAACATAACGACTGTAAATGCTCAAAAAGATTTGAAACATGGTACAAAAATGGTGGCATAGCCACTCAGAGGCACAATATCAAGGTTTCGAGATCAACAATCAACATACGGAAGTGATAGGAACTGAAACGAGGCTTAAGTCCAACAATCTATAAGTCTACGGATTAGTAACACGTGATCCTAATAGAAAGAAGAGAAAGTCTAGTTCCTTAACCCCGCAGGAAAGATAAGATGACTCAGATCAGAAGGCATAAGGTATAAGGAGTAAAAAGAGCCTTACGTTCCATCCCACAATCAATTCCCTTACATAACTAAAGAATTTCTAGACTCAACTTCGACCAGTTTGGCTTGGTAATCCTACAGGCAGTCAAGCTCTGATACCAACGCTGTCAGGACCCCGACTCAATGCCACATCGATCTAGCATGTAACACCTCATATCACTTTGCGGCCTCACGCACGGTATTCCCGCGGGTGTCGCCTTACCTTTGCCCGGGACCGTTTGCGCCTTTTGGCACACGTATATGATAGTGTCGCTAGCATCCGTATGATAAGGAGCCCGGGCTGACATGGCTAGTCGCAAACCCAAAGTGGCACAGACTTACAGGGACAGGCATCCATGACCCAGCATCGAACGTGTCGGTCATCAGCGAGTGAATCCAGGCTGTAGCACTAGGCTAGCAGGACTTCGGTGAACCGGGCTGTAGCGGGCTAACAGGACTCCGGTATTCATCGCGTGACATTTCCCCGAAGGGACAGACACAGGAACGAAGAAGGACACATGCCGGCCAGCCTAAGTGTTCCGGAGCAGTAGCAAGCTACCATGGCTCGGTGGAAACACTAGGAGACATTTCCCGGTAAGAGAGGCTACTAAAGATAAACAACTAGATAGTCAGATCCCACACATACCAAGCATTTCAATAACATACACACAATATGCTCGATATGTGCAATACAACATGGCATCACAAAATGACTCTATGACTCAAGTAGTTTATTCAATAGGCTCCGAGGAGCGAGATATTACAAACATGGGTCTCATGACCCAACATTCAGAGCATACAATTCAAAACACAAGCGGAAGCTATCATGTCTGGGTGCAGACATCTATAAATGAAAAAGGCTGAGAAGCCTGAATTTCTACCAAATCCTGCCGAGGGCACAAGATCGTAGCTGAGGTAACAAGCTAAACGTCGAAGTCCACGTGGAACTACTAGTGAGACTGAAGTCTCTCTGCAAAAACATAAAATAGGCAAACGTGAGTACAAATGTACCCAGCAAGACTTACATCAGAACTAACTACATATGCATCATTATCAACAAAGGGGATGGTGGAGTTTAACTGCAGCAAGCCAGCTTTGACTCGGTGGCTATCCTAAACTACGACTGCAAGCAACTCTTTTGAGGAGGCGCGCGCGAGTCCACATATTCACCAACCAATACACCACTATGGAACCGCTCCCGTCTCCCTACGAGAACGCCATCCATAGTACTCGCGCTTATCTTGCGTATTTTAGAGTATCCACTTTCACTTGTCTATGAACTGATATAAGCAACCCAGAAGTCCTTTTCCGCGGACACGGCTATTCGAATAGATGATGTTAACCCTGCAGGGGTGTACTTCTTCATACATGTTTCCACCACTTAGCGTCTGCACACGACATGTGCTCGGCAGACTTCAAGCGAAAGCCGACGTGGGTGTAGACCACGACCTACCTAAACACTCAAGTCTCTAGTCTAGGTTTATCGCCTATTCGGGTTCCATCCATGAGGAGATCCGGCCGGAGTTTCGCTCACAGACCCAAACGATGTGAACAGGGTTCCCGAGATACCAAACGGGCATCCGGTACACCGTGCCACGTACCTACCGCATCACAGCCCACCCCTACGGTCAGCGCTGTCCACGGCCTCCAGTAAGCTACAAACACCAGAAACTACTTGCAACTCCTGGACAGAGGACTAGGGTGAATAAGAAGTCGAGCGGGGTCATATTTCAGGGGCCAATGTATGGTAGTAGCTGAATCATGGATCACAAACACAGAACTTAGTTCCTGAGGACGGCTGCAATGAGACAACCCACCATGTACTCCTACATGGCCTCTCACCGCTACCTTTACCAAAACGTGTTCACACACTTAGCTCACACATAGTAGGACATGTTCACACGCCTCTGATTCATCCCCGATGAATCAGACCTGACTCAACTCTAAGCAGTAGCAGGCATGACAAACAAGCAAGAATGAGTAGGCACAACAGGGCTCAAACAACTCCTACTCATGCTAGTGGGTTTCATCTATTTACTGTGGCAATGACAGGTCATGCAAAGGATAAAGGGGTTCAGCTACCGCAGCAAGTAACAGATGAATCGGTGTTGTCCTAATGCAGTAAAAGAGAGCAAGAGCGAGAGAGTAGGATTGTATCGGAATGAACAAGGGGGTTTTGCTTGCCTGGCACTTCTGAAGATAACATAGCTCTTCATCGGTGTCATCGATCACAGCGTCGGAGCAGCGTCTACCGAGAGGGGACAATTACCGGCAAACACAGAAGAAACACGATCAATGCAATGCACAATATGATGCATGCTATGACATGGCAACATGAATGTTTTTGGGCTAATGCACCTAGCCATGATTTAAATGAAGTTGGTTTGAATACATGATTCAAATTCCAACTCCATATATGATTATTTAAATGCCCTTTATTTGTTTTGTCCAAAACAGAGGACAAACATTGTTCAAACATGCATGAAAATGGTACAGATGGATTCCTTGAATTTTTCTGATAATTTTTCATATATAAATTATTTGATTTGGAGTTACGGTTGAATTTCTATGATTTTTAGAAGTTTATACAATTTTCTGAAATTTCCTGAATTAAAATAAATCCAGAAAATTATTTAACTGCGTCAGCCTGACGCCAGCATGACGTCAGCGAGTCAACGGCCAGGTCCAGGTCAAACCTGACGTGCGGGGTCCACACGTCAGTGACATAGGAACTAATCCCGCGTTGACTCGGGCTTTGACAAGCTACGGGGCCCGCTGTCAGTGTCTGTTAGTGTGCTAATTGGGGGGATTAGCCGCTAATGGCAACGCCACGTCAGCGTCGCCGGATTAGGCGCCGGCGACCACATCTCGCGGCGGAGGCTCACCGGAGTTGCGCTATGGGCTGCGGTTGGACGCGCGAAGAGCAACAGGAGGTAGCCCATGACCGCGTGCATCTAGGGAGACCAAGGGGAGGTGCGGGGGTGGCCGGGGTTCGCCGGAGTGGAGCCCGAGGCGGCGGCCGGAGCTCGGGCGAGCTCGGGTTCGAGGCCACAGTGGCCTTGGCGACGCGGGGATAACACCTACGGTGTCTACGTGGTGCGGCGAGAACGTTGGACGCATGCCCGGGACCGAATGGTCACCGGAGCGTCATCGCCGGCGAGCTTTGGCGGCGGCGCTGTCGGGCGAGAAAGGCACGGCGGCTACGGCATACTAGGGAGAAAACGGAGAAGGGGAGGAGGATCAAGAGCTCACAGCGGTTCCAGTAGGCGTCGAAGCGGGCTCGGGGAAGGTCGGAGCTGAGCGGGGCGGCGAGGCCGATCTCCAGCGGCCGAGGAGGGGAAAAGCGTCGGGGCGGCGCTTCGGGGCTCTTCCGGTCACATGGCTTAGTGAGGGGGTTGGCGACAAGGTGCAGGAGCTCGGGAGCAGCTCGGGGCATCGTCGGAACGGCGGTGGTCGCGGCAACGGCGAACGGCGGCGATGGGCGTGTTCGGTGGCGAGAGAGAGGGGTCCAGGGGAGAGGATGAGGGCGCGGGAGAGTGAGGGAGAGAGGCAGGGAGGTGCGTGGCGCCCGGGGGAGGCGTCCAGAGCGTCGAGGAAGGAGAGCGGCAAGCAGGAGGTGGCTCGGCGCGTGCCGGCGTGCGGTGGCCACACGCCTCGCGTCCTTCTGGCGCGAGGTGGGAGACGGTGGCGGTTCGGTGGGCTGGGCCGCTGGAGGAGCTGGGCCAGGTAAGTGGGCGCCAGGTAAGTGGCTGGGCTTCTCTCTTTTATTTCTGTTTTTATTTATTTATTTGTTCTGTGTTGTTTTAGTTTAGTAAAAATACTAAACCATTTTATAAAATCCTGAAAATAGTTATGTGGCTAGAACTAAAATATACCAAACCACATAAAAATGTTCCAGTATTATTGGACATATATTATTTATATATCAAATATATATCCAATGCAAATAGTTATTGAATTAATTCAAAGGCCCAAAATAAATGTTTCAGTCATTCCAAAAATATTGGTTTGCATTTTATTCTTGCCAATATTTTTCAAAGCTGAAAAGGAACATTTCCTTGGAAACATTTGAAGCAATTTTTAATGTTGATCATCATTTTTTTTAAATGACTTCTGAGGCTCTCCAATTCCCCAATTCAAATTTAAAGAAATTTAGACATGATGCATGGATGCAATGCCACTAGTTACAAGCAAGCTCTAGGGCTGTGACATTTAACAACTCAAAAATATGGTTTAGGGCAGAACAACACCAAATTCATAATATGCATATGAGGATTTTCTAGAATTGTTGTTTGTTATTTCCGGCCTCATTTAAACTTGCCTAGATAGGTAGTTTTCATATGCTTCACCTCTTGCCATGTTTAACAACATTTAGTATTGTTGAGTACATAAACGAGAGTGAACTAAATGATTGAATGTGGTGTTTCGTCAATATGCAACTCGTTGCATATTGAGCTCCACTTAATTTGTAGTATTGTTTGTGCACTTTGCCATGCCATGCCTCATTAAACTGGACATGCATCATACTTGGTTGTGCATCATGCCATGTTTATGTGATGGTTGTTTACTATGTTGCTTTCTTCTTTCCGGGTTGCTTCTCTCGTTAGCTTCGGTTTCGTTCCGGAGTTGTGAGGATTCGTTCAACTACATCTGTTTGTCTTCTTCATGGACTCGTTCTTCTTCCTTGCGGGATCTTAGGCAAGATGACCATACCCTTGAAATCACTTATATCTTTGCTTGCTAGTTGTTCGTTCTACCGCTATGTCGCGCTACCTACCATTTGTTTATCATGCCTCCCATGTTGCCATGTCAAGCCTCTAACCCACCTTCCTAGCAAACCATTGTTTGGCTATGTTACCGCTTTTGCTCGGCCCCTCTTATAGCGTTGCTAGTTGCAGGTGAAGCTGAAGTATGTTCCATGTTGGAACATGGATATGTTGGGATATCACAATATCTCTTATTTTAATTAATGCATCTATATACTTAGTAAAGGGTGGAAGGCTCGGCCTTATGCCTGGTGTTTTGTTCCACTCCTGCCGCCTTAGTTTCCATCATACCGGTGTTATGTTCCTTGATTTTGTGTTCCTTTCGTGGTTGGGTGTTATGGGAACCCCTTGACCGTTCGCTTTGAAAAAACTCCTCCAGCAAGGCCCAACCTTGGTTTTAACATTTGCCACCCCCACCTATTACTTTTCCCCTGGGAGTCGTGCTCCAGAGGGTCATCTTTATTTTAACCCCCCGAGCTAGTGCTTCTCTAAGTGTTGGTCCGAACCGAGCCGCCTGCGGGGCCATCTCGGGGAAACTCGAGGGCTGGTTTTACTTGTAGCTCATCTCATCCGAGGTTGCCCTGAGAACGAGATATGTGCAGCTCCTATCGGGATTGTCGGCACATCGGGGGGTCTTGCTGGTCTTGTTTTAGCATTGTCGAAATGTCTTGTAACCGGGATTCCGAGACTGATTGGGTCTTTTCGGAGAAGGAATATCCTTCATTGACCATGAGAGCTTGTGATGGGCTAAGTTGGGACACCCCTGCAGGGTATAAACTTTTGAGAGTCGTGCCTACAGTTATGTGGTAGATGTGAATTTGTTAATGTCCGGTTGTAGAGAACTTGACACTTGACTTAATTAAAATGCATCAACCGCGTGTGTAGCCGTGATGTCTCTTTTCGGCGGAGTCCGGGAAGTGAACACGGTTTGGGTTATGTTTGAACGTAAGTAGTTTCAGGATCACTTCTTGATCACTTCTAGCTTCACGACCGTTGTGTTGCTTCTCTTCTCGCTCTTATTTGCGTATGTTAGCCACCATATATGATTAGTGCTTATTGCAGCTCCACCTCATTACCTTACCCTACACATAAGCTTAAATAGTCTTGATCCCGCGGGTGTGAGATTGCTGAGTCCTCGTGACTCATGGATACTTCCAAACAGTTGCAGGTGCCGAGGATACCAGTGCAAGTGATGCTACCAAACTCAAGTGGGAGTTCGACGAGGATTCGGGCCGTTACTATGTTTCTTTTCCAGATGATCAGTAGTGGAGCCCAGTTGGGACGATCAGGGATCTAGCATTTGGGGTTGTCTTCTTTTATTTTGGTTCCATAGTCGAACCTTGTTTGTACTCTGGATGATGTATGTTTAACTTGTTATTTGTGTGAAGTGGCGAATGTAAGCCAACTCTTTATCCCTTTCTTATTCAGTACATGGGATTGTGTGAAGATTACCCCTCTTGCGACAAAACCACCATGCGGTTATGCCTCTAAGTCATGCCTCGACACGTGGGAGATATAGCCGCATGGTGGGTGTTACAAGTTGGTAATCAGAGCCATCCCCGACTTAGGAGCCCCCTGCTTGATCGAATCGCTGGCGTTGTTGAGTCTAGAGAAAAAAAATTGATTCTTAGGATTATATATATCGGAGAGTAGGATTCTTTTTACTCCTCAGTCCCTTCGTCGCTCTGGTGAGGCCTGCTGAAGTAGAAGTTTTGACTTTCCTCTCCTCATTTTGTCATGATTTTTTTAGGATCACGCGGGTATCTTGGAATCGTTCCGATAGTCTTGTGACGGGAACATTGTTCTTGGTGCCTCCTGACATTTAGGGGTTGAGACAGTGTCCCGGGGAGTTGAGCTCCAAGGTGTTGTCGTCACAATTTTATTGTTGTAGTTCTGGAATACCTGAGTTCGCCGACATCGAAAATCTCTTTTATGCAGTTGTTGGTGAGATAACCTCGACGCCACATAGTACTGGGGCGGGAGTTTGGGAGTATTTCCATAACTCGTATAACGAACGCTTTTCGAAGGTTGAGGTACATGATTTCCGAAGGTTTCTTGGTTATGTGTTGAAGGATGGATACAACTGGATGTAGGAATTGTTAGTTTGGGTGAGATATTATGCTTCCCCTGTATCCCCAACACCTGATTGCATAACCAGAAAGTTTCGGGAGTTTATAAGTGGGAATTCAAGTATCACGTAGGATATCCTTCCAACAGACACATGATACGATATGGGGTCTATCATATGGGGCCAATCCTTTGTTTTTGTTTTGGTTTGTGGTATTCGAGTTGCTTCAATGTCAAGTGTTGATTCCATACCTTTTCTAAGCGGTGTTCTCATATTTGTATGTGGATGCTAATCATTTGTGATCATCGAGATTGTCATGTCAATTCTTCCCAACCGGTGTGATTCTCTTCAATATGATCATAACTTTTTTCCCATTCGCGAGGTCAATTCTACGTTTTCTCAACGGTGTCTATTTCATCCATCCCCAAGTTGCCTTTGTTTTCCCGCCCTCCCACCCTTTTCTTCAAGGACTCAGATTTCTTAATCAGGTATCATTTTTTATTGATAGGAAGTCTCTCCATTCTTTTCCGCCAATGCTCTTATCCGGTGATTCTCACGAAGATACTAACGGAGCTTCAAGTTCATCATTATTTGTTCTCTTTCTTCTCTGGTGGATTCAAGTCTAGCTTTGTCGATCATATCTTTTCCTCGTTTCAAATGCTTTTTCATGCCGGTGCACCCCCCTAATCATTCACTTCTCATTGCCCATTTGTTCCATGGTGTTGAAGATATCTCGAAAGATTCGCGTTTCCATTCTCAATCGTTCAAGTTATCTCGAGGTTGTTATCTCATTCAAGCCATTTAATTCAGCCGGCACAATCTCTCTTTTAAATCGTTCAACGGTGTATCTTTTGAGTGGGCCCTAACCCACTGGTCTTTTCCCGGGATCTTACCTGACTCTTCTAATTTTTCCGGAGTTGCTCTTAAATTCTTTTCAAAGTTTGACGTAATAATGAATTGTCATCAGTCAAATGTCTTTCTCCAAGATCTTTCAAATTCTTTTCATCATTGGTTCAACCTTTCTAATTTTCATTCCAGAGTGCCTCAACAAATTATGGTGGTGTTTCTCGTTGTCATTCTCGGATTTTAAAGACCAAAGAAGAGCTCCTCTTAAATTCTTACCCGTTCTTCCAAAGATGCGTAGTTCAAGCTTGTTGCCATCCTCTCATAATTGTTTTTGATTGTGAGAATTATTTTCACCCATCTGGAGCGTTTCAGGAGCTGTTTTCGTTTTTTCTTGATCATCCGAAGGCCATCATTTCAGAAGATTTATTCATTCCAGCTTTCAGCTCACATTCTCCAAATCTTACCGGTGAATCATTCAAATATCCTCTAATCAGTTCATGATCTCTTCGTTCTCATGTATCTAAATCCCCTCAAGTATCTTCATTCGTTTTCCAAGTCTTCCCGGTGAATTGTGCCTTTCCTGCATCCATTTTAAATTCTTACAGTGGTTCATTCAATATTCCTCTTCCTATGTTCTCATATCAATTCATTCGTTCTTTCCAATCCTACCGGCGGATCGTCGAAGACTTTTCTCAAGTTTGACTATATCTCTTCAATCTTTTCAAGAATAATAAGTAGCATGCCAAATCTGTTGCTTGTCATCAATTTAAATTGGTGAAGGATACGCATAACATAATTCTTATTATTGTTTCATCCAAGTGATCTAGTTTCTTCTTTCCAGAGTTGTTCATCATGTCACATTTCTCGGTTCGAGATGCTTCATCTTTTCTTTTTCAGAGTTCCATGTCAGGACCCAGATCCTAAGTCACACTTATCTAGCATGTAACACATCATATCACTTTGCGGCCTCACGCACGGTATTCCCACGAGTGCCACCTTACCTGGCCCGGGACCGTTTGCGCCTTTTGGCTCACGTATATGATAGTGTCGCTAGCATCCATATGACAAAGCACCCAGGCCGACATGACTAGTCGTGAACCCAAACTGGCACTAACTTACAGGGACAGGCATACATTAACCAACATCGAACGTGTCGGTCATCAGCGTGTGAATCCGGGCTGTAGCAACTGGGCTAATAGGACTCTGGGAACCCGGGCTGTAGCAGGCTACCAGGACTCCGGAAGTCACCGCGTGACATTTCCCCAAAGGGACAGACACAGGAACGAAGTGGATTACATGCCGGCCAGTCTAAATGTTCTGGAGCAGTAGTAACTGGGCTAGCAGGACTGCGGTAAACCGGGCTGTAGCAGACTACCATGTCTCAGTGGAAGCATTAGACTACATTTCCCCATAAGAGAGGCTACCAAGGATAAACAACTAGGTTGTCGGATCCAACACATACCAAGCATTTCAATCATACACACAATATGCCCGATATGTGTAAATACAACATGGCATCACAACAAAACTCTACGACTCAAAGTATTTATTCCTTAGGCTCCGAAGAGCCAAGTATTACAAACATGGGTCTCATGACCCAACATACAGAGCATACAAGCAACAAGCACACGTGTAAGCTTAACTTGTCTAAGTACATACAACTATAAAAGAAAAAGGATGAGAAGCCTGACTGTCTACAAGATCCTGCCGAGGGCACAAGATCGTAGCTGAGGTAACAAGCTAAACGTCGAAGTTCACACGGAACTACTAGCGAGACTGAAGTCTCTCTGCAAAAACATAAATTAAGCAAACGTGAGTACAATTGTACCCAGCAAGACTTACATCAGAACTATCTACATATGCATCATTATCAACAAAGGGGTGGTGGGGTTTAATTGCAGCAAGCTAGCTTTGACTCAATGGCTAACCTGAACTACTACTGCAAGTAACCCTCTTGAGGTGGTGCACACGAGTCCACATATTCACCAATCAATACACCACTATGGATCCGCTCTCGTCTCCCTATGAGAACGGCATCCATAGCACTCACGCTTCTCTTGCGCATTTTAGATCCACTTTCAATTGTCTATGAATTGTACAGGCAGCCTAGAAGTCCTTTACCACGGACACAACTATTCGAATAGATGATGTTAAACCTGCAAGGGTGTACTTCTTCACACACGCTCTCGCCACTTACCGTCATGTACACGTCATGTATCTCGGCAACCTTCAAGCGGAAGCCTGGTGAGGGTGTCGTCCATGACCTGACTAACCACACAAGTCTCTCATCCAGGTTTATCGCCTATTCGGGTTCCATCCGTAAGGAGATCCGGCCGGGGTGTCGCTCACGGCCCCAAAGGATGTGAGCAGGGTTCCCAAGCCCACCATCCGGGTTCCACTGGGTACACCATGCCACGGTGCCTAGTCTGTCCCAAGCCCACCTGGCCGGGTGCCACTTGGTAGACTACTAACACTACCTAGAAACACCAGAAACTAATTGCAACCCCTGGATAGAGATCAAGTTGGCTAATAAGTCGAGAGGGGCACTTAAGCATTCCAATGTGTGGTAGTAGCTAGTCATTGGACAACATACACGGAACTCGTTGCTTAAGGACGGTTCTAGTGAGACAACCCACCATGTACTCCTACATGGCCTCTCACCACTACCTTTACCAAATCGTGTTCACACGCTTAACTCTCAAGCCTGGCAAGGGTGTTGGCCACGACCTGACTAACCACACAAGTCTCTAGTCCATGTTTATCGCCTATTCGGGTTCCATCCGCGAGGAGATCCGGCCGGGGTTTCGCTCACAGCCCCAAACGATGTGTACAAGGTTCCCAAGACACCAAACGGGCGCTGGGTACACCGTGCCACGGTGTATCTACCGCATCATAGCCCACCCCTAGGGTCAATGCTACACACGACCTCCAACACATATCCTACAAACACCAGAAACTAGTTGCAACTCCTGGACAGAGATCAAGGCGGTTAAATAAGTCGAGAGGGTCAATTAAGGATCCCAATGAGTGGTAGTAGCTGTTCATGGATCACAAACACAGAACTCAGTTCCAGAGGACGGCTTCAATGAGACAACCCACCATGTACTCCTACATGGCCTCTCACCGCTACCTTTACCAAATCGTGTTCACACACTTAGCTCACACACAGCAGGACATGTTCATCACCATTCCAAGTCATCCCCGATGAATCAGACCTGACTCAACTCTAAGCAGTAGCAGGCATGACAAACAATCATGAATGAGTGGGCACATCAGGGCTTAAATAACTCCTACTCATGCTAGTGGGTTTCATCTATTTACTGTGGCAATGATAGGTCATGCAGAGGAAAAGGGGTTCAACTACCGCAGCATGTAACAGTTGAATCGTTGTTGTCCTAATGCAGTAAAAGAGAGCAGGAGCGAGAGAGTGGGATTGTATCGGAATGAACAAGGGGGTTTTGCTTGCCTGTCACTTCTGAAGATAGTATAACTCTTCATCGGTGTCATCGAACTCATCGTCGAAACCACGTCTACTAAGAGGGGACAAACACCAGCAACAGAGAAAGAACACAATCAATGCAATGCGACAATATGAAGCATGATCATGGCATGGCAATATGATGTGATTTGAGCTAATGCATCTAGCAACCAGATTAAATGAAGTTGGTTTGAATCAAAGATTCAAATTCAACTCCATATGTGAAGATTCAAGTGCCATTTGTTTGATTTGCACTAAGCAGCAGCTATAAGTTGTTCTAACATGCATGAAAATGGTACAAAGGGATAGATTGGATTTTCCTGATCATTTTTCATATATAAAACTTTTCATTTGGAGTTACAGATTAATTTCTATGATTTTTAGAAGTTTATAACATTTTTTGAAATAAATAAACCATTTAAGATTTATTTAAATTCCAGAAAAGAATTACTGCGACAGCATGACGTCACTATGATGTCAGCGGTCAACAGGGCCGGTCCAGGTCAAACCTGACCAGTGGGGCCCGCTGGTCAACGACCCAGTGCTGCCCAGGGTCACAGACAGGTGGGGTCGGGTCAACAGACACGGCAGCATAGTCAAAACTGACACATGGGTCCATGATAATTTGATTAACCTTAATCTATTTTAGTTAGCCGGTTAGTTAGGCGGTGGGGCCCAGTTGTCATTGACTCCAGGGGGTAATCAGTAGGGTGCTTAAGCCCTAATGATGGTGCCACGCCAGTGGCCGCCGGGGTTAGTCGCCGGCGACCAAATAGAGCGACGGAGGCACTCGGAACGGCGCCACAAGCATCGGCTGGGCGCGTGGCTTGGTCCTACGACCAGCTGGAAGAGTGCCGCGTCCAACGGTGCAGGTGGTTGAGCGTGCAGTGACCGGGAACGACGCCGGTGAGCGTTTGGGCGGCGGCCGGAGCTTGGGCGATGACAGATTCGTCGCTATGGTGTGCAAAATGAGCGGTTCTCTACACCCGCGATACCTACGCATGCCCACATGCCCTTTGGACACACTGGCATGGCCAAATGGTCGCTGGAGCAATGCCGGCGATGGGCCCGAGCGGTGGCTGGATTTGGCCACGGTAGAAGTCGTGGCTAGAGAGCGAGAGGAGCAGCGGGGTTAGGGGGGAAAGGACCGGCAGCTCACATCGCATCATATGGAGGGCTCGGTGGCTCGGGGGAGGCTCTGTAGTCCGCGGGCCGGTGATCGCAATCTCCGGCGTCCGAGCTTGAGGACGACGACGTAGTCGACGCTGTGGAGCGTCCGGGCTTGTGCAAGCCGATGGAGAGGTTGAAGGAGAGACAAATTAGCTCGGGGCATGTTCACGGGGCAGGGGGAGAGCGGTGGGCACGGTGGTTCTTGTCGGCGCTCTCGGACGCGAGCGAGGAGAGCGAGGGGGGGAGAGGAGAGGTGAGGACAAGGGAGAGGTCGAGGGGGTTGAGGGGGAGTGTGTGGCGTTCCCAGCCGCGTCGGGGAAGCGGCGGGAAGCAGGAGGTGGCCTCGCGCGTGGACGCGCGCGGAGAGCATGCGCCTTCGTCCTCCTGGCAGGGGAGGAAGACGACAAGGGAGACCAGTGGGTTGGGCCTGCCAGCGCTGGGCTAAGTGGGCGCCAGGTAAGCCACATGTAACCTCTCTCTCTCATTTTATTTATGTTTTCTATTTTCTGTCTTTGTTTTTTTGGATTTAGTAAAATAGTAAACCACTTTATAAAATCCTGAAATAAATTGTGGGCACATACTAGATTATTCCCAACAGCCCTCAATTATTTCAGAATTATTAGAGCATTTAAAATAATTATAGAATTTTAATGCCCCAATTCAAGTACAATATGAGTTAATTCAAAAATCCAGAATGTCCTAGAAATATGTTCATCATTTTTGGCAGAGGTTTTCACCTTAATCAAAAATCATGAACTTTTCTGGAGGGCATTTTGGTTCATTGAAACAATTTGAATTTGAACCTAGTTGAATTTCATCATGTGCTAGGGTTTGAGCATCCCCATTTCAAATTCATTTAATCTCAAACATGATGCATAGATGCAAATGCAACTAATTACAAGAAATACTCTAGGGCTATGACAACTCACCTCCACTAAACAAGAATCTCGTCCCGAGATTCAAGACATGAGGTAAGTAGAAAGAGGGGACACAAAGCTAACACGATCTCATGATCCATCTTCCCTTCTCGAAGATGTTGATTCATTGCTTCATATTGACATTGACGTCTTTGCTTTTGAGATCTTCATCCAACACGATGACGACAGAAGGAAACTCTACAGGAAACGATCTCCTCGAAGATTGAGCACTCAAAATCAACTGATGGAGTGAGACTTTAGAACATCTCTTGAGTTGAGACATGAAACACAGATTAGGAGTGATGGAAAGAGGTAGATGACAAGGTTCTACTAGGTAGGCAAAATTCCACGCCGAAGAGGATGGTGCATGATTTCAAGATAGCGATAAAATAATTGCCATGATTTCATAATGGGGCACCTTAGGGGAGGTGACTCGTAGAATTATTCCCTTAAGTGGAAAAAAGAATTACTTTTGATACAAAGATCATTGAAACTCTTTATACCATCCTAAGGCAATCACAAACGATCATGTGAAGGAGCTTGAAGAAATGGCATACTCATACTAGAATGGATGATGTGGACTACCTTGTTGAAGACAATGCAATGGATGATTTTTGCTTATCATTGGAAATGGATAGGGCCCAAGGTAAGCCCACTTTTGAGGATGATCTTGAACAACAATAACTGAGTGTCACATCCCTAGTTCTGGTATGACCTAGGCTAGCCTTCATGCTTGCATCATGTTTAAATTCCATTTAAATTTGAAATGGGGATTTGTGAAACCCTCGGATTTCATTTCTGGAAATGACCCAGATAAAATTTGCTCGAAAAAGGTCCAAGAAAATGTTCATGTTGCTCTCTGAAAATATTGGTCAGAAGTAAAATTCAAACAAATATTTTCCGGAGCTCATAAATATTTATTTTGGCCTTTTGGAATTAATCTAGTAATTATTTGCATTGGATATAAATATGATATATATATAATATGTCCAAAAATTAAGCCAGTTGTTGAGGAGCTCTGGAATAATACCACTAGCTCCTAGCAAAGTTGGCATAAGAAAATAAAATAGTTAGTATTGTTGTTAAATCAATACAAATGTCTGAAAATAGAAAAGAAAAGAAATGGAAAAACCTACCTGGACTTTACCTGGCTGGATGCCGCTCTGGCCCAGCCCAACTGGCCACCGCATCGTCCGCCACCTCGCGCTAGTAGGCGAGGCGCGCTCCGCGCGCCACGCGAGCTGCCTGCCTGCCTGGCTCCCCCTTGCCGCCTGGATGTTCCGCGCGACGCCACGCGCCGCCCCGGAACCCCTCTCACTCTCATCCTCCCTTCCCTACCTCCTCTGCTCTCTCTCTTGCTGGACCGAATGAGTCGGTCGCTGCCGTTCGCTGCCCCCGTGCTCCCTGCCGTCCCCTCGCCCCTCCGTCGTGCCCAAAAGCTCCACCACCTCATCCGCTACCTCTCCGCCAAGCCATGCATCGCCGGACGCCCCGTGGAGCCGTCGCTGTCACCTTCTTCACCTCCGGCTGCCGTGGATCTCCGTCGCCGCTCGCCGCCGTTGGCGCGTCCCCGAGCCCGCTTACCATCCCTGCAGCTCCGCGGTGAGCCATTGAACTGATCCCCCTTGCCCCGTCACCCCGCACGTCCTCAAACGCTAGCGCCGCCGTGCCCGAAGCTCCCTGCCGCACAGCCATGTTGCCGCCGTTGTTTCAGGCATTGTAGCTCGCGGGCGAGCACGTCAACGCGCTCAGCGTCCCTCCACGAACCCGTAGCCACCAACGGCTTCCTCTCCCGAGCCCCGTAGCACTGAACCCGCGCGTGTCCGAACTCCGGCCGCCGCGGATGACCTCGCCGCGGTCGTCTCCGGCCACCCCAGCTTCCGCCGTCCGCTCCATCAGCTGTGCGCAAGCAGCAGCTCTTCGTAGAGCCTCCCCACACCCAAAACCATCGCCTGTAGGCGATTTCCGACGCCCTCCGCCGTGTCTGGCCTCACCGGCGTCGAGTCGCCGGCGTGTTTTGACCCCGCTGACCAGGAGGTTTGACCTCCCGTGGGTCGCTGACATGTGGGGCCCGGCCCTGTTAATTTTTAGTCAGGATTAGTTTACCAACTAATTAAACCCTGGTTAACTAATTGGGTCACTGACGCGTGGGCCCAACCCCATTAACTAAACCAGTTTAGGTTTAATTTAATTTAGGATTAGCCACAGACACTGACGTGTGGAGCCCACAAGTCAGGTTTGTCCCCAGTCAGCGTTGTTGACTTGCTGACGCAAGCATGACGCAGTGCTGATGCACTTATTTCTTTTCTGGTTTTAAAATAAATCAGGAAATTCTAGAAAATGATATAAACTTCAAAAATTCATAGAAATTCAATCGTAGCCCAGATTTAAATAATTTATATATGAAAAATTATCAGAAAAATTCAATCTATCCATATGTACCATTTTCATGCATGACAAACCAACCTATACATGCTGTATATATGAAAACACATGAATGTCATTTATAAAGGCTTATTTTGGAGTTGCATTTGAAACTTTGGTTCAAATGGACTTCATGCAGATGAATGCTAGATGCATTAACTCAAACAAACATCACATACTCATGCCATTATCATGCATCATGTTGTTGGATATGCTTGTGTTTGATTTTCGACACCGTTCCTTCTCGATAGGTCCTGCTCCGGAGACCGATCCAGAGTACCTGTCAGAGGAGCAGTGCCCCCTGTTGATCTACCAGGCAAGCAAACCCCCTTGTTCATTTCGATACAATCCTTCTCTCTCGCTCCTGCTCTCATTTATTGCATTAGGACAACAATGATTCAATTGCTATTTTCTGATGTGGTAGTTGAACCCATTCCTCTGCATGACCTGTCATTGCCACAGTAAATAGTTAAAACCCACTAGCATGTGTAGGAGTTGATTGAGCCATGTTGTGTTCCTACCATGCATCGCCTGCTATTGCTTAGAGTATGTCGGGTCTGATTCATCGAGAATGAATTGGAGTGTTACGATATGTTCTGGTGCTGAGAGTTAAGCGTGTGAACACGGTTAGGTAAAGGTAGTGGTGAGAGGCCATGTAGGAGTACATGGTGGGTTATCTCACTGGAACCGTCCTTAAGCACTGAGTTCCGTGTATGTTGTCCAATGACTAGCTACTACCACACATTGGAATGCTTAAGTGCCCCTCTTGACTTATTAGCCAACTTGATCTCTGTCAAGGAGTTGCAATTAGTTTCTGGTGTTTGTAGGTAGTGTTAGTAGTCTACCAAGTGGAACTCGGCCAGGTGGGCTTGGGACAGACTAGGCACCGTGGCACGGTGTACCAAGTGGCACCCGGATGGTGGGCTTGGGAACCCTGCTCACATCGTTTGGGGCCGTGAGCGACACCCCGGCTGGATCTCCTTGCGGATGGAACCCGAATAGGCAATAAAACTGGATGAGAGACTTGTGTGGTTAGTCAGGTCGTGTCCGACACCCTCGCCAGGCTTCCGCTTGAAGGTTGCCGAGGTACATGACATGTACATGGTGATAAGTGGTGAGAGCATGTGTGAAGAAGTACACCCCTGCAGGGTTATCATGATCTATTCGAATAGCCGTGTCCTCGATTATGGACTTCTTGGATTCTTACGTGGTACATAGACAACTTGAAATGGATACTCTAAAATGCTCAAGACAAGTGTGAGTGCTATGGATGGCCTTCTCGTAAGGAGACGAGGATGAATCCATAGTAGTGTATTGATGTGGTGATTAGTGGACTCGTGTGTGCTGCCTCACCTCAAAGAAGTTTCTCGTTGTCGTAGAACAGGATAGCCACTGAGTCAAAGCTGGCTTGCTGCAACTAAACCCCACATTACCTTCTTGATACAAATGCATGTATGATAGGATCTGATGTAAGTCTTGCTGAGTACCTTTGTACTCACGTTTGCTTTATTTATGTTTTGCAGTTGAGCCATCTGTCTCACTAGTAGTACCGTTTGGACTTCGACGAGTAGCTTGTTACCTCAGCTACAATCTTGTACCCTTGGGAGGGACTTGTAGATAGTCAGGCTTCTTAGCATTTTTCTTTTGTAGTTGTCTGTACTCAGACATGTAATGCTTCCGTTTCTTGTATGCTTTGTGTCGGAGTAATGGGCCACGGGTAGGCCAACCCGAGGCCCATAACCTTTCAAGACATCGGGGCAGGCTGCGCCCCTCAAGACCCCAGGACAAAGAGCCGCCTCCTGAGGAGTCGACGGCAAGGCGGCTGACTGCCCGCTCACGGCCGAGTCCCAGGGACGACTTCCAGAGAAGCCGGCTTTGGGGAGTCAGCCTGCGACTCTAACAAACCCCATGACCTCATCAAAGGGGACGAGGCAGGGGCGCAGCTACAACAAAGCCCACCCCCGCCCCTCACCAAGGGCAGGCATGTCCACAGCACGCCGTACCCCGGAAGATCTCCGTGCGGCGTGGCACTGTTGCCATGCCGACCCTGACATCAACACCATAGGGCCGAATCCTGCACCCATGACGGCCTGTCTGTACGGCCTGGAGGCAGCAGGGCCCACCAGTCAGTGAGACCTCGGGAGACGGTGGGAGAACCACCAGTCGGACCCGTCGAGAGTCGGCCCAGGGGAGTCGGCCGAGCCCTCCCCCGGGGCCCACGCGCCATTAATCAAGATGAGATGGGGAGTGGCAATAGTGATCGCCCGCCAGGCGGCGGGGCTGTTGCCACAACCTCATAATCAAGCCCGTGTCATCAGAAGTATGGCTACAGTAATCAGCAGCCAGCAAGACCCGCTCGTGGCGGACGCGGCCTGTCGGCTCCGTACCCGGCCAGTCGGCGGGGCCCGCTAGTCGGCGGGCCCCAGCGGGCAGCAGAGAAGATGGAGGCCAGAGACACTAATGGTTGGGCCCACGCCCAGCCGGATTACCATTGTACCCCTGGGGGTAGGCCTATATAAACCCCCCAGGGCACCCATGCAAAGGGTTGGAACCCATTAGCTCTAGACCAGATCATATAGAAGTGAGAGAGCTAGCCTTGCCCTCTCCTACCACCAGAAAACAGCTCAAGGAGCAACCGTGTAAGCACTTCGCCATAGTGATCATGCGGAGACCCCGCAGAGCAGCAGCAGGGGTATTATCTCTCCGGAGAGCCCCGAAGCTGGGTAAGATTCGCTGGCGTGCATGTCTTTGCCTCATCCCGTTTCCAGGCACCGGCGACGTTCTACTCACCCCCACCATGATAAGCCATCCGTTGGCATATGTCGCACCAAACCCCCGACATTTGGCGCCCACCGTGGGGCGTGGTGCACCGCTGTCCGGAGATCTGGTCTGGACGGGAACCCTTTTCCTACCTGGCGAGCGCAGCCAGCCAGGCATGCCAGATGGAGTTTGCGTCGACGCGTTAAGCGGCGTTGAGATCGCCTGCGCGGTCAGCTCCTTGGCCGAACTCGTCGGCGAGGCCCGCCTATCCAATGAACCTGCATCCAACGCAGGCACGGACGGCCCTGAGAACCTCCTCGCGGGCCTCCTCGATCAACTCCACATTTCCGGCAGGCCTGCCATAGACTTGGAGTCCGTAGGCTCCACCGACCCGATGCTGGTCGACTCCAACACCGCGTCGCTCGACGTGTTCCCCACCAACGTGGTGGTCTACAATGAACCTCTCCCCCACACAGAGAGCGACGGAAGCACTGTCACTGAGGTGCTAGTCATCAGTCATGACGAGTTCCCCGGCGGCGTAGCGCCCGACTCACTCGGCGCGGCGCTGCAAGACCTAACTGCGCCCATTCCAGAAGACGTTGACGCAGAGACGTTGGAGGCGTGCCGCCTTTAGCTCGTTGAAGGCGCGAAGAAGCTGGCCGGCATGAGGTGCTTGTCAGAAGCCTACCAACGGGAGATGGATCGCGCCGTCTGCGGCTCGCCGGCCCCGGCGGAGCCCAGCCGCCTTGGCACGGTCCGGCAGCGCGGCATAGCCATCGCCAACCTGTTTGGGGCAAGCTACCCTGTGTATGCTACACCAGCAGAGAACATCCGAGCTGCCCAGGCAGCGGCGGACGAGCTGGACATTTTCGAGGGCGAAGAACGCCGCCTCATGATGGAGCGAGTCCAACGGCTTCTCGACGCGGCCGCCGCGCAGGCCGGCTGCCGCACGGAGGCGCCTCAATGGCCCAACAATGACCCTCACCAAGACCAAGGCGCAACGTCTCGGACGCCGACTGGCGGCGGCCGAGGAAGAAGAGACAAGGAGCCGACTGTCACCCACAGTCGGACTCGCATTACCATAGAGCGCGACCGAGACGGCCACCCAAGGGCAGTGGAACGATGGGACGACTGTCCGCCTCCCCCTCCCCGCAAGGAGAGGCGAGTCTCCCCGCTGCCTGTTGACCATCCGACTCTCGGTGACCACCTTGGCCGCCGAGAGGGAGTTGGAGAGAACGACGCCCGCCATCGGAACGAGCTGGGTCCGCCTTGTTTCGGGCCCCGCATTCGGGACGAGCCCTTTCCCAGAGGGTTCACGCTCCCAAGAGACACGCCCAAGTATACCGGCTCCGTGAATCCGGAAGACTGGCTAGTCGACTACTCCACGGCTGTCAGCATAGCAAACGGCAACAAGTGTGTCGCCGTAAAGTACGTTCCGCTCATGCTCCAAGGCACGGCCCGGACATGGCTGTACAGCCTAAAGCCCCGCAGCATCAACAGCTGGGTCGACTTCACCGAAGCGTTCGTCCGCAACTTCACCAGCACGTACAAGCGTCCTCCCAAGCCTCGTCAGCTCTCCTTGTGTGTGCAAGGCCCCAACGAGTCGACTCATGATTACCTCACACGTTGGGCCGAGCTCCAAAACTCCTGCAAGGGCGTGCACGAGGTGCTGGCCATCGAGTATTTAATGGCCGGGTGCAGAGAAGGCACCCTCCTCAAGCACAAGCTCCTTTGCGATGAGCCAGAAACCCTCGACGAGCTGCTGATCATAGCGGACAAGTACGCCACGGCCGACTCCTCCATGAAGGCGGAAATTCAAATCAGCACGACTGGTAAAGTGGCTCCTAAAGCTCCAAGAACTCCGGCGGCAGACACCGGCCGGCGACAACAGCAGGGCGACAACAAGCGCAAGGCCCCGCAGCCGGCTTCCAGCAGCCGGTAGGTCGCGACCGTTGAAGCCCAGCAGCCAGAAGAGCAGCCCCCGCCCAAGCGACAGAAAGGCGGCAAGCCAAACTGGTTGCCGGCCTTCTCCTATGAGCAGACCTTGGATGGACCTTGCAAGTTCCACAGCGGCGCAAAGCCGTCGAATCACACCACCCGGAAGTGCCACTGGCTCACCAGGATCGCCAAGGGAGACGGCCTCCTGCCTCCCCTGCCTGCTGGGCAGCCGCCTCCGCCCCAGCAGCCGGCTGTCAGGCCAGTCGGCGCGGTACAAGACGAATACCCCGAAGAGCATGGAGCCTATGTGGTGTTCACCAGTGTGGCTGATGATCGATGCAGCAGGCGGCTGCAGCGACAAGAGGTGAACGCGGTAGCGTCAGAGACGCCAGAATTCATGCACTGGTCTGAGAAGCCCATCGGCTGGAGCAGGGCTGACCACCCAGAGGTGATGCCGAGTCCGGGCTCCTACGCCTTGGTTCTGGACGCCACCTTTGCTACGGACAATTGAGCTGCGCGTTTCTCGCGAGTTCTGATAGACGGGGGCAGCAGCATCAATATCTTGTACAAGGACACCATGGAGAAGTTAGGAATCAAGCAAAGACAGCTTCAGAACAGCCGAACTGTGTTCCACGGCATTGTTCCTGGGCTTTCCTGCTTGCCAATCGGCAAGATCCTGATGGACGTCCTCTTTGGGGACAAAGATCATTTCCGTAGAGAGCCTGTTTGGTTTGAGGTGGTGGATCTTGAGAGCCCATACCATGCACTGCTTGGCCGACCTTCCTTGGCCAAGTTCATGGCAGTCCCCCACTACGCCTACCTCAAGATGAAGACGCCCAGTTCCAAGGGAATTCTGACTGTGGCTGGCGACTACCGGAAGTCGTCTGCTTGCGCAGCAGAGAGCAGTCGGCTGGCCGAGTCCTTGGTAATCGCGGCTGAGAAGCGGCTCCTTGAGCGAGTTGTGGCGATGTCCGGCAAGTAGCCTGAGGTGTCGCCCAACCCAAAGGAGTCGGAGGCTGAAGGTTCGTTCGAACCGGCCAAAGAGACAAAGAAGATACCCTTGGATCCGGAGCACCCAAAGAGGTATGCTGTCGTAGGTGCAAACCTCGACAACAAATAGGAAGGCGAGCTCGTCGATTTCCTCCGTGAGAATCAGGACATCTTCGCATGGTCCCCCAAAGACATGCCGGGTGTACCGACAGAATTCGCCGAGCACAAGTACATGTCCGATCTGATGCAAAGCCGGTCAGGCAGCCCCTGCGCCGCCTATCAGAAGAGAAGAGAAGAGTTGTCGGAGAAGAGATAGCCCGACTCCTAGCAGCCGGCTTCATTATGGAAGTGTTCTTTCCAGAATGGCTAGCAAATCTGGTCCTGGTACTAAAGAAGAACAAGCAGTGGCGAATGTATATTGACTACACGAGCCTCAACAAGGCCTGCCCCAAGGATCCGTTTGCTCTACCAAGAATCGATCAGGTGATAGACTCCACAGCCAGATGCGAGCTGTTGAGTTTTTTGGATGCATACTCAGGATATCACCAGATCAAGCTGAGCCCGACTGACAGACTGAAGACCGCCTTCATCACGCCGTTTGGGGCCTTCTGCTACCTCACCATGACGTTCGGCTTAAGGAATGCCGGTGCCACCTTTCAGCGTTGCATGCAAAAGTGCCTCCTCAAGCAGCTCGGCAGGAACGCCCACATTTACGTGGATGACGTGGTGGTGAAGACGGAAGAGCGCGAGACACTGCTGGAAGACCTCAAGGAGACCTTTGAGAACCTGCGCCGGTTCCAGATCAAGCTCAACCCCGAGAAGTGTGTGTTCGGAGTACCAGCCTGCCAGCTCCTTGGCTTCCTGGTCTCAGAACGTGGCATAGAATGCAACCCAGTAAAAATCAAGGCCATTGAGAGAATGGAGGTACCCAGCCGACTGCTGGATGTGCAGAAGTTCACCGGCTGCTTAGCGTCCATCAGCCGATTCATCAGTCAGCTCGGCGAGAAAGCTCTCCCCCTGTACCAACTCATGAAGAAGACCACTTTTTTCGAGTGGAACCATAAGGCGGACGAAGCTTTTCACCAGTTGAAGAAGATGTTGACTACTCCACCTGTCCCGGAGGCTCCGACTCTCAAGGAACCTATGCTCCTGTACGTCGCCGCCACCAGCCGAGTAGTCAACACGGTCATTGTAGTGGAGCACAAGGAGGAAGGCAAGGCGCTGCTTGTCCAGAGATCGGTATATTACCTGAGCGAGGTACTGTCGACCTCCAAGAAGAACTACCCCCACTACCAGAAGATGTGCTATGGCATACACTTTGCTGCCAAGAAATTGAAGCCTTACTTTCAAGAGCATCCAATCACGGTGGTCTGCACGGCCCCACTTGCCGAGATCATTGGTAGCCGAGATGCTTCTGGCCGAGTGGCCAAGTGGGCCATAGAGCTGGCTCCTTACACCATCCACTACCAGCCCCGCACCGCCATCAAGTCACAAGCACTGGCCGACTTCCTCGTCGACTGGGCCGAGACCCAGTACCTACCTCCAGCACCTGATTCCACCCATTGGCGGATGCATTTCGACGGCTCCAAGATGCGCACTGGCTTGGGAGCCGGTGTCGTCCTCACCTCTCCCAAAGGCAACAAGCTCAAGTATGCGCTGCAAATCCACTTTGCCGCCTCCAATAACGTCGTCGAGTACGAGGCGCTCATTCACGGGCTCCGGCTTGCCAAAGAGCTTGGCATCCGCCGGATCTTGTGTTATGGCGACTCGGACTTAGTGGTCTAGCAATCATCTAGCGACTGGGACGCGAAAGATGCAAACATGGCGAGCTACCATTTCCTCGTGCAGCAACTCAGCGGCTATTTCGAAGGGTGCGAGTTCCTCCATGTGCACAGGAATGACAATGACCAAGCAGATGCATTAGCACGAATCGACTCTACCCGCCAAGCAATACCATCTGGTGTCGCCCTTCAACGCGTCCTCAAGCCGTCTGTCAAGCCTTCACCAGAATCAGGCTCCATTTTTGTGCCAGCTCCTCCCGAAGACGTCGGATCCGACTCCAGAGCTCCGGTAGCCAGAACGAGGATTTCGACGGAAGACCCCAAAGCTGCCACAGCCAAATCCGGCCTGGGGACTGCGGTGGCGGACTCAAAGACTCCAGAACTCGGCCCAAGGACCGTGCCAGTCAGCCTGGGGACTTCAACAACCTAGCAAGAAGTTGTTGACTCCACCCCGCCGCCTCCCAGCGCAGCCGCCCTCGTCCAAGTCGCAGTTCTGGCAGTCGAAAAAGTAGCAGCACCCTCATGCGCCCAGCCCATCCTCAAATTCCTGGTGAACAAAGAGCTGCCGACGGATGAAACTTCAGCTCGGCAAATACAACGCCGGGCGGCAGCCTACACCATAGTCAACAGAGAGCTGGTCAGGCGCAGCGTCACTAGTGTCTACCAGCGCTGCGTAGAGCCAGAGCAAGGCCAAGCGATTCTCAAAGACATCCATCAAGGCGAGTGCGGCCACCATGCGGCTTCAAGAGCACTCGTCGCCAAAGCCTTTCGACACGGTTTCTTCTGGCCAACTGCCTTGGAAGAGGCCAAGGAGCTGGTCCAAAAATGCAAAGGGTGTCAGAAGTTCAGCTCCAAGCCGCACCAGCCAGCTTCTGCACTCAAGACCATCCCCATTGCCTGGCCTTTCGCAGTTTGGGGTCTAGACATGGTGGGACCATTCAAAACAGCACGAGATGGTTTAACTCACTTACTTGTCGCGGTGGACAAGTTCACCAAGTGGATAGAAGCAAAGCCAATCAAGAAGCTGAACGGTCTGACTGCCGTAACTTTCATCTCCGATATCACAATTCGGTACGGCATACCACATAGCATCATCACCGACAATGGCACAAATTTCGCCAAAGGCGCCTTGGCCCGTTTCTGCGCAACACAGGGCATCCGACTAGACCTGGCGTCCGTCGCCCACCCGCAGTCAAACGGACAAGTGGATCAAGCAAACGGCCTCATCCTGTCCGGCATCAAGCCTCGGTTGATCGAGCCTCTAGAGCGCTCGGCTGGCTGTTGGCTTGACGAGCTGCCAGCCGTCCTCTGGAGTCTGCGCACGACTCCAAACAAGTCAACTAGCTTCATGCTCTTCTTCCTCGTCTACGGTGCCGAAGCCATCATCCCAACAAAACATTGAGTTCGACTCCCCACGAGTCACCATGTACACCGAGGAGGAAGCAGAAGAAGCACGACAAGACGGCGTCGATCTGCTGGAAGAGGGCCGGCTGTTGGCACTCAGCCGGTCCAGCATCTACCAGCAGAGCCTGCGCCGATACCACAACAGGAAGGTCAGGCCAAGATCTTTCCAAGAAGGTGACCTTGTGCTCCGGCTGATCCAGCGAACAGCCGGCCAGCACAAGCTGTCGGCGCCTTGGGAAGGCCCTTTCATCATCAGCAAAGTACTGGGCAATGATTCCTACTATCTGATCGACGCTCAGAAGCCCCGAGCAAGCAAGAGGGACGACTCCGGCAAGGAGACAGAGCGGCCATGGAATGCAAATCTCCTCCGAAGATTTTACAGTTGATGCAGTATGTACCATGCTACCTTTTGTATTAAAGTACCAAGACTTCGGGCCCCCTGAGGCAAGCTCAAGGACTGCCCTCTTTTGTCTGTATGATAAAAATTATGAATGCAAGTATGTTACTCCTTTTTATGCCGTTTGGCACCGGGGACTTGCCGCCTTGCACTATGAAATGCTTCCTGCAGTCGGACAAGTAGTGTGTAAACGCCTAAACCGTCTCCTGTCAGAAGCCGCAGCTCGCAGAGCGACTATACGGTGGGCAGCAGTAAGGTAGAATGGGCATTCGCATGAAAAATGGCTAAGGACTCAAAGCATAAAACATAGCTCAAGACAGCTTCCAGCCTTTGTCGCAAACCGACTCTCGGATAGTCGGATTGCCGTCTTCTAATCTAACTTGCTCAAAAAATCTTCAAAACGGCCAAGTACTTGCTTTCCCAAAGTAGCCTAGCACTTGATCCAGCGACAATCCGCAGAGCGGCTGTCGGATTGGCAAGGCAGGCAACTAAGAGAAAGCGGCAAAGGAAAAAAGCCAAAAAGAGCAATGAGCAAGAAAAGATAGATATATATATATATATTTACATAACATAGGCCCTTGGCCGAATTGTCGAGTAGAGGTTCAAAATACACCCCGCGGGTGGAATTGTGCGAATTAACAAAGTTCTTCAAAGACTACTGAAGCAGACAAAACAAAGATACAGCGGCACCTTAGGAAGCAGCAGACGGACTTGGAGGGTCGGAGGAGGCGCCAGCGCCAGGCGTCGGGGCGGCCGGCTGGCTAGTCTCGGCTTGATCGCCTCCGGCAGCAGTCGGGTCGGTTGCACGCGGCTCGTTGCTGGAGGCACGGTCGAGCTGAGGCTGGCCGTCTGCTCCGTCTTTTGGTGCCTCCGCCTCGCCTCCGTCCTCCGCCTCGCCCTCTTCCTCGACGCTGGAGCCAATCACCTCCGCCGAGTCCTCGCTGTAGTCTGGGTTCATCCCAAACCACTCCGGCGGTACCTCCTCGCCATCTTCAGACCGCTCGGGGACGAAGATGCTGGTGTCGGTGTACTCGGCGATCACCGCAGCACGCTTGACGAGGGCGTCTTCCGCGGCCGCCAGCTCCGGCTGAGCCTCCGACCGAAGCATGGCCAGCCGGTCTAGGTCCAGCCCTGGATACCATGCCTTGACGAACTCCAAGGCCCGACGCGCTCCAGCTCAGGCCAAAGAGCCCATCCAGGCCTCAAGACGACCAGCCGCGACCTCCAGCCAGTCGGCCGTCAGGCTGGGGGTGCGCGGAGCCTGCATATCCGGCCACAGGGCGGCAATTGCCTGGGCACCGACACGCTGACGCCGGCGCAGCATCCGGTGAGCCGGCCGGAGGCGAGCCTCGATGCTCAGGATGTGCTCGTCAAGAGTTCGGGGGGCATCGGCGGCAATCTCTAAGCCCTCCGCCCTCCGACCTTCATGGTCAGCCTTGATGGCTTGGATGGCGGCCTGCGACTGCCCAGGGAAGAAATCTGCAAAGACGCGAAGAAACGAAGAAGCTAGTCAAAAACCAGGAGTCGACACGACTTAAATCGGCAGCTCGAAGAAAGAAAATAAAGAGACTCACCATCAATGATGTCTTCAATCTCGTGGAAGCTGGAGGACAGCAGCGCCTCCTTGTCAGACCAGGAGGAGCACTCACTCGCGAACTCGGCCAGGAGGGCGGTTTCCGTCTCCTCCGCCTCCCTCTGCGTCTTCACAAGCAGCTCCTTCTGCTCTGCCAATTGAGTGGACAGCAGATCGCGCTCCATGGCGTGCTTGCTGCACTCCTCCTCTTTGGCGCGTAAAGCGGAGTTGGCGTCGCTCAGCTGCTGTTGAAGAGCAGCATTGGCCCCTGAGAAGAAGAAATAAAGAAAGAAGGCGTCAAGCCACCAGTAAAGAAGGTCACCGGGGAGATCCGGCCCGACTGCTCAGCAGTCGGCCCGAATCTCGGGGACTATAGCCCGCGGGTGCGCCAGCGCGCCCCCGTGAAGAAGGAAAAGGACTTACTCTGGCTCTCCGACAGATCGGCGGTCCGCTTGCCCAGCTCTTCAATGTTACGGTTGAAGGCAGTGACGTGGAGGTTGTGGTAATCCTGCGACGAACGTTTTAGACAAAAAGTTAATACCCAAAGTTCATCAATTGGAGTTCCGGGCTGCCTGCTCAGTAGCCAGCACGAAACTCGGGGACTACACCCAGTGGGTGCGCTGGCACGCCCCCATAGAGAGGAACGAGAAAAACAAAGGCCAAAAGCAAAAACATACCCAGACGGCTGCCCGTGACGCCAGGTACGCCTTGGTGCAATTCTGGAGAGCGTCGCCCTCGGCACGAAGCTTCGCCTGGACGTCCAGAAGCGCCTGGTTCAGCGGCCCTGTGCCGCCTCCTCACACCCACCCAATGGGCGTGGCACTCGTCGCCTCGGCGTCTGGGATCGCCGAGCTGGCAGCGCCGGTTTCCAAGGGATGGGGCGCCGAAGTCGCCTTCTCCAGACGGCGGTGCGTTGGCAAGCCGACTTGGAGGAGTAGCCTCGCCACGGCCTCGTCTTCGATCGGCGGCACCGGAGGGCCCGCCGGCTGCTCACCCTACGCACCTTCAGACGGCGGCGGAGGTGGCGGCGGAGCGTTCGCATCCTGCGTACAGGGGTCGCCGCCCTCCCCCTCCACGATGGGGTTCTCCCCGCTGGCTTCCCCAGTCTGCCCCGTGAACTCTGGAGGCGGCGGTGCAGAGTTCAACGGGGTGACGAGTACTGCCGACTAGCGGCGTGCGGCTTCCTCAGCCTGCTGCTTCGCCGCAGCGGCGGCTTCGGCCTCCGCTAGTTTTTTCTTAGCGGAGGCCTCCGCCCTGTCGGTCTCCGCCTTCTCCAGGAGGAGGGCCTCTTCTTCGTTGCGCTTCTCCTGCGCATTCTGCTCCGTCGCCTCCCGGAGGTCAGCAGCGGGGTCAATCCACTGAGTGGTGGCGGACGTCTCCGCTGACCCCATGACGGAGGCGGCGGAGACCCTCTCAAGAGAGAGGGGAGCCCTGAAGCAAGAGGGGCAAGCAGAGACTCAGACAAATCATGAAGAAAGAATAAAACTTTGAAGACAGAATACTTATGCGGAGACCAACGGCGGCTTCTTCACTTCCTTATGGAAGCGGATGGCCTTCACGGCCGCCTCATCCCGCCGGGTCGCCGCAGCCGAACCCTTGGGCTTCTTCGGCCAACTGCCGAACAAGGTTGGCACGGCCCTGCGCTTCTTCCCGCCGCCTGGAGCGCCTGGCGCGGCAGAAGAACCCGCGCCAGGCTGGCTGGCTCCTGGCCGATGGCAAGGGGCGACTTCTCCCTCGGTGTTGTTGTTAGGCCAGTCTGCGAAAGTGGCCGAAGGCCTGAAGTCGCTCGCTGTTCCTCCTCCTCCCTCGGCGCCATCTTCTAGAGCCGCCGCCCCCAGATCAGGGTCGTTGACATTGCTCTCTTCCCGATTGGCGAGGAACTCGCGGGCCGGCCCCGAGGTGCCGGCTGGTGAGTGAAGGAGGGGATTCTAACCAAAGCCGACTGGTCAAAACAAAACTCGGCAAGAAGAAGACAATCCAAAGAAAGAAAAGAAAGGCGACTCACCACGGGCGGGGGGTTGGCGCGGGAGTACGGCTCCTTGCCGAATCGCCAGTCCTCCAGGAGCCTGCTGTCCGAGAGATAGTTCACCATGAAGGCCACCTCTTCGTGAGGCATGTCCTTGGTGCACATCCGACTCAGACCGCGGTGCCCGCTCATCTGGCATATCATATGAGGGCGGCCTTGGAGTGGGAGAACTCGGCGCGAAACAAAGGCGGCCAGCAGATCCGGACCAGTCAGACCCTCCGACTATGTCAGGACTCGGAGTCGCGTGATGGCGCCGGCTCCCGCAGGCATCAGCGACTTGGCCCGGTACGACCAGTTGGGCGGTCGCCCAGCCGGCGGGCCGGCTTCGAAAGCCGGCAAGTTGACCCAGTCTCCTCTCGTGGAGGCGTTCTTGACATAGAAGTAGGACCTCTTCCACATCTTCACCGACTTGATCAGAGAGATGGAGGGGAAGGGATTGTCGGCCCCCGACCTCCGCACAATGATCAAAGCGCCACACTGAGCCGGCACGCCTGCAGCCTGGGTGCCGAGCTTGGAGAAGAAGAACTCCCCCAGAGCTCGAGGGTGGGGAGGACTCCGAGGAAGCCTTCGTACATGGCCACGAAGGCGGACAGCAGCACCACTGCGTTGGGGTGAGGTGGTGCGGCTGGAGGCCGTAGAACCCCAGGAAGGACCGGAAGAAACTGCTCGCTGGCAGCCCCAACCCGCGCAGGCAGTGCGAGCGGAAGATGACCCGCTCGCCCTCCTGCGGTGCGGGGGAAATCTCCCCCTTCGGTGCAAGACGCACCTGCACGCGATCCTCGCCGGGAAGCCGACGGGTCCGACGGAGGAACTCAATATGGTCTTCATGAACTTCGGAGCCGTCCCAGGTGCCGGAGCGCACTGGGGGAGGCGCGGCGGCGGAGGAAGAACTCATCGCGAGCTATCGCCGCAGCGTTCGCCGGAACCTGGGCGTGCGGCGGAGCGAAGAAGAGAAGAGGAAGGAGGAGAGCGAGGAGCAGCAAGGAGGAAGAGAACGAGGAGTAGTGGGAAGGAGGGGCGCACCTGCCCCCCTCTTCCCCCTACTTATAGCCTCGTGGGCTACGAAGCTGAGGGGGCGGACATGGGGATTTACTGCGCCCACAACCCCACGACCCCCACGATCCACGATAAAGTTACTGCACGCAGTAACTCCACGGGAATCCCAACCGTCCACCGGGGCCGCAGCGGATCCGCTCGGGCGCCGAGGCGCGGTAGTGGCGGGCCCCGCCTATGGGCATGTCCCGTCGCGCGCGTAGGCTGGCAGGACGGCCTAGCCACGTGCCCTCGCGTGACAGGCCAAGAACGGGTGGCGTCCTGGAGGCTTAGCCAGCACGCCACTTAAATCCCACCACGACGTTCGAAATACTGAGTGAGTTGGAATTGAGTGAGTCCGAGTTGAGCAAGTCCGACTCCTTCTAGTCGGCCCGGCAGAAGTCAATCAAAGAGAAACTGCTGAGGCTTCTCGGCCGATCGTCCGTGGCGCCTCACCAGCTTCGGGGACTACTATCGGAGTAATGGGCCACGGGTAGGCCAACCCGAGGCCCATAACCTTTCAAGACATCGGGGCAGGCTGCGCCCCTCAAGACCCCAGGACAAAGAGCCGCCTCCTGAGGAGTCGACGGCAAGGCGGCCGACTGCCCGCTCACGGCCGAGTCCCAGGGCCGACTTCCAGAGAAGCCGGCTTTGGGGAGTCAGCCTGCGACTCTAACAAACCCCATGACCTCATCAAAGGGGATGAGGCAGGGGCGTGGCTACAGCAAAGCCCACCCCCGGACCTCACCAAGGGCAGACATGGCCACAGCACGCCATACCCCGGAAGATCTCCGTGCGGTGTGGCACTGTTGCCATGTCGGCCCTGACATCAGCACCACAGGGCCGAATCCTGCACCCATGACGGCGTGTATGTACGTCCTGGAGGCAGCAGGGGCCACCAGTCAGTGAGACCTCGGGAGACGACGGGAGAACCACCAGTCGGACCCGTCAGGAGTCTGCCCGGGGTAGTCGGCCGAGCCCTCCCCCGGGGCCCACGCACCATTAATCAAGATGAGATGGGGAGTGGCAACAGTGATCGCTCGCCAGGCGGCGGGGCTATTTCCATGACCTCATAATCAAGCCCGCGTCATCAGAAGTACGGCTACAGTAATCAGCAGCTGGCAAGACCCGCCCGCGGCAGACGCGGCCTGTCGGCTCCGTACCCGGCCAGTCGGCGGGGATGCCAGTCGGCGGGCCCCGGCGGTCAGCAGAGAAGACAGAGGCCAGAGACACTGACAGCTGGGCCCGCGCCCAGCCGGATTACAATTGTACCCCTGGGGGTAGGCCTATATAAATCCCCAGGGCACCCATGCAAAGGGTTGGAACCCATTAGCTCTAGACCAGATCATATAGAAGGGAGAGAGCTAGCCTTGCCCTCTCCTACCACCAGAAAACAGCTCAAGGAGCAACCGTGTAAGCACTTCGCCATAGTGATCATGCGGAGACCCCGCAGAGCAGCAGTAGGGGTATTATCTCCCCGGAGAGCCCCGAAGCTGGGTAAGATTCGCTGGCATGCATGTCTTCGCCTCATCCCGTTTCCAGGCACCGGCGACGTTCTACTCGCCCCCACCATGATAAGCCATCCGTTGGCATATGTCGCACCAAACCCCCGACACTCTGAATGATGGGTCATGTGACCCCTATTTTTATTTAATGCTATGTGGCTCTTCTGGGCCTTTATCTATATGAGTTGCGTTATGTTGTGATGCCATGTTGTACAACACATACTTGCATGTTATGCGTACGTGTGACGTGTATTGCTATGTGTGGGATCCGACAATCTAGTTGTTTATCCTTGGCAGCCTCTCTTATGGGGAAATGTAGTCTAGTGCTTCCTTGAGCCATAGTAGTCCGCTACAGCCCTGTTCACCGGAGTCCTGCTAGCCCAGCACTACTGCTCAGGACACTTGACTGGCCGGCATGTGTTTCACTTCATTCCTGTGTCTATCTCTTCGGGGAAATGTCACGCGGTGACATCCAGAGTCCTGCCTAGCCTGCTACAGCCCGGGTTCCCCGGAGTCCTGTTAGCCCAGTGCTTCAGCCCGGATTCACACGCCGCTGACCAACATGCTCGATGTGAATCATGTATGCCTGTCCCCATAGGTTAGTGCCGCTTTGGGTTCACGACTAGCCATGTCGACCCAGGTTCTCTGTCATATGGATGCTAGCGACAAAATCATATATGTGAGCCAAAAGGCGCAAACGATCCCGGGCCAGGGTAAGGCGACACCCATGGGAATACCGTGCGTGAGGCCGCAAAGTGATATGAGGTGTTACCGGCTAGATCGATGTGACTTGGAATCGGGGTCCTGACAGCTTTGGTATCAGAGCCTGACTGCCTGTAGGATTTCCAAGCCAACCTGGTCGAAGTTGAGTCTAGAAACTCTTTAGTTATATAAGGGAATAGATTGTGGAAGGGAACGTAAGGCTCTTTTTACTCCTTTCACCTCTTGCCCTTCTGATCTGAGTCATCCTATCTTTCCTACGGGGTTAAGGAAATAGGCTTTCTCTTCTGACTATCAGGATCACGTGTTACTACTCCGTAGTCCCTTAGGATTGGTTGATCAAAGTCATATCCCAGTTCGAGTACCTCCGGTGTAGTCTGTTTAGTAATATCTCAGAACCTTGATTGATGGTGTTGAGTTTGGTACTACCCCATCGTTTGCAGGATGTCTCATTTTGAGCATTTTACTGCCGTTATGCTGCCAGAATTGTCCTAGGAGTTTGAGAGATACTAATTTCTTGTGCTATTCTACATCCTTATGATGATGCTGAATCCATCCTTGTTTCCTTGGTTTCGTTCTTCAGGATGTTGCCGGTTAACCGAAATTCTGTTGCTCGTAGCCGGAACCATGGAGATGGTAGGGATGAGGATCCTCCCGACCAACCTTCGTTGGCAGAGTTCATGTTAGAGATGGAGAAGAACAAGCGAGAGTCTAACCGCTTGCTAGCACGTATTGAGGAGAACACCTCCCATCAGCACAAAGAGTTTGTGTCCATTCATGACTTCATTGGCCTGAAAGCACCTACCTTCCATCATTCCATTGAACCACTCGATGCAGATGACTGGCTTCATAGTATCACTCAAAAGCTGCGTTCTGCGAACGTAGCTGAAAGTGACAAGGTCACCTACGCTGCTTATCATCTGGAAGGTCCTGCTAGTCTTTGGTGGCAGAACTATGAGGCTATGCTTCCAGCTGGCCAGATACCCACCTAGAGAGATTTCACTGAGGCTTTTCGCGAGCATCACATTCCTCTGGCTCTCATTGACCGCAAGAGAGAAGAGTTCTGTAGTTTCACCTGGGATAAGATGGCCGTTGATGCTTACAGTAGAGAGTTTGAGAACCTTGCCTGCTATGCTACAGAAGAAGTGTCCACGGACGCCAAGAAGCAGGCTAGGTTCTGGAAGGGTCTCAACCCCAAGTTGCATCGTGATCTCCACTTGCATCATTGCAATACATTCCAGGCTCTTGTGAACAAGGCCATTAACGCAGAGACAGCTCAGCTCACTTACGAGGAGTCTCGTAAGCACACCCGTGATTTGGGTTCTTCCTCCGGTTCTACTTCGCAGAAGCGCCGGATTTGGGTTCCGAACTCCGCTCTTCCACCCGGTTATTCACCGAGGCCCTCTTATGTGGCACCTCACCCAGTTTAGTTACATGCTCCACCCAGGCCTACTGGTAGACCGCTTGTCAATGCGGGTCCACGTCATACTTCGGGGACTTGCTTCACATGCGGAGAGCCGGGACACTATGCACGTGACTGCTCTCAAACTAACTATGCTCCACCCCAGCCTAAGAAGTCTGTTGGCCGTGGTAAGCCACCATGCAAGATGATCAATGTCAAGTCAGCTCCCACTGAACGTGGACGTGTGCATCATGTCTCAGCTAAAGACGCTCATGATGATCCGGATGTCGTTCTTGGTACACTCCTTGTCAATTGCCATCCAGCATCAGTTTTGTTCGATACTGGAGCATCTCATTCCTTCATTTCTGAAAGCTATGCTAACTTGCACAACATGTCATTTTGTGATATGCCCTCTCCGCTAGTCATTCAAACCCCTGGATCCAAATGGCAAACTTCTAGTGTAAGCCATGGTAATGAAATCCTTGTTGACAGACTTGTATTCCTTGCCTCACTTGTAGCCCTCAAGTCTACAGATATTAACATCATCTTGGGTATGGACTGGATGAAAGCTCATTATGCCAAGATTGATTGTTACACCAGGTCTGTTCAGCTTACACACCCATCTGGCAAGATAGTCAATGTCTCCACCAGAGTTGCAAAGCGTCAACTCTATTCTCTTAATGCCGGCCCTCTTCCAGACCTTGAAGATATTCTGGTAGTCCGTGACTTTCCGGATGTCTTTCCAGAGGAACTGCCAGGTATTCCACCTGACAGAGATGTAGAGTTTGTCATAGATCTTATCCCAGGACCGCTCCAATCTCTAGGAGACCTTACAAGATGGCACCCTTAGAACTAGCTGAGCTTAAGAAACAACTCGATGAATCCTTGCAAAAGGGTTTCATCCATCCTAGTTCCTCTCCCTGGGCTTGCCCCGTCCTCTTTGTCAAGAAGAAGGATGGTACGGACCGGATGGTTGTAGATTATCACCCCGTTAATTTGGTCACGATAAAGAACAAGTATCCGCTCCCCAGGATCAACGATCTGTATGATCAGCTCGCTGGATCCTCAGTCTTTTCCAAGATGGATTTGAGGTTAGGCTACCACCAAATCAAGATCAGAAACGGGGACATTCCTAAAACAGCTTTTGTCACTCGTTATGGCCAGTACGAGTACACTGTCATGTCCTTTGGCCTAACCAATGCTCCAGCTACATTCTCCCGCTTGATGAACTCGATCTTCATGGAGTACTTAGATAAGTTCGTCGTGGTTTACCTCGATGATATCCTTATTTACTCGAAGAACGAGGAAGAGCATGCCGAACATCTTAGACTTGTGTTAGAAAAACTCAGAGAGCACCGCCTTTATGCCAAGTTCTCCAAGTGCGAATTTTGGTTGCCAGACGTGACCTACCTGGGCCACGTGATCTCTGGCAAGGGCATTGCCATCAATCCCGAGAGAGTTCAGGTCGTTCTTGATTGGACTCTGCCTGAAATGATTAAGCAAGTTAGGAGTTTCCTTGGCCTAGCCAGTTATTGTCGCCGCTTCGTTGAGAACTTCTCCAAAGTGGCCAAACCTCTCACGGAATTTCTCAAGAAAGATAAAAACTTTGAGTGGTCCCCACAGTGTGAGCACAGTTTTCAGGAACTGAAAAGATGCCTGACCTCTGCTCCCATACTTGTGCCACCGGATTTCACTAAAGACTTTGTTATCTACTGTGACGCCTCACGACAGGGACTAGGTTGCATTCTTATGCAAGATCGCCATGTGATTGCCTATGCATCTCGACAGTTGCATCCACATGAGGAGAATTATCCTACACATGATCTAGAGCTTGCAGCCATAGTCTATGCACTTAAGACCTGGCAACATTACCTTCTTGGTAAGCGTTGCGAGATTTACACCGACCACCAGAGTCTCAAGTATATCTTCACCCAACCAGATTTGAACCTTAGGCAAAGACGTTGGTTGGAGTTGATCTCAGATTACGACTTAGGAATTACCTACACCCCAGGCAAGGGCAATGTCATGCCTGATGCGCTAAGTCGTAAGTCCTATTGCAACAATCTCATGTTGCAGCCGGGCCAACCACTCTCCATGAGGAATTATGTAAGCTTAACCTTCACATTGATCCTCACGGATTCCTTTCTACCTTGGTGGCGAAATCTACCCTTGAGGATCAGATCATTTCTGACCAGAAGTTTGATAGGGGTGTTATCCGCATCAAGAGAAACATTAAGAAGGGAGTTGGTGGATGTTTCTCTATGGATGATCGAGGTGTTGTTTTCTTTGAGAATCACTTGGTGGTTCCCAAGAATCAACATCTGCAACAACTGATTCTTAAGGAGGCCCATGAATCTCCTCTCACGATTCATCCCGGTAGTACTAAAATGTATCAGGACCTACGCCAGAGGTTCTGGTGGACTAGGATGAAAAGAGAAATCGCTGAGTTCATTGCTAGCTGTGACGTTTGTCGTCGCGTTAAGGCAGAACATCAAAGGCCTGCTGGCACCCTTCAGCCTTTAGCCATTCCAGAGTGGAAATGAGATAAAGTTGGTATGGACTTCATCACCGGCTTTCCCAGGACCAAGAGAGGGAATAATGCTATCTTCATAGTCAATTGATCGTCTTTCCAAAGTGGCTCACTTCCTACCTGTTCGAGAGAGTATCACTGCTAGTCAGCTCGCTGACTTATATATTTCTCGAATAGTGTCACTTCATGGTGTTCCACTAGAGATCAATTCAGACCGTGGTAGTCTTTTCACTTCTCATTTCTGGGAGAGTTTCCAAACTGCCATGGGCACCCATCTTTCCTTCAGTACCGCTTTCCACCCTCAATCAAGTGGCCAGGTGGAAAGGGTAAACCAAATTCTCGAAGACATGCTTAGAGCTTGTGTTATCTCATTCGGTATGGATTGGGAGAAGTGTCTTCCCTTCGTCGAGTTTGCTTATAACAATAGCTACCAATCCAGCCTCAAGAAAGCTCCTTTTGAGGTTCTGTATGGACGAAGATGTCGAACACCTTTGAATTGGTCAGAAACCGGTGAAAGACAATTCTTTGGACCGGATATGATCCAAGAGGCAGAAGAGCAAGTTCGCATCATTCGTGAGAATTTGAAAACAGCCAAATCTCATCAAAAGAGCTAGTATGACCGTAGTCATAAGGAAGTGTCTTATGAAGTTGGTGACAAGGCTTACCTTCGGGTTACTCCTTTGAAGGGTACCCATCATTTCGGTATCAAGGGCAAGCCGGCTCCTTGTTACATTGGTCCTTTTCGTATTCTCTCTAAACGAGGAGAGGTTGCCTACCAGTTGGAACTACCCCCACATCTTTCTCGAGTACATGATGTCTTCCACGTCTCTCAACTCAGGTGTTGCTTCTCGGATCCCATCCGCGGAGTGGACCACGAAACGCTTGATCTCCAAGATAACCTCACATATCGAGAGTACCCTGTTTGCATCCTTGATCAAGCAGAGCGTGTCACCCGACGTCATAACATCAAGTTTCTCAACGTTCAGTGGTCTCATCATTCTGAGAGAGAAGCTACTTGGGAGCGTGAAGATCGTCTTCGACTTGAGTATCCCACTTTCTTTCCACCAACTCCTGAATCTCGGGACAAGATTCTTCTGAGTGGGGGCGAGTTGTCACATCCCTAGTTCTGGTATGACCTAGGCTAGCCTTCATGCTTGCATCATATTTAAGTTCCATTTAAATTTGAAATGGGGATTTGTGAAACCCTCAGATTTCATTTCTGGAAATGACTCAGATAAAAATTGCTCCAAAAAGGTCCATGAAAATGTTCATGTTGCTCTGTGAAAATATTGGTCAGAAGTAAAATTCAAAAAAATATTTTCAGGAGCTCATAAATATTTATTTTGGCCTTTTGGAATTAATCCAATAATTATTTGCATTGGATATATATATGATATATATAATATATATGTCCAAAAATTAAGCCAGTTGTTGAGGAGCTCTCGAATAATACCACTAGCTCCTACAAAAGTTGGCATAAGAAAATAAAATAGTTAGTATTGTTGTTAAATCAATACAAATGTCAGAAAATAGAAAAGAAAAGAAATGGAAAAACCTACCTGGACTTTACCTGGCCTGTTGCCGCTCTGGCCCAGCCCAACTGGCCACCGCACCGTCCCCCACCTTGCGCCAGTAGGCGAGGCGCCTGCACGGTGCACGCACGCGCTCCGTGCGCCACGCGAGCTGCCTGCCTGCCTGGCTCCCCCTCGCCGCTTGGATGTTCCGCGCGACGCCACGCGCCGCCCCAGAACCCCTCTCACTCTCATCCTCCCTTCCCTACCTCCTCTGCTCTCTCTCTCTCTCTCTCGCTGGACCGAACGAGCCGGTCGCCACTGTTCGCTGCCCCCGCGCTCCCCGCCGTCCCCTCGCCCCTCCGTCGTGCCCAAAAGCTCCGCCACCTCGTCTGCTACCTCTCCGCCAAGCCATGCATCGCCGGATGCCCCGTGGAGCCGTCGTTGTCGCCTTCTTCACCTCCGGCCGCCGTGGATCTCCATCACCGCTCGCCTCCGTCAGTGCGTCCCCGAGCCCGCTTACCATCCCTGCAGCTCCGCGGTGAGCCATTGAACTGATCCCCCCTTGCTCCGTCGCCCCGCACGTCCTCAAACGCTAGTGCCGCCGTGCCCGAAGCTCGTCGCCGCACAGCCATGTCGCCGCCGTCATTTCAGGCGCTGTAGCTCGCGGGCGAGCACGTCAACGTGTTCAGCGTCCCTCCACGAACCCATAGCCACCAACGGCCTCCTCTCCCAAGCCCCGTAGCACTGAACCCGCGCGTGTCCGAACTCCGGCCGCCGCGGATGACCTCGCCGCGGTCGTCTCCAGCCACCCCAGCTTCTGCCGTCCGCTTCATCACTTGCGCGCGAGCAGCAGCTCTTCATAGAGCCTCCCCACGCCCAAAACCATCGCCTATAGGCGATTTCTAACGCCCTCCACCGCGTCTGGCCTCGCCGGCGTCGAGTCACCGGCGGGTTTTGACCCTGCTGACCAGGAGGTTTGACCTCCCGTGGGTCGCTGACATGTGGGGCCCGGCCCTGTTAATTTTTAGTTAGGATTAGTTTACCAACTAATTAAACCCTGATTAACTAATTGGGTCACTGACGCGTGGGCCCAACCCCATTAACTAAACCAGTTTAGGTTTAATTTAATTTAGGATTAGCCACAGACACTGACGTGTGGAGCCCACAAGTCAGGTTTGACCCTAGTCAGCGCTGTTGACTTGCTGACGCAAGCATGACGCAGTGCTGACTCAGTTATTTCTTTTCTGGTTTTAAAATTAATCAGGAAATTTCAGAAAATGATATAAACTTCAAAAATTCATAGAAATTCAACTGTAGCTCAGATTTAAATAATTTATATATGAAAAATTATCAGAAAAATTCAATCTATCCATCTGTACCATTTTCATGCATGACAAACCAACCTATACATGTTGTATATATGAAAACACATGAATGGTATTTATAAAGGCTTATTTTGGAGTTGCATTTGAAACTTTGGTTCAAATGGACTTCATGCAAATGAATGCTAGAAGCATTAACTCAAACAAACATCACATACTCATTCCATGATCATGAATCATGTTGTTGCATATGCTTGTGTTTGATTTTTGACACTGTTCCTTCTCGATAGGTCCTGCTCCGGAGACCGATCCAGAGTACCTGTCAAAGGAGCAGTGCCCCCCTGTTGATCTACCAGGCAAGCAAACCCCCTTGTTCATTTCGATACAATCCTACTCTCTCGCTCCTGCTCTCATTTATTGCATTAGGACAACAATGATTCAATTGCTATTTTCTGCTGCGGTAGTTGAACCCATTCCTCTGCATGACCTATCATTGCCACAGTAAATAGTTAAAACCCAGTAGCATGTGTAGGAGTTGATTGAGCCATGTTGTGTTCCTACCATGCATCTCCAGCTATTGCTTAGAGTATGCCGGGTCTGATTCATCGGGAATGAATTGGAGTGTTACGATATGTTCTGGTGCTGAGATTTAAGCGTGTGAACACGATTTGGTAAAGGTAGTGGTGAGAGGCCATGTAGGAGTACATGGTGGGTTGTCTCACTAGAACTGTCCTTAAGCACCGAGTTCCGTGTATGTTGTCCAATGACTAGCTACTACCACACATTGGAATGCTTAAGTGCCCCTCTCGACTTATTAGCCAACTTGATCTCTATCCAGGGGTTGCAATTAGTTTCTGGTGTTTGTAGGTAGTGTTAGTAGTCTACCAAGTGGCACCCGGCCAGGTGGGCTTGGGACAGACTAGGCACCGTGGCATGGTGTACCAAGTGGCACCCGGATGGTGGGCTTGGGAACCCTGCTCACATCATTTGGGGCCGTGAGCGACACCCCGGCCGGATCTCCTTACGGATGGAACCCGAGTAGGCGATAAACCTGGATGAGAGACTTGTGTGGTTAGTCAGGTCATGGACGACACCCTCACCAGGCTTCCGCTTGAAGGTTGCCGAGGTACATGACGTGTACATGGTGATAAGTGGTGATAGCATGTGTGAAGAAGTACACCCCTGTAGGGTTATCATGATCTATTCGAATAGACGTATCCTCGGTTATGGACTTCTTGGATGCTTACGTGGTACATAGACAACTTGAAATGGATACTCTAAAATGCTCAAGACAAGTGTGAGTGCTATGGATGGCCTTCTCGTAAGGAGACGAGGATGAATCCATAGTAGTGTATTGATGTGGTGATTAGTGGACTCGTGTGCGCTGCCTCACCTCAAAGAAGTTTCTTGTTGTCGTAGAATAGGATAGCCACTGAGTCAAAGCTGGCTTGCTGCAACTAAACCCCACATTACCTTCTTGATACAAATGCATGTATGATAGGATCTGATGTAACTCTTGCTGAGTACCTTTGTACTCACGTTTGCTTTATTTATGTTTTGCAGGTGAGACATCTGTCTCACTAGTAGTACCGCTTGGACTTCGACGAGTAGCTTGTTACCTCAGCTACGATCTTGTACCCTTGGGAGGGACTTGTAGATAGTCAGGCTTCTTAGCCTTTTTCTTTTGTAGTTGTCTGTACTCAGACATGTAATGCTTCCGTTGCTTGTATGCTCTGAATGATGGGTCATGTGACCCCTGTTTTTATTTAATGCTATGTGGCTCTTCTGGGCCTTTATCTATATGAGTTGCGTTATGTTGTGATGCCATGTTGTACAGCACATACTTGCATGTTATGCGTACGTGTGACGTGTATTGCTATGTGTGGGATCCGACAATCTAGTTGTTTATCCTTGGCAGCCTCTCTTATGGGGAAATGTAGTCTAGTGCTTCCTTGAGCCATAGTAGTCCGCTACAGCCCGGTTCACCGGAGTCCTGCTAGCCTAGCACTACTGCTTAGGACACTTGACTGGTCGGCATGTGTTTCACTTCGTTCCTGTGTCTGTCCCTTTGGGGAAATGTCACGCGGTGACATCCGGAGTCCTGCCTAGCCTGCTACAGCCCGGGTTCCCCGGAGTCCTGTTAGCCCAGTGCTACAGCCCGGATTCACACGCTGCTGACCGACATGCTCGATGTGAGTCATGTATGCCTGTCCCCATAGGTTAGTGCCGCTTTGGGTTCACAACTAGCCATGTCGGCCCGGGTTCTCTGTCATATGGATGCTAGCGACACAATCATATACGTGAGCCAAAAGGCGCAAACGGTCCCGGTCCAGGGTAAGGCGACACCCGTGGGAATACCGTGCTTGAGGCCACAAAGTGATATGAGGTGTTACCGGCTAGATCGATGTGATTTGGAATCGGGGTCCCGACACCGAGAAGGGTAGCCCATGGAAAATTGGCGCAATGGCGGTGCAAGCTGGGAACAAAATGCAAATGTTGGAATGTTCCAACCATCATATCTGCCTGAGATTCAGAACCGGTTAGTAATAGGATACTTCAGACTTAACATGTCTGAAAAGAAGAATTGCAACACAATTCGTCGAGATAACGTTGCGAGATTCTCGGGAAATGAACTACGATAGCAAGCTCCAAACATGAGCTGGTTCTACTACACACATATGAAGACACTGTCCCAGACAAGCATGACCATGTAGTAGTCTTACAACAAAACACTACCGAGTTTTGGTTGGGAACCATCATCAAGGATATCGAAGTCCTTGCATAAGTCCGGATCATAAAATGGAACTTCTTCTCCTTGAACAAATCAGTCAGTGGCTTGGTGTGCTAGGAATACATATAGAATGAAGGTTGCAAATCTCCATACCACAGAATACTTCGCACGAATGCATGGCTGACTTGGGATGATTCCAGAGGGAACAAAACAAACTTTCTCAAATCCATGGCGGCAACTTGCATCAATGCACGTGAAGTAAGAGGAAGTCTCTTCTTTCATCCAAACATATACCTCATGAACAGGACATGAAGGCAATGCTTACAAAGTTTCCAACACTAGCTTAATGGTCAACATGAATCATGGAGAAGATAAAATGCTGCTGATGGGCTCAACAACAAATCATAAAGATTTCCATGAAGATGGAATTCCATAACTATGTGAGAAAAGTGATAGCACTGGTCAGACCAAAAGATATAATGGTGTATGCTCGAGGGATCAACCACGAGTAAGACAACATTACGAACATCGTTGGTTCTGATTTTGACTTGACGATAACCCATACTAAAATCAAAGGATTGGGTAAGACAATAAATCCAACAACTGAACACGAGGATCAATCAATGAAGATATCATCGTTCTTCAACACACACACACACACAAGGATAACCCTTTGGAATGAACTAAGTCAGACAAGCTTTTATCCTCCAACTCTCCAAGTTGTTATTTAGCTCGACCAACTAACTCAGGGGTATCCCAAACAGATCTTGGAGAGGGGGTTGTTTATAGGGATAAACCAACTTGATCACGAGCTCAACATAACGGGTAGGGAGCAACCCGGTGTTACTTCCGAGAGGATATTCAGGATATCATGAACCACCGATATGTTACTAAGCTCGAGAACAATCTTGCTTCTCAGGGAAAGACAAAATATGATCGAAAGATCAAGGAATTAATCATAATCCAGACTCATTGATCGAAGAGTGCACCCGGGAAAAATGGACTAGGTAGCACGATCAATCTTAGGATGATGATTCAATAACCAGCACGCTAAGAATGAGAGTATTTTCCATTAAGTACCAAGCAACGGAGTTACTAGGGGTATTGATTTCACACATCACAATTCACTTGTCGGTATTCCGGTTACAATAACACAGAGACTAAAGAATGAACGATAATGGCGAGAGGTATCACTGTATCAAGAGCTCATAGGAGGTGGTGCAATTCCCATGACATTCTTGACATAAAGATGATAATACCCAAGGTAGAACAGAGCATAAGCTGGATTGGCATTTTGATCCATGGAATACAACTACTTTGACCCAATCCTCAAAATGGACAAGGTACTGGAGTTTGTTTCTCCTAGTCATTCCAGAATAGAATGGCTTAACAGACCACAAGAATATGAGCTATCGATGAGCATGAATGCATACATACTCTTGGCTATCAACTGATAAACGAAGGTCGGAAACGACTAAAGAGGGACCACTCAAAGGAACATATGATTTTCTGAGTTGTGGACACATAGATTAGCATGCTGAATGAGTTCAACCTATTTCTTCCGGATAACCCATGCAGAAAGGTAGAACTGGCAGAGTCACAATATGAATGGATTACTCCTCAAGAGCACCCTGGTTGCGATCTTTTGGTTCAAAAGAACTTCTGCCATGATGTCTCATTGTATTGGAAGAATGAGATACCACGAACCTCGAGGACTATCGCAAAGGTTATTAATATCCTAAAGGTACGAGCAACACTCTCAACACGAGGTAAGTAAAGTGAATCTTGGGCTTAAGAACCCAGAAATAGAATAGCTACTACTAAATGGCATCACAGGATGCTTTCGAGAATGGTGGCCAGAATCATCACACTGGGAACACAAAACATGGCTAGATTACTAGGTGACTCCCTAAAACACCTGGGGTCATAATAATAGTTCCAACATATATGTTGAGGCAATAGAGTACCTCAACTCATCGATTAGTGTGGTTGAACTGGCCCAAAGGGACATAGGGAACGGAAATAAGGGATTTGCAAATGCATCAGACTATTTAGAAACCTGGGATGATTCGGACAACATAACAGCTGTAAATGCTCAAAAGATTAGAGACTTCCTGCAAAATGGTGGAATAACCACTCAACAACACAATATTAAGGTTCTGAGGCCAGCTATGAACATACGAAGGTAGAAGAAACTAAACTGAGACTTGAATCCATCAATCCTATAAGTCTATGGATTAGTAACACGTGATCCTGATAGAAAGAAGAGAAGCCTAGTTCTTAATCCCCGTAGAAAAGAAGAGGCTGACTCAGATCAGAAGGGCATAAGTTATAAGGAGTAAAAAGAGCCTTACGTTCCCTTCCACAATCAATTCCCTTATATAACTAAAGGATTTCTAGACTCAACTTCGACCAGTTTGGCTTGGTAATCCTATAGGCAGTCAGGCTCTGATACCAAAGCTGTCAGGACCCGAATCCTAAGTCACATTGATCTAGCATGTAACACATCATATCACTTTGCGGCCTCACGCATGGTATTCCCACGGGTGCCACCTCACCTGGCCCAGGACCGTTTGCGCCTTTTGGCTCACATATATGATAGTGTCGCTAGCATCCATATGACAAAGAACCTGGGCCGACATGACTAGTCATGAACCCAAAGTGGCACTAAATTACAGGGACATGCATACATGAACCAGCATCGAATGTGTCGGTCATCAGCGTGTGAATCCGGGTTGTAGCAACTGGGCTAACAGGACTCCGGGAACCCGGGTTGTAGCAGGCTAGCAGGACTCCAGAAGTCACCGCGTGATATTTCCCCAAAGTGACAGACACAGGAACAAAGTGGATCACATGCCGGTCAGTCTAAGTGTTCCGGAGCAGTAGTAACTGGGTTAGTAGGACTCCGGTAAACCGGGCTATAGCAGACTACCATGGCTCAGTGGAAGCATTATGCTACATTTCCCCATAAGAGAGGCTACCTAGGATAAAGAACTAGGTTGTTAGATCCCACACATACCAAGCATTCAATCATACACACAATATGCCCGATATGTGTAAATACAACATGGCATCACAACAAAACTCTACGACTCAAAGTATTTATTCATTAGGCTCCGAAGAGCCAAGTATTACAAACATGGGTCTCATGACCCAACATACAGACCATACAAGCAACAAGCACAAGCAGAAGCTTAACTTGTCTGAGTACAGACAACTATAGAAGAAAAAGGCTGAGAAGCCTGACTGTCTACAAGATCCTACCGAGGGCACGAGATCGTAGCTGAGGTAACAAGCTAAATGTCAAAGTCCACACGGAACTACTAGAGAGACTAAAGTTTCTCTACAAAAACATAAAATAAGCAAACGTGAGTACAATGGTACCCAGCAAGACTTACATCAGAACTATCTACATATGCATCATTATCGACAAAGGGGTGGTGGGGTTTAACTACAGCAAGCCAGCTTTGACTCAGTGGCTAACCTGAACTACTACTGCAAGTAACCCTTTTGAGGTGGCGCGCACGAGTCCACATATTCACCAATCAATACACCACTATGGATCTGCTCCCGTCTCCCTACGAGAACGCCATCCATAGCACTCACGCTTATCTTGCGCATTTTAGAGTATCCACTTCCACTTGTCTATGAACTATACAGGCAACCCAGAAGTCCTTTACCGCAGACACGGCTATTCGAATAGATGATGTTAACCCTGCAGGATGTTAACCCTACAGGGGTGTACTTCTTCACACACGCTCTCGCCACTTACCGCCATTTACACATCATGTATCTCGGCAACCTTCAAGCGGAAGCCTGGCGAGGGTGTCGGCCACGACCTGACTAACCACACAAGTCTCTAGTCCAGGTTTATCGCCTATTCGGGTTCCATCCGCGAGGAGATCCGGCCGGGGTTTCGCTCACAGCCCCAAACGATGTGTGCAAGGTTCCCGAGACACCAAACGGGTGCCCGGTACACCGTGCCATGATGTATCTACCGCATCATAGCCCACCCCTAGGGTCAGTGCTACGCACGGCCTCTAACACATATCCTACAAATACCAAAAACTAGTTGTAACTCCTGGAGATCAAGGCGGTTAATAAGTCGAGAGGGTCAATTAAGGATCCCAATGAGTGGTAGTAGCTGTTCATGGATCACAAACACAGAACTCAGTTCCCGAGGATGACTTCAATGAGACAACCCACCATGTACTCCTACATGGCCTCTCACCGCTACCTTTACCAAATCATGTTCACACACTTAGCTCACACACAGCAGGACATGTTCATCACCATTCCAACTCATCCCCGATGAATCATACCTGACTCAACTCTAAGCAGTAGCAGGCATGACAAACAATCATGAATGATTGGGCACATCAGGGCTCAAACAACTCCTACTCATGCTAGTGGGTTTCATCTATTTACTATGGCAATGACAGGTCATGCAGAGGAAAAGGGATTCAACTACCGCAGCGTGTAACAATTGAATCGTTGTTGTCCTAATGCAGTAAAAGAGAGCAGGAGCGAGAGAGTGGGATTGTATCAGAATGAACAAGGGGGTTTTGCTTGCCTGGCACTTCTGAAGATAGTATAACTCTTCATCGGTGTCATCGAACTCATCGTCGAAACCACGTCTACTGAGAGGGGACAAACACCAGCAACAGAGAAAGAACACAATCAATGCAATGCAACAATATGATGCATGATCATGACATGGCAATATGATGTGATTTGAGATAATGCATCTAGCAACCAGATTAAATGAAGTTGGTTTGAATCAAAGATTCAAATTCAACTCCATATGTGATGATTCAAGTGCCATTTGTTTAATTTTCCCTAAACAGCATCTATAAGTTGTTCTAACATGCATGAAAATCGTACAGATGGATAGATTGGATTTTTCTGAACATTTTTCATATATAAAACATTTCATTTGGAGTTACAGATTAATTTCTATGATTTTTAGAAGTTTATAACATTTTCTGAAATAAATAGACCATTTAAGATTTATTTAAATTCCAGAAAAGAATTACTGCGTCAGTGATGTGTACAACACAACCTTCTTCTTGTAGACGTTGTTGGGCCTCCAAGTGCAGAGGTTTGTAGGACAGTAGCAAATTTCCCTCAAGTGGATGACCTAAGGTTTATCAATCCGTGGGAGGCGTAGGATGAAGATGGTCTCTCTCAAGCAACCCTGCAACCAAATAACAAAGAGTCTCTTGTGTCCCCAATACACCCAATACAATGGTAAATTGTATAGGTCACTAGTTCGGCAAAGAGATGGTGATACAAGTGCAATATGGATGGTAGATAAAGGTTTTTGTAATCTGAAAATATAAAAACAGCAAGGTAAGTAATGATAAAAGTGAGCGTAAACGGTATTGCAATGCATTGAAATAAGGCCTAGGGTTCATACTTTCACTAGTGCAAGTTCTCTCAAAAATAATAACATAATTGGATCACATAACTATCCCTCAATATGCAAAAAAGAATCACTCCAAAGTCACTAATAGCAGAGAACAAACAAAGAGATTATGTTAGGGTACGAAACCGCCTCAAAGTTATCATTTCTGGTCGATCTATTCAAGAGTCCATAGTAAAATAACATAAATCTATTCTTTATGTTCAATCTATCGTAGAGTTCGTACTAGAATAACACCTTAAGACACAAATCAACCAAAACCCTAATGTCACCTAGATACTCCAATGTCGGTGTACAAAAATAGGGGCGCATCTTTGTACCCCTTTTCCTGTGCACGGGCAGTCAGAGTCGTGCCCATGGCCACACCAAGCAGAATGAGGGAGGTGATCCAAGGTAAGATTGAAGCCCAAGGCAATCAAAGCAACGCCAAGGCCAATACCACAAAGAGAAGAGGGACGAAGAAAGTTCCCCCAGCAAGACCCTTGCCGGGTGGCCTTAGCGGCCCCGGCAAGAGTCTTGCCGGGACAGCTCACCCCGCACCAACAGAGCGAGCCACCCTTGAGCCCACGGCCCCCAGTGTGTCAGGACCCCAATCCTAAGTCACACCGATCTAGCATGTAACACTTTATATCACTTTGCGGCCTCACGCACGGTATTCCCACGGGTGCCACCTTACCTGGCCCGGGACCGTTTGCGCCTTTTGGCTCACATATATGATAGTGTCGCTAGCATCCATATGACAGAGAACCCGGGCCGACATGACTAGTCGTGAACCCAAAGTGGCACTAACTTACGGGGACAGGCATACATGAAACAACATCGAACTTGTCAGTCATCAGCGTGTGAATCCGGGCTGTAGCAACTGGGCTAACAAGACTCCGGGAACCCGGGCTGTAGTAGGCTAGCAGGACTCCGGAAGTCACCGCGTGACATTTCCCCAAAGGGACAGACACAGGAACAAAGTGAGTGACATGCCGACCAGTCTAAGTGTTCCGGAGCAGTAGTACTGGGCTAGCAGGACTCTGGTAAACCGGGATGTAGCAGACTACCAAGGCTCAGTGGAAACACCAGACTACATTTCCCCATAAGATAAGCTACCAAGGATAAACAACTAGATTGTCGGATCCCACACATACCAAGCATTTCAATAACATACACACAATATGCTCGATATGTGCGAATACAACATGGCATCACAACAAAACTCTACGACTCAAAGTACTTATTCATTAGGCTCCGAAGAGCCAAGAATTACAAACATGGGTCTCATGACCCAACATACAGAGCATACAAGCAACAAGCACATGCGGAAGGATAACTTGTCTGAGTACAGACAACCACAAATGAAGAAGGCTGAGAAACCTGACTATCTACAAGACCCTCCCAAGGGTACAAGATCGTAGCTGAGGTAACGAGCTAAACGTCAAAGTCCATGCAGAACTACTAGTGAGACTAAAGTCTCTCTGCAAAAACATAAATTAAGCAAACGTGAGTACAAATGTACCCAGCAAGACTTACATCAGAACTAACTACATATGCATCGGTATCAGCAAGGGGGGTGGTGGAGTTTAACTGCAGCAAGCTAGCTTCGACTCGGTGGCTATCTTAAACTACGACTGCAAGTAACTCTTTTGAGGTGGCGCACATGAGTCCACATATTCACCATATCAATACACCACTATGGATCCGCTCCCGTCTCCCTGCGAGAATGCCATCCATAGCACTCACACTTATGTTGCGCATTTTAGAGTATCCACTTTCACTTGTCTATGAACTATGCAAGGGGTCCAAGTTTCCATATCCGAGGAATCCGGCTATTCGAATAGATAATGATAACCCTGCAGGGGTGTACTTCTTCACACACACTCTCGCCACTTACCACCATGTACACGTCGTGTATCTCAGCAACCTTCAAGCGGAAGCCTGGTGAGCGAGTCGGCCACGACCTGACTAACCACACAAGTCTCTAGTCCAGGTTTATCGCCTATTCGGGTTCCATCCGCAAGGAGATCCGGTCGGGGTGTCGCTCATGGCCCCAAACGATGTGAGCAGGGTTCCCAAGCCCACCATCCAGGTGCCACTTGGTACACCGTGCCACTGTGCCTAGTCTGTCCCAAGCCCACCTATACCGGGTGCCACTTGGTAGACTACTAACACAACCTACAAACACCAGAAACTAGTTGCAACTCCTAGACAAAGATCAGGTTGATTAATAAGTCGAGAGAGCTTGGAGCGCCCGGAGCCCAATGTATGGTAGTAACTGTTCATGGATCACAAACATAGAACTCAGTTCTTGAGGACGGCTGCAATGAGACAACCCACCATGTACTCCTACATGGCCTCTCACCACTACCTTTACCAAATCGTGTTCACACACTTAGCTCTCAATAGTAGGACATGTTCACCACATTCCAATTCATCCCCGATGAATCGGACCTGACTCAACTCTAAGCTGTAGTAGGCATGACAAACAAGCATGGATGAGTAGGCACATCGGGGCTCAAACAACTCCTACTCATGCTAGTGGGTATCATCTATTTACTGTGGCAATGACAGGTCATGCAGAGGAAAGGGGTTCAACTACCGCAGCATGTAACAGTTGAATCGGTGTTGTCCTAATGCAGTAAAAGAGAGCAGGAGCGAGAGAGTGGGATTGTGTCGGAATGAACAAGGGGGTTTTGCTTGCCTGGCACTTCTGAAGATATTATAGCTCTTCATCAGTGTCATCGATCACATCGTTGGAACCACGTCTATCGAGAGGGAACAAACACTGGCAAACAAGGAAGAACACAATCAATGCAATGCACAATATGATGCATGATCATGACATGTCAATATGTTGTGATTTGAGCTAATGCAACTAGCAACAGGTTAAATGAGGTTGGTTTGAATCCAAAAGTTCAAATTCAAACTCCATGTAAGGCATTTCAAATGCCATTTATTGATTTGTCCAGTTCAGCAGCTATAAGTTGTTCTAACATGCACGAAACTAGTACAGATGGATAGATTGGATTTTTCTGATCATTTTTCATATATAATTTGTCTCATTTGGAGTTATAGTTGATTTAATATGATTTTTAGAAGTTTTGGATATTTTCTGAAATAAATAAATCATTTTTGATTTATTTAAAATCCCAGAAAATAATTACAGCATCAGCTCTACGTCATGCTGACCTCGGCAGGTCAACAACAACGGTCTAGGTCAAACCTGCCCAGTGGGGTCCACTGGTCAGTGACACAGTTATGTTCAGTGTCAATGACAGGTGGGTCCGGTCAACGGACACGTCAGCGCGGTCAAAGCTGACACGTGGGTCCACCAGATTAGATTAAATCTAACTAATGTAGTTAGCCTGTTAATTGAACTGGTGGGTCCCGGCTGTAAGTGTCTAGGGGTTAAACTAATAGGGTTAGTTAGTCCCTAATCTAATGACGGCCACGTCGGCTAACCGGCAATTAGCCGCCGGCGCTAAGCAGGACACGGCAGAGGTCCTCGTCCGGCCGTTTCCGACGACTAGAGGCCGTGCGGATGGGTTCTGCCGGACCGGCATGACGAGGCACGTCGGACAGTGGCAACGACGGGTGCTAGGGTGGCCGGAGTTGACGCCGGCGAGCTTGGCTACGGCGACCGGAGCTCGGGTGCAAGCGGGGATGGGGCAGCGGTGCACAAATGAGCGAGGCGAGGTGCTACAAAGGCTCTACGCGATGCGGGGAGCGCGTTGGTCGCACGCCCAGGACCAAATGGTCACCGGAGCATCATCGGCAACGAGCGCAGGCGGTGGCGGGTGCGGTCGAGCTTACTGCAGTCATGTCAGGACCCCGATTCTAAGTCACATTGATCTAGCCGGTAACACCTCATATCACTTTGCGGCCTCACGCACGGTATTCCCACGGGTGTCGCCTTACCATGGCCCGGGACCGTTTGCGCCTTTTGGCTCACGTATATGATAGTGTCGCTAGCATCCATATGACAGAGAACCCGGGCCGACATGGCTGGTCGTGAACCCAAAGAGGCACTAACCTATGGGGACAGGCATACATGAATCACATCGAGCATGTCGGTCAGCAGCGAGTGAATCCGGGCTGTAGCACTAGGCTAACAGGACTCCGGGAACCCGGGCTATAGCAGCTAGGCAGGACTCCGGATGTCACCGCGTGACATTTTCCCAAAGGGACAGACACAGGAACGAAGTGAAACACATGCCGACCAGTCAAGTGTTGTAGGATCGAAAGTATGTCTAGAGGGGGGGTGATTAGACTACTTGACCAAATAAAAACTTAACCTTTTCCCAATTTTAGTTCTTGGCAGATTTTAGCTATTGTAGGACAAGTCAAGCAATCATCATACAATTCAAGCAAGCATGCAAAGAGTATATTGGCAGCGGAAAGTAAAGCATGCAACTTGGAAGAATGTAAAGGGAAGGGTTTGGAGAATTCAAACGCAATTGGAGACACGGATGTTTTTCCCATGGTTCGGATAGGTGGTGCTATCCTACATCCACGTTGATGGAGACTTCAACCCACGAAGGGTAACGGTTGCGCGAGTCCACGGAGGGCTCCACCCATGAAGGGTAATGGTTGCGCGAGTCCACGGAGGGCTCCACCCATGAAGGGTCCACGAAGAAGCAACCACCCACGAAGGGTCCACGAAGAAGCAACCTTGTCTATCCCACCATGGCCATCACCCACGAAGGACTTGCCTCACTAGCGGTAGATCTTCACGAAGTAGGCGATCTCCTTGCCCTTACAAACTCCTTGGTTCAACTCCACAATCTTGTCGGAGGCTCCCAAGTAACACCTAGCCAATCTAGGAGACACCACTCTCCAAGAAGTAACAAATGGTGTGTAGGTAATGAACTCCTTGCTCTTGTGCTTCAAATGATAGTCTCCCCAACACTCAACTCTCTCTCATAGGATTTGGATTTTGTGGAAAGAAGATTTGAGTGGAAAGCAACTTGGGGAAGGCTAGAGATCAAGATTCATATGGTAGGAATGGAATATCTTGGTCTCAACACATGAGTAGGTGGTTCTCTCTCAGAACATATGAGTTGGAATTGTGTATGTGTTCTGATGGCTCTCTCCACGAATGAAGAGGAGGTGGAGGGGTATATATAGCCTCCACACAAAATCCAACCGTTACACACAGTTTTCCAATCTCGGTGGGACCGAATCAACAAACTCGGTCGGACCGAAAAGGTAAACCTAGTGACCGTTAGAGATTTTCGGTGGGACTGACATGCAACTCGGTAGGACCGATATGGTTAGGGTTTGGGCATAACGTAATCTCGGTGGGACCGATTACACAAACTCGGTGAGACCGATTTTGGTAATTAGCTAACCAGAGAGTTGGTCAGGCAAACTCGGTGGGACCGATTTGCTCTTTCGGTGAGACCGAAAAGTTACAAAAAGGAAACACTGAATTTACATTGCAATCTCGGTGGGACCGATTCGCTCTTTCGGTGAGACCGAAAAGTTACGAAAGGGAAACAGAGAGTTTGCAATCCCATCTCGGTGAGACCGAGATCCCTATCGGTAGAACCGAATTGCTAGGGTTTGGCAGTGGCTTATGACAAGTGAAACTCGGTGGCGCCGGATAGAAAGAATCGGTAGGACCGAGTTTGTCTTAGGGTTTAGGTCATATGTAGATATGGGAAAGTAGTTGAGGGTTTTGGAGCATATCACTAAGCACATGAAGCAAGAGGCTCATTAAGCAACACCTCATCCCTCCTTGATAGTATTGGATTTTCCTAAAGACTCACTGTGATCTTGGATCACTAAAATATAAAATGAAGAGTCTTGAGCTTTTGAGCTTGAGCCAATCCTTTGTCCTTAGCATTTTGAGGGTTCCACTTTCACATCCATGCCATGCCAATCATTGAGCTTTCCTGAAATAGTCATCTTGGAATAGCATTAGCTCAATGAGCTATATGTTGTTATGAATTACCAAAACCACCTAGGGATAGTTGCACTTTCAATCTCCCCCTTTTTGGTAATTTATGACAACATATAGATCAAAGCTTCGACAAATGATAATAAGCATGAAATATATCGTCGCTTTGAGAAGTATGTGACAAGTAAGAGCTCCCCCTAAATTTGTGCATATTTAAAATTTGCTTTGGACTGCAAATGCACAAAGAGTTAGAGTCATGGGTTACTCTTCCATGTCACATACATCTTGGTGGAGCGCTTAAAATGATAAGAATGAAATACATGCACTCATCACCAAGAATAGTGAATGATCACATAAGATAGATAAGATGATAATATTAAGCAAATATTAAGTGTAGCTTATGATCAAACACATGATCATCAATGTCTCACGAGCAATGACATAGTATCTCACACAAAAGCAAACAAAGATCGAAAAACCACCAAATAAAACAAGAGAGAATAAAAGCAACACTCTCTCTCAAAGCCTATGATCTATACATTTTCTCCCCCTTTGGCAACAAGTTACCAAAAAGTTCCTAGAAAATGCATAGTGCTAAGTTGACACTCAGGCTTGATCTTCAGGTGGTGGTGGAGTCCGGAGCACTCCAAGGACGAAGCCTTCTGTAGACGTGGTCAGAGTCGAGGCTGAAGTGGACGCTGGAGCTGGTGGAACTGAGGCTGTAGCTGGTGCAGATGTGGTGGCTCTGGGGTCAGCAACTGGCACTGCAGACAACCTCGGACCCCGTGGCACTCTGGCAAAGGCATCAGTTGTAGTCTTGCCTCTCCTCTCCTGCATGTCATCCTGGAGCTGCTCCACTGCAGTCTGGATCTCTGTCACTTTGACATCCAAGTCATAGAACTTTTGTTCCATGATCCTCTTTAAGCTTGCCTGGTTCTGAGTTAGGGTGGCTAGTCCTTGCTCAATCCGCAGGGTGGATGCAATCAAGTAACCAAGCTGCTCTTGTTTGGTTTTCAAGAAATACTCAGATGCCCCCTCTTGAGTTGGCATCTTGGCAGCTTTCTCCTTCCTTGCCTTCTCCTTCTTTGCTTGTGCTTGTGCTGATGATGGTTCGTTCTCATTCATCACAACTTGATTGTCCTCAAAATCTGGATGGATTGGCAGGTGTTCCTTGTCTAGTAAGTATATGCCTGCGCCCATCTTGGAGTTAATGAGCTCCTGGATCTGAGGGGCATAACCACAGCTCCTATTCTGATCTGCTGCAGTCCTCTTGATAGTCTCTACTATGAGGCTCATGACCTTGAATTTCTGAGGCACATCAAAAATATGAAGCAAATTTATTGCATGGCCTCTGATCATCTTGTGATCACCTGACTTGGGCAATAAGGTGTGCCTTAGGATCCAGTTGATAGTTGGCAGCCCTGACAGAAGATAATGGACTGAGCCAAACTTGAAAGTATCAAGTGCTTCATTTGGAATTTCCTTGTACATGTTGGACATAGAGTTGTGTTCCATCTTATTCTTGGCATATACATCCAGGTTATCTTCATTTTCCGCTGGGGCATTGATCAACTTAGCCCATTCTTCAGCAGTAGATTGGTACCTCGTACCCTCAGACATCCATGTGATCCTTCCATCTGGGTAGAAGTGTGCTGTGGAGTAGAATTGCATAATGAGTTCCTCGTTCCACTTTGTGAGCTTCTGCCCAACAAAGTATGCAACTCCACAAGCACCAAAACTGTCAATCACACCAGGATAGTGTTCCTCATTGTCCTTGATGTACTCCCAATCAACCCATCTCATGTCACAAACTATGGGCTTCTTATCAAGCAGCACTGTCTCATAGAAATCTTGATGTTCCTTGGTGTGAAACCTGTAATCCACAGCAGTTCTTCTCCTTGAAGCATACGGGTCTGCTTCTCTCCACTTCCTGAGCCCTGAATCTCTTCTGAGCTTCATGTCCTCAGCCACAGGATGAGCATCATTGTGGTCTGGGATCTTGGGCTTGAGCTTTCTCAGAACATGCTCTTCATCATCTTCTGCAGTGTCAGGCACTGGGGCCTTGTTCTTCTCAGCAGCTGGGATGCTTCTTGTATTCCTCTTTGGTTTTGGCTTTGGAGCTGGCTTGGCCTTGGAAGCAGCTGCCCCTGATATTATGGCATCACCCATCAGCTTGGGTGCCTTAGGTGCTGGTGCAGCTACCTCTTCTTCTTCCTCTTCTTCCATGATGGAAGCCTTTCCAAGCACTCTGGCTACGGTCTTCTTGACCCTTTCCTTCCTTTTCTTTCCTTCAGCAGCAACTGTCTCTATGGTTGCAGGCTTTCCAGGAATCTGAGTTGAGGCTCTGGCCTTTGGCATAGGCTGCCTACCTGCTGGCCTTTTGATTTTCAATCCTGGCTTTGTGCCTTGAGCTGAGCCATGTTCCTTCTCGAGCACTACTCTCTTTGAAGTTGCTTCCTCTTCTGCCACATAGTCCTCATCCTCTGATTCTGAGGTTCTCTTCTTCCTTTGTCTTGTGGCAGCTTTTGGCAGATTGCTAGGGGTGCTCCTGCTGCCTTCATCTGAAGAACTTGAGGGACTAGTGCCCTCACTCATCTGCACTGGCTGTTCTCACATGTTCTGGCTATCACTTTGGTCTGACATGATGAACAAGCTGACTGCTGACCCTGTGAATAGGTTATAGATGAGATAGAGTGGATAAGCATCACAAAATGCAGAGATTTTTGCAAAAGAATGATACAAAATCTTAGTTTTAGTTTCCCACTGAAATCATCTCGGATCTACCGATTTTTAAACTCGGTGATACCGAAGCAGTTTTGGAACCTAAACTAGTGAACTCGGTCAGACCGAGTCACAGTTCGGTGGCACGGAGACTGCTAGGGTTTCACAAAGTTCAAAAATCGGTCACACCGATAAGTAATTCTCGGTCAGACCGAGTCTCACTTGTGCAATGGCATAAGCCAAATCGGTGGGACCGAGTTTTTCAACTCGGTGGGTCCGAGATGGTTTCGGCGGAAACCTAACCTTAAAATTTTCGAATCAAAACTAATCTACGAACGCATTGACTGGATAGGAGTTTAACAAACGTGGCAAGAATCATGATGATCACAATGTGCTAAGAATCGGATTGGGGAATAGCACAAAGATCGAGTCCATACCCTAGTTCGGTGGAGACTCGCTACGGCGGCAACCGCGGGGTTGAATTTCCGTTGACGGCGACGGAGACCAGCGACTGGAGGCGGCTGGCGGCGAGGAGACGATCCGGAGACCAAGTTGGCAGAGCAGGCTATCGCACGGGCGAAGGGGTTCGGAGAAATTTCCAAATTTTTGCCCGTGACTATATATAGCCCGACCCTGTCGGTGTGACCGAGTGGAACAACTCGGTGGCACCGAGATGCAAAACTGTATACAGTTGTTGCAACTCGGTGTGGCCGAATGGTTCAAATCGGTTGCACCGAGATCGAAAACCTAGATCAATGTAATGATCTCGGTAGGACCGAAAGTAGGGTATCGGTCAGACCGAGAATCATAAAGAGGTTTTGGAAGTTTAAGTCTATGACGAATCGGGGACTCCGAGCGCTCCTCACACAGAGTGGTTCGAATCTGACTTGATCAAATTTTGTGATGTAGCATGAATAGAGTTTGAGACGAGAAAAGCATAGATAGCTAGAGGAGGTTCTTAGGCATTCTTGTCCATCCACTTGGCAAAAGGAAATAAAACCAAACAATCAAAACAACAAGTGGATGTCCTCGAATGAGTAAAATATGCAACCAGCATGCTCACACAATAAGATGGCAAATGAAATATGTGACAAGGCATGCACAACCAATTCTAGCATCTATCAAGCAATTTGCGATGACAAGGTCATCTATATATGAGTATATTGACTTAGGAGTCAAGTGAGAACACTTGATCATAGGTCATACTCATCGTTTAAGCTCAAGTGGGGTTACCACTTTTACATAAAGCATTGTTGTGTTCACATCTTTAGAGTTGCTTTAGCTCAAGTCTTAGAGTAAAGCTCCCCCTAAATGTGATATCCCCTCTTAGAGGGATGAACTAACCTCGGGTTTTGTCGATGATGACTTCATGTAGATGTTGAAGATGTGGATGCTCAATGTTGATGTAGATCACTTGGAGCTATCCATTTGAGTGAATTGCACTTTCAATACCTACATGGGTTAGTCCCACAAGGAACAAACAAGGATATCCATAGACACAGAGTGATGCACACACAAGATGATGTCCATGAAAACTTTTAGGTTACCTTGTCCCTTGTCTTACCAACAAGAGGGTTTGTGACTCCTTGAACTAGTGCAAGATGTGGAAGTTGATTGCACTTGTTCTTGCCAAAATGATAAGAGTGAAGTATGTTGGCGGAGTCACCCTCAAGAACTCTCTAGTTCTTCTTCTTTTGGATCCACACCATCTTGATGGGAATCCTTGGAGTTGTAGTCGTACTTGATGAAGTGGAACTTGAAGTAGTCTTGGGAATCCACTTGACTAAGGTCTTAGGAGCTTCTTCAAATGCATCAATTTCCTCTTGAAGCTTGTCCTTGCCTTTTTGCTTGTAGTCTTGTGGTGGAAGATCATCTTGAGCTTGTGTCCCCTTGAAAGAAGTATCATACTTCTCTTGTTGAGGAACAAACTTTGTCTTGGGGTATTGATCTTCTTCCCACTCAACTCCATTGGCATTGAACTTTCGTTCAAAACCAACACCTTGATTCTTCCGGTGCATTCCTTACTTGCGCACAATTTCCTCGAATTGCTTACTCCCGGCAAGGCTTTTGTACACTCCTTTCTCTATAATTCCCTTCAATAAGCTATTTTCTTGCTCAAATGTAACTTGGCTAAGAGAATCATTAGTGGAATCAAGAGAACTGCTAGAAGCAACAATATTGGATTTAGCATGATCATTGTTACTGCTAGAGGAAGAATCTTTCTTGTTCTTGTTACTAGACTTGACTTGAGGCATGTAAGTGGATAAGAGTAAACGCTTGGCAATGTAAGAAGAACTTTTCTTGCGGAGATCATCATTGATTGCTTTTAAGAACTCATGCTCTTGCTCAAGATTGAGCTTTTCAAAGCGTAATTTCTCATGAGCTCTTAAAAGTTCTCGATGATCTTCGAAGATAGTTTCATGAGCTAACTTAAGAGTGTTTAGTTCTTTAGTTAGAGCCTCAATCTTCTCCTTATCATTGTCATTCGTTTTATCTTGATTAGCATGATTAATTGATGTTTCATCATAGTATTCATCACTAGAGTTGTCAACAAGTAAATCATCACCTAACAAGTCATCTTCATCACTATTGAAATCAACATACTCGGGGTGTGTTACCTTAGGACCTTTGGCCATGAATCATCTTCCAATTCCTTCATTTGGTGAGTCAAATATGTCGTAGGAGTTGGTTGACACAAGTGCTAGACCGGCAACACCTTCATCTTGAGTATCTTCGGAGTCGGAGTGATAACTTCTCTCGGAGTGGCTGTCGGAGTCGGAGCCGGATACCCATTCACCAACATGAGCTTGATGTCTTCGTTTTGTGTAGCTCCTTGATGATTTTTCCTTCCTTTCCGAATCCTTGCTTCTCCGTGAGTATCTTCGTTCATAACGATCATCTCTACTCCTTCTCTCTCTTGGTGGTGATTCTTTGCTTCTTCTTTTTGGAGAATCTTCTCTTCTCTTGTAGGGAGCCGTACACTCATTGGAATAGTGTCTGGGTCTTCCACAACTGTAGCAGTTTCACTCTCGACTAGAAGATCTTTTTTCATTGTAGGACCTTGACTTGAAGCTTCTATCTTTGCTTCTACTCTTGTAGAACTTATTGAAGTTCTTCACCATTAAGCTCAATTCTTCATTGAAGTTTTGTTTCTCACTTGATGATGTAGGGGCTTCACATGAGGCTTTGTAGGCACCACTTGATTTGTTCTGAAGTTCCTCTTTATCCTTAAGTGACATCTCATGAGCAACAATTCTTCCAATCACCTCCGTTGGCTTGAGATCTTTGTAATCGGGAATCATTTGGATCAATGTGCACACGGTATCATATTTTCCATCCAAGGCTCTTAGAATCTTCTTGATGATGAATCTATCGGTCATCTCTTCACTTCCTAAGCCGGCAATCTCATTTGTGATGAGAGCAAGCCTAGAGTACATTTCAGCGACACCTTCACCATCCTTCATTTTGAACTTGTCAAGTTGACTTTGAAGCACATCCAACTTGGATTCCTTGACGGAGTCGGTACGTTCGTGCATATCAATCAAAGTGTCCCAAATTTCCTTTGCATTTTCAAGACGGCTGATTTTGTTGAATTCTTCGGGGCACAATCCGTTGAAGAGAATATCACAAGCTTGAGCATTGTATTGCAACATCTTCAACTCATCCGCGGTAGCTTCACGGTTTGGTTCTTTCCCATCAAAGAAGTCACCTTGCAAACCAACACACACAATAGCCCAAACGGCGGGGTTATGTCCAAGAATATGCATTTTCATTTTATGCTTCCAACTAGAAAAATTAGAACCATCAAAGTAAGGACCTCTACGGTGATAATTTCCCTCGCTAGACGCCATACTCTCCTAGGTTGTGAAACCACGGCTATGACCACCAAAAGCTATGGAGATCAAAGCAAATGGAGACCAAAGCTCTGATACCACTTGTAGGATCGAAAGTATGTCTAGAGGGGGGGTGATTAGACTACTTGACCAAATAAAAACTTAACCTTTTCCCAATTTTAGTTCTTGGCAGATTTTAGCTATTGTAGGACAAGTCAAGCAATCATCACACAATTCAAGCAAGCATGCAAAGAGTATATTGGCAGCGGAAAGTAAAGCATGCAACTTGCAAGAATGTAAAGGGAAGGGTTTGGAGAATTCAAACGCAATTGGAGACACGGATGTTTTTCCCGTGGTTCGGATAGGTGGTGCTATCCTACATCCACGTTGATGGAGACTTCAACCCACGAAGGGTAACGGTTGCGCGAGTCCACGGAGGGCTCCACCCACAAAGGGTAATGGTTGCGCGAGTCCACGAAGGGCTCCACCCACAAAGGGTCCACGAAGAAGCAACCACCCATGAAGGGTCCACGAAGAAGCAACCTTGTCTATCCCACCATGGCCATCGCCCATGAAGGACTTGCCTCACTAGCGGTAGATCTTCACGAAGTAGGCGATCTCCTTGCCCTTACAAACTCCTTGGTTCAACTTGAAAGCACAAGTGCTCCCTAGGTGGTTTTGATAATTGATGACAACATATCGCTTGTTGGACTAATGTTTCTATCTAGCATGTTTCAGATAAGTTCAACAATGGAGTGGCATGGACTAAAGGTTGTGGGAACTCCTTCAAGATGCTAAGGACAAAGGATTGGCTAAAGCTTCAAGCTCAAGACTCCTCATTTTACATTTTAGTGATCCAAGATCACATTGAGTCTTTAGGAAAAGCCAATACTATTAGGTGTTGCTTAATGATCCTCTTGCTTCATGTGCTTAGTGATATGCTCCAAAACCCTCAGCTACTTTCCCACTTCCACATATGACCTAAACCCTAAGCCAAACTCGGTCCTACCGATTCTTCCTATCCGGCGCCACCGAGTTCCACTTGTCTTAAGCCACTGCCAAACCCTAATCATTTCGGTCTCACCGATGGGATCTCGGTCTCACCGAGATGGGCTTGCAAACTCTCTGTTACCCATTGCAATATTCTCGATTCCACCGAGAATATGCAATCGGTTCCACCAAGTTTGCTTGGTCAAATCTTAGTTTCACTTATTACCCAAATCGGTCCCACCAAGTTTGAGTAATCGGTCAAACCGAGTTTTGGATTTACCCTAACCCTAGCACATCGGTCCCACCGAGTTGATCCAGTCGGTCCCACCGAAATCTCTAACGGTCACTAGGTTTACATTTTCGGTCCGACCGAGTTTATTAATTCGGTCCCACCGAGATTGGAAAACTGTGTAATGGTTAGATTTTGTGTGGAGGCTATATATACCCCTCCACCTCCTTCTCATTAGAGGAGAGAGCCATCAGAACACACATACCATTCCAACTCATATGTTCTGAGAGAGAACCACCTACTCATGTGTTGAGACCAAGACATTCCATTCCTACCATGTGAATCTTGATCTCTAGCCTTCCCAAGTTGCTTTCCACTCAAATCTTCTTTCCACCAAATCCAAATCCTATGAGAGAGAGTTGAGTGTTGGGGGGACTATCATTTGAAGCACAAGAGCAAGGAGTTCATTACCTACACACCATTTGTTACTTCTTGGAGAGTGGTGTCTCCTAGATTGGCTAGGTGTCACTTGGGAGCCTCCGACAAGATTGTGGAGTTGAACCAAGGAGTTTGTAAGGGCAAGGAGATCGCCTACTTCGTGAAGATCTACCGCTAGTGAGGCAAGTCCTGTGTGGGCGATGGCCATGGTGGGATAGACAAGGTTGCTTCTTCGTGGACCCTTTGTGGGTGGTTGCTTCTTCGTGGACCCTTCGTGGGTGGAGCCCTGTGTGGACTCGCGCAACCGTTACCCTTGGGTGGAGCCCTGTGTGGACTCGCGCAACCGTTACCCTTCGTGGGTTGAAGTCTCCATCAACGTGGATGTAGGATAGCACAACCTATCCGAACCACGGGAAAAACATCTGTGTCTCCAATTGCGTTTGAATTCTCCAAACCCTTCCCTTTACATTCTTGCAAGTTGCATGCTTTAAATTCCGCTGCTCATATACTCTTTGCATGCTTGCTTGATATGTATTGTGTGTGCTGAAATTGTGCCTAAACTCCACTTAAACCGAAAAAGCTTAAAAATTGCAACTTGAGCATTATGTGTCTAATCACCCCCCTCTAGACACATCTACTTCTAGATCCTACAAGTGGTATCAGAGCTTTGGTCTCCATTGCCTTGGTTTAATCACCATTGGAGGAAGATGGATGTGTCTACTCTAGGGAGTCTTAGACATAGAGTGCCTATTCTTGATGGAAAGTATTTTCATGAGTGGAAAAATGAGATGCTTGTAATCTTCAATCAATATCATTTGAACAAGTATATTGCTAGCCCTTGTGCACCTCATATTGATCCTTTGCATCCCACCCTAGATGAAGATATTGACATGATTCGCAATCTTAGAACTATTGAGCTCATCATTAGAGGATTGCCCAAAAACTTGATTGCTAGTTTGCCTACTCAAAGTTGTGCCTATACTATATGGAAATTTCTTGAGGAACGATTTCCCGATCATTCCTTGAAAACTTTGGATGAAATTCTCCATAAATCTATTGCCTTGAGTAAGATGAACTCTAGTGATCCTAGTTTTGGTAAATGTCTTTTTGAACTTGTCAATCTTAAGCATGCTAAAGGTGATGTTGGAATCATTAATGATATCATACTCAAAGCTATAAGAATTCATAAAAGTGACCACTTTGATGATCATTTATCTGATGAATTACCCTCTCTAGGAAATGATGAATCACAAGATCATGATGAACATGAATATTATGATGATGATGATAGTGACTTCGATCTTGATGATGCAATGAGACATTTTGGTCTTATGGCAAATCTTCGGGGATATGAATCAGGAGGAAAGGAATGGGTTCTTGATAGTGGATGTACTGATCATATGACCGGAGATGAAGAGATGTTTCGTGAGCTCGCTGAAAATGACGGCCCTCGAAAATATGTCACCTTTGGTGATAATTCAAAGGGTAAAGTGGTTGGCCTTGGTAAGGTGGCCATATCACATGATAGTTCCATTCAAAATGTCATGCTCGTTGAATCTCTGGGCTACAACTTACTTTCAGTATCTAGACTTGCTGATTTCGGTTTGAATGTCCTATTTACTGAGGTAGATTGCCAAGTGTTTCGTCGAGACAATCATAAAATGGTCTTTACGGGTATGCGTAGAGGAGATCTTTACATTGTCGATTTCTCTAAAAAGGCACAACATAAAACTTACTTTGTTGCTAAATCCTCAAAAGGTTGGTTGTGGCATAGACGACTAGGTCACGTTGGCATGAGAAACCTTGACAAGCTTATTAAAGGAAATCATATCCTTGGAGTTAACGATATCATATTTGATAAGGATAGACTTTGCAGTGCTTGTCAAGCAGGTAAAAAGGTTGGAGGAAGACATCCCGTGAAGAACATCATGACCACAAGGAGGCCACTCGAGCTACTTCACATGGATCTTTTTGGTCCCAACGCCTACAAGAGTCTCGGTGGAAATTCTTTTGGTCTAGTTATAGTTGATGACTTTTCAAGATTTACGTGGGTGTTCTTTCTTAATGACAAGTCGCAGGTCCAGAAGATCTTCAGAAACTTCGCTAGGAAAGCCCAAAATCAGTTTGATGTGAAGATCAAGAAGGTTCGGAGTGACAACGGAACGGAGTTCAAGAACGCAAATGTGGACACCTTTCTTGACGAAGAAGGGATTTCACACGAGTTCTCGGCTATGTACACACCTCAACAAAATGGAGTTGTTGAGAGGAAGAACCAGACGCTCATCGAAATGGCAAGAACGATGCTTGATGAATACAAGACGCCAAAGCACTTTTGGGCAGAAGCGGTTGAGACAGCTTGTCACGCAACAAATCGCTTATATCTTCACAAGCTACTCGGCAAGACGGCATACGAGCTCCTCACCGGTAACAAGCCTCAAGTTGGATACTTTCGAGTATTCGGCTCAAAGTGCTACATTCTTGATAAGCATCGTCGTTCAAAGTTTGCTCCTAAATCTCATGAAGGTTTTCTACTTGGTTATGGCTCAAACTCTCACACTTACCGTGTCTACAACAATTTCACCCGAAAGGTTGAAGAGATGGTAGATGTGAAGTTTGATGAATCTAATGGCTCGCAAGTAGAGCAATTGCCAATTGATGTAGGAGACAAAGACCCCTCAGAAGCAATTCAAGACTTGTCCATTGGCAAAATTCGTCCAACGGAGGTGAAGGAGAGTACTTCATCCGTCCAAGTGGAAGCTTCTACTTCACGACAAGGTGAACCAAGAATCGACACGGAAGCATCCACAAGTGGACACATCAATATGAAGAAAACGAGGAAATACGTCAAGACGAACATCAACAACCTCCTTCTCCACCACGACAAGAGAACGATGACGTCAACAATGAAGAAGGCCAAGAAGAAGAACAAGATGAAGAAGATGTTCAACTAAGACCCAAGCAAAAGCTCTCACGAGTTCGAGCAAGAATTGCCAAAGATCATCCCGTCGAGCAAATCCTCAATGATATACAAACCGGGAGAATCACTCGCTCAAAAACTCGTTTAGCTAACTTTTGTGAAAACTATTCATTCATCTCTAGCATTGAACCTATGAAGGTTGAAGAAGCATTGGAAGATCCAGATTGGATAAACGCTATGCATGAAGAGCTACATAACTTTGAGATAAACCAAGTTTGGACATTGGTCGAGAAGCCCGACAACAACCACAACATCATTGGCACCAAATGGGTGTTTCGCAACAAGCAAGATGAAGATGGACAAGTGGTTCGCAACAAAGCACGTCTCGTCGCCCAAGGATACACACAAGTCGAAGGTATGGACTATGGTGAGACGTATGCTCCCGTTGCTAGACTTGAGTCCATTCGCATCTTACTTGCCTATGCTAATCACCATAATATCACCTTATACCAAATGGACATTAAAAGTGCTTTTCTAAATGGTGAAATAGAGGAGGAAGTTTATGTCAAACAACCTCCCGGCTTTATCAATCCTAAGAAACCAAATCATGTTTACAAACTTCACAAAGCTCTTTATGGTCTTAAACAAGCTCCTAGAGCATGGTATAAATGCTTGACCAAGTTCCTTACTACAAGTGGTTTTGAAATTGGTAAAATTGATTCTACTCTTTTTACTAAAAGGGTTAATGGAGAACTATTTGTATGCCAAATTTATGTTGATGATATCATATTTGGTTCAACTAACCCTCTCTTTAGTGAAAAGTTTGGAAAACTATTGTCAGAGAAGTTTGAGATGTCTATGATGAGTGAACTCAAATTCTTTCTCGGGTTGCAAATCAAGCAAACTAAGGAAGGTACATTTGTCTCTCAAACAAAGTACACCAAGGACTTATTCAAGAAGTTCAATATGCAAGAATGCAAAGGTATGTCTAAACCCATGCCTACTAGTGGACATAATGATTTGACCAAAGATGGTGAACCTGTTGATCAAAAGGTTTATCGCTCTATGATTGGTTCATTGTTATACCTATGTGCTTCACGTCCCGATATTATGCTAAATGTGTGCATGTGTGCACGATATCAAGCTGCTCCTAAAGATTGTCATCTTAAGGCTGTGAAAAGGATAGTGAGATACTTAATCCATACACCAAATTTTGGCATTTGGTATCCTAAGAGGTCTTCTTTTGATCTTGTTGGCTATTCCGACTCGGATTATGCCGGAGACAAGGTTGATAGAAAGTCCACTTCGGGTACTTGTCAATTTCTTGGTAGATCTCTTGTGTCTTGGTCTTCCAAGAAACAAAACTCAGTATCCTTATCCACCACCGAAGCGGAATACATTGCCGCTGGTTCATGTTGTGCTCAATTACTTTGGATGACCCAAACTCTTAAAGATTATGGGATTTATGTGAAACATGTTCCACTGCTTTGTGACAATGAAAGTGCTATCAAAATTGGTCATAATCCTGTACAACATTTTCTCGAACTAAGCATATTGAAGTTCGTCATCATTTCATTCGAGATCATGTTGCTAAGGGTGACATAAATCTTAAGCATGTTCGCACCGATAAGCAATTAGCGGATATATTCACTAAACCGCTTGATGAGAAAGTGTTTTGCAGGTTGAGAGGAGAATTGAACATCATTGATGCTTCGAACTTGGAGTAGAAACTCCATTGGATACATGCAAGACATGAGCTTATGACTAATCCATGATATATCTCTTATGATAACTATCTTATATCTTGGATATATTTGCACCTTGCATGTTGCCTAACCCATGTAGGTGCTTGGTTGAATCTAATTCCATGAGATTGCGACTCATTCATATCCTGAGCGATCTCTACATCACCAAGACTCTACACAATAGTGGTTGAAGACAAGGAAGCACAAAACCATTCAAACATATCCTTTGACAAATTCTATATTAAGCTTCATGATTGTCATTTTTGGATACACAAGTGCTCTTCCTTGCAAGAACTAACCCATGTAGGCAGATGAACTCAAACTCCAAGTGGTGCTCCCAACTCTTGATGAACTACATCAACCTTGAGCACCCACACAAGTTCAACTACATGAGCAAGAACCACATCACCACCCAAGGTATGTTATTCCATCTTAGAGAAGCTTTACTCCAAGACATGAGTCAAAGCAACTCAACAAGATGTGAATACATCAAGATGCTTAAATGAAAAATGGTAACCCCATTTTGAGCTTAAACAATGAGTATGACCTATGATCAAGTGTTCTCACTTGACTCCTAAGTCAATATACTCTAATATAGGTGACTATGTCACCGTCCAATTCTAGATGAAGTTCTCTTGTGTTCTTTTCTGAGCTATTGCATTTGTCCCTTGCATATTTGTTTCCTTCTTTCTCAATCAAAAAAAAACTTCATCTAGAAACTTTCACTCTTTTCTTTTTGATTTTTGTTCTGTATAATTCTGCATCAAATTCCTTGCAAATTTTTCAGCTAATTCATTGCAAATCTTTGTGAGATCTTACTTGACTAGTGAGCTGAGGTGACAAGTGTTTCTCTCTGTGATGAACTCGGTTTCACCAAATAGCTATTCTCGGTCCAACTGAATCCCTTCGGTACTACCGAAACATGCCACTCGGTGTCACCGATTTCGCAACAGGAAAAACAGTTTGCCACATATTCTATATTTCTTCTGACCCAGCTCCACTCAATGAATCTTATCCTCTACAAGCATCACAGTTTTATTCACTGCTTTGTACTGAATCTCAAGGACCAAACCTATTCGACGGATTCCAGGAAAAACCTTCTTGGAAATTGATGTCAAAGGGGGAGAGAGAGATCACATCAAAGCTTATCATCAGGGAGAGAGAGATCACATCAAAAGCTTATCACCTACAAAGGAGAAAGTACTAAGGGGGAGAGAATACTCAAGGATCCCATATATTAAGGGGAAGAAAGAAATCTCCAAGGGGGAGAGAATACTCAAGGATCTCAGATGCTTGATGTTCAAGAGGAGAGATGCCACATGTCTTTTTGGGGGAAAGACATGTTCATATGAACTCATTTGAATTTAGTTCTATTCATATCCTTCAGCTCTGATTTTCTGTTTCCTATCTTCTCCCAATATCCCATGTCAGACTCAGGGGGAGCAAGACACCTAAGGGAAAGAAATCAGTCAAATTCATTGCATATCATTATTCTTGGGGACATGTTGAATTCTATGTGGTACCTTGTACTCACTCTCTACATGTCATCCCAGTCTTGGTATTCTTGTGGCTTCTTTTGTTTGCTCTAGCTAGTGGATGTACCTGTGTTATCTAACCTTGTTTGTGCAGGTTCATTCCATCCTAAACCAACTCAAGACCACAAGGTAAGTATATGCATCAAAATCATGAGTATGAGGAGTTCTTGCTTATGTACATACTGTTTGCAAGAAGGACTCATGAGCATGAAGGTATTTTCCTTGATAATCTTTTGCTCTGATGCATATGGCCAAGATGCATGTAACACTTTGTCTACTCTGTCATGGTTATGCTCTCACATGCCTCTCTATTTCATATTTACATGAGTGCATACATGTAGGGGGAGCCTATGCTTGTTACATGTTCTTCCAAAGCTTTACTTGTTGTTCTTTATATCTTTATCTAGAGCTTTGATGTATGTTGCCATCAATTACCAAAAAGGGGGAGATTGAAAGCACAAGTGCTCCCTAGGTGGTTTTGATAATTGATGACAACATATCGCTTGTTGGACTAATGTTTCTATCTAGCATGTTTCAGATAAGTTCAACAATGGAGTGGCATGGACTAAAGGTTGTGGGAACTCCTTCAAGATGCTAAGGACAAAGGATTGGCTAAAGCTTCAAGCTCAAGACTCCTCATTTTACATTTTAGTGATCCAAGATCACATTGAGTCTTTAGGAAAAGCCAATACTATTAAGGAGGGATGAGGTGTTGCTTAATGAGCCTCTTGCTTCATGTGCTTAGTGATATGCTCCAAAACCCTCAGCTACTTTCCCACTTCCACATATGACCTAAACCCTAAGCCAAACTCGGTCCTACCGATTCTTCCTATCTGGCGTCACCGAGTTCCACTTGTCTTAAGCCACTGCCAAACCCTAATCAGTTCGGTCTCACCGATGGGATCTCGGTCTCACCGAGATGGGCTTGCAAACTCTCTGTTACCCATTGCAATATTCTCGGTCCCACCGAGAATATGCAATCGGTTCCACCGAGTTTGCTTGGTCAAATCTCAGTTTCACTTATTACCCAAATCGGTCCCACCGAGTTTGAGTAATCGGTCAAACCGAGTTTTGGATTTACCCTAACCCTAGCACATCGGTCCCATCGAGTTGATCCTGTCGGTCCCACCGAAATCTCTAACGGTCACTAGGTTTACATTTTTGGTCCGACCGAGTTTATTAATTCGGTCCCACCGAGATTGGAAAACTGTGTAACGGTTAGATTTTGTGTGGAGGCTATATATACCCCTCCACCTCCTTCTCATTAGAGGAGAGAGCCATCAGAACACACATACCATTCCAACTCATATGTTCTGAGAGAGAACCACCTACTCATGTGTTGAGACCAAGACATTCCATTCCTACCATATGAATCTTGATCTTTAGCCTTCCCAAGTTGCTTTCCACTCAAATCTTCTTTCCACCAAATCCAAATCCTACGAGAGAGAGTTGAGTGTTGGGGAGACTATCATTTGAAGCACAAGAGCAAGGAGTTCATTACCTACACACCATTTGTTACTTCTTGGAGAGTGGTGTCTCCTAGATTGGCTAGGTGTCACTTGGGAGCCTCCGACAAGATTGTGGAGTTGAACCAAGGAGTTTGTAAGGGCAAGGAGATCGCCTACTTTGTGAAGATCTACAGCTAGTGAGGCAAGTCTTGTGTGGGCGATGGCCATGGTGGGATAGACAAGGTTGCTTCTTCGTGGACCCTTTGTGGGTGGTTGCTTCTTCGTGGACCCTTCGTGGGTGGAGCCCTGTGTGGACTCGCGCAACCGTTACCCTTGGGTGGAGCCCTATGTGGACTCGCGCAACCGTTACCCTTTGTGGGTTGAAGTCTCCATCAACGTGGATGTAGGATAGCACCACCTATCCGAACCATGGGAAAAACATCTGTGTCTCCAATTGTGTTTGAATTCTCCAAACCCTTCCCTTTACATTCTTGCAAGTTGCATGCTTTACATTCTGCTGCTCATATACTCTTTGCATGCTTGCTTGATATGTATTGTGTGTGCTGAAATTGTGCCTAAACTCCACTTAAACCGAAAAAGCTTAAAAATTGCAACTTGAGCATTATGTGTCTAATCACCCCCCTCTAGACACATCTACTTCTAGATCCTACACAACTCCACAATCTTGTCGGAGGCTCCCAAGTAACACCTAGCCAATCTAGGAGACACCACTCTCCAAGAAGTAACAAATGGTGTGTAGGTAATGAACTCCTTGCTCTTGTGCTTCAAATGATAGTCTCCCCAACACTCAACTCTCTCCCATAGGATTTGGATTTTGTGGAAAGAAGATTTGAGTGGAAAGCAACTTGGGGAAGGCTAGAGATCAAGATTCATATGGTAGGAATGGAATATCTTGGTCTCAACACATGAGTAGGTGGTTCTCTCTCAGAACATATGAGTTGGAATTGTGTATGTGTTCTGATGGATCTCTCCATGAATGAAGAGGAGGTGGAGGGGTATATATAGCCTCCACACAAAATCCAACCGTTACACACAGTTTTCCAATCTCGGTGGGACCGAATCAACAAACTCGGTCGGACCGAAAAGGTAAACCTAGTGACCGTTAGAGATTTTCGGTGGGACTGACATGCAACTCGGTAGGACCGATATGGTTAGGGTTTGGGCATAACGTAATCTCGATGAGACCGATTAAACAAACTCGGTGAGACCGATTTTGGTAATTAGCTAACCAGAGAGTTGGTCAGGCAAACTCGATGGGACCGATTTGCTCTTTCGGTGAGACCGAAAAGTTACAAAAAGGAAACACTGAATTTACATTACAATCTCGGTGGGACCGATTCGCTCTTTCGGTGAGACCAAAAAGTTACGAAAGGGAAACAGAGAGTTTGCAATCCCATCTCGGTGAGACCGAGATCCCTATCGGTAGAACCGAATTGCTAGGGTTTGGCAGTGGCTTATGACAAGTGAAACTCGGTGGCGCCGGATAGAAAGAATCGGTAGGACCGAGTTTGTCTTAGGGTTTAGGTCATATGTGGATATGGGAAAGTAGTTGAGGGTTTTGGAGCATATCACTAAGCACATGAAGCAAGAGGCTCATTAAGCAACACCTCATCCCTCCTTGATAGTATTGGCTTTTCCTAAAGACTCGATGTGATCTTGGATCACTAAAATATAAAATGAAGAGTCTTGAGCTTTTGAGCTTGAGCCAATCCTTTGTCCTTAGCATTTTGAGGGTTCCACTTTCACATCCACCATGCCAATCATTGAGCTTTCCTGAAATAGTCATCTTGGAATAGCATTAGCTCAATGAGCTATATGTTGTTATGAATTACCAAAACCACCTAGGGATAGTTGCACTTTCAAGTGTCCTGAGCAGTAGTGCTGGGCTAACAGGACTCCGGTGAACCGGGCTGTAGCGGACTACTATGGCTCATGGAAGCACTAGACTACATTTCCCCATAAGAGAGGCTGCCAAGGATAAACAACTAGATTGACGGATCCCACACATACCAAGCATTTCAATCATACACACAATATGCTCGATATGTGTAAATACAACATGGCATCACAACATAACTCTACAACTCAAGTATTATTCATTAGGCTCCGAGGAGCGAGAAATACAAACATGGGTCTCATGACCCAACATTCAGAGCATACAAACCAAAGCACATGTGGAAGCTTAACATGTCTGAGTACAGACATCTATAAATGAAAAAGGCTGAGAAGCCTGACTATCTACCAGATCCTGCCGAGGGCACAAGATCGAAGCTGAGGTATCAGGCTAAACGTCGAAGTCCATGCGGAACTACTAGCGAGACTGAAATCTCTCTGCAAAACATAAATTAAGCAAACGTGAGTACAAAGGTACTCAGCAAGACTTACATTAGAACTAGCTACATATGCATCGGTATCAACAAGGCGGGGTGGTGGAGTTTAACTGCAGCAAGCCAGCTTTGACTTAGTAGCTAACCTGAACTACGACTGCAAGCAACTCTTTTGAGGTGGCGCACACGAGTCCACATATTCACCATTCAATACACCACTATGGATCCGCTCCCGTCTCCCTACGAGAAGGCCATCCATAGCACTCACACTTATCTTGCGAGTTTTAGAGTATCCACTTTCACTTGTCTATGAACTATTATAGGCAACCCAGAAGTCCTTTATCGCGGACATGGCTATTCGAATAGATCATTTATAACCCTGCAGGGGTGTACTTCTTCACACACGCTCTCACCACTTACCGCCGTTTACACGACATGTACTCGGCAACCTTCAAGCGGAAGCCCAACGAGGGTGTCGGCCACGGCCTACCTAAACACTCAAGTCTCCAGTCCAGGTTTATCGCCTATCCAGGTTCCATCCGCAGGGAGTCCGGCCGAGGTTTCCACATACGGCCCCGGACGATGTGTACAGGGTTCCGAGACACCAAACGGGCGCCCGGCATGCCCGGCCACGGTGTATCTACCGCATCATAGCCCACCCCTAGGGTCAGCGCTACGCACGGCCGCCAACACATATCCTATAAACACCAGAAACTAGTTGCAACTCCTGGACATAGGACAAGGGTGATCAAGAAGCCGAGAGGGTCCATTGGTTTCGGGCCCAATGCATGGTAGTAACTGTTTCATGGATCACAAACACAGAACTCAGTTCCTAAGAACGGTTTCAATGAGACAACCCACCATGTACTCCTACATGGCCTCCCACCGCCACCTTTACCAAATCGTGTTCACACACTTAGCTCTCAATAGTAGGACATGTTTACACACCTCCGATTCATCCCCGGCGAATCAGACCTGACTCAACTCTAAGCAGTAGCAGGCATGACAAACAAACATGAATGAGTAGGCACATCAGGGCTCAAACAACTCCTACTCATGCTAGTGGGTTTCATCTATTTACTGTGCCAATGACAGGTCATGCAGAGGAAAAGGGTTCAACTACCGCAGCATGTAACAATTGAATCGTCGTTGTCCTAATGCAGTAAAAGAGAGCAGGAGCGAGAGTGGGATTGTATCGGAATGAACAAGGGGGTTTTGCTTGCCTGGCACTTCTGAAGATATCATTGGGTCTTCATCAGTGTCAACGATCACAGCGTCGGTACAACGTCTATCGAGAGGGGACAACCACCGGCAATAGAGAATGAACACAATCAATGCAATGCACAATATGATGCATGATCATGACATGTCAATATGCTGTGTTTTGAGCTAATGCAACTAGCAACATGTTAAATGGAGTTGGTTTGAACCCTAGGTTCAAATTCAAACTCCATATGTGAGAGTTTAAATTCCATTTATGTGAATTGGCCTAAACAGCAGCCATAAGTTGTTCTAACATGCATGAAAATGACATAAACAGATTCCTTGAATTTTTCTGATAATTTTTCATATATAAATTATTTCATTTGGAGTTACGGTTGAATTTCTATGATTTTTCGAAGTTTAGGCAATTTTCTGGAATTCCTGGATTATTTTAAAATCCAGAAAATTACTTACTGCGTCAGCATGACGACAGCACGATGTCAGCAAGGTCAACAGGGTCAAAACTGACCCGTGGGGTCCATTGGCCAGTGAGTCAGACACTAATCCCGCGTTGACTTGGGCTTTGACCCGCTGCGGGGCCCGTTGTCAGCGTCTAAAAGTGGTTTAGCTGGCGGTGATTAGCACTATTGAGCTACGGGCGATGGTTTCGAGCGAGGTTTGCGGCTATGGGTTGCTGGCACACGCGCGCATCCAGTGGTGGCAGCGACCGGAGCTGGGGTGGCCTGTAGCGGCGGCGGCGGCGAGTTGGGCGGCGGACGGAGTTTGGCCGGCAATGGTTTGGGCGATGCCGAGCAAGGGAGGAGCCGTGGTTAGTCGTGTTTGACTCACGAAAGTGCGGTGAGTGCAACGATGAGCTCGAACGCCAAGTTGTGCGGCCGTAGCTACGATGGCGACATGGCCGGCGGCGGGGAGCTTTGGGCTTGATCGGAAGACGGGGCTAGGGAACAGGAACGGAGGGGGAGAGCGAGGCGGAAACAACAGGAGCTCACAGGGAGGTCGAAGAACGGCTCAGCGGGCTTGGGGACGTCCTCGGTGGCGCGAATCGACCGGCGGTGACCCACGGGTCCGAGGAGGAAGAAGAGCTCGGGGTCATCGTCATGGAGCTCCTGGCGGCGCCTGGATTGGTGCAGAGGACGCGGGGGTCGAGGCGGTTCCTCTGGACCCATCGGGGAGGCACGGGATGGACGGTGGCCGCGGTAAATTGCGTCAGCGACGACGAGCTCCGCTCGGGTGTGCTCGGGAGAGGGAGCAGAGGGCGAGGGGGAGAGCAGAGAGTGAGGGAGAGGAGCGAGGGGCCATGGGGCGTCTCCGTGGCGTCGCTAGAAGGCCCGGGAGGAAGCAGGAGGTGGCCAAGGCGGCGGCGGCGCGCTCCAGCGAGCTGCTTCATGCGCTGGCGCGGGGAAGAAGACGCCCGTGCCCTTGGTGGGCTGGCTGGGCCAGCTGGGCCGCCAGGTGGCGCCAGGTAAGGAAACTCTCTCTCTCCTTCTGTTAGTTTTCTGTTTTCTATTTATTTGATATGTTAGGAATTAGTAATAATACTAACTCATTTCCATAAATCCTGGGATATATTTTGGGCTTTATTTGAAATATTTACGACTGCCCAAAATTGTTTCCAGGATTATTCGAGCATTTAAATATTTATATTGATTAAATGCCCAAATTCAAATACCTAGTGATTTAATTCAAAGCCCAAATGTGTCCAGCAAAAATGCAAATCATCTTGGGTAGATGCTTCCACCTTAAACCAGAGATGATGAACATTTTTGAAAGGCATTTTGAGTTCACTGAAAATATTTTTATTTGAAACTATTTGAATTGCATTTGTGCTAGGGCTTGACCATCCCCATTTCAGAGTTTCATAAAACTTAAACATGATGACATGATGATCATGCAAGGTCAAGCAAAGGCTAAGGCTAGGGCTGTGACAAGTCACTACGGTGTGCGAGGAAGAGAACGGAGAGGGGAAGAACGGCCAGTAGCTCACAGCGGTCATGATGAACGGGTCGGCGAGGTCGGGGAGGAACCGGAGCGGTCGGGGCGGCGAAGGGGATCTCCGGTGACGCGAGGTTGGAGACGGCTCGGTGAAGGCGGTGCAGGGCGTGCGAGCGCTCGGGGCTCGGCCTGCTCATTGATGTGGGCGACGGCGGAGCTCTTAGACATGGCGAGGCGACGAGAGGACGACGGTGGCTGCGGCTACGGTGAGCGGCGGCGGCGTCCGCACTCGGTGGTGCTGGGGAAGAGAAAAGAGGAGGGGGGAGAAGGTCGAGGGAGAGTGAGAGAGGTCCAGGGAGAGGTCGGGTCGATGCACGTGGCGCTCGGGGCCGACTCCAGCAGCGACAAGTAGGTGGGAGGTGGCCGGACGCGTGCTCGCGCGCGCTGACCACGCGCTCGTCCTTCTGGCAAGGGGGAAGACGACAGGGAGGAGCCCCTGGTGGGCTGGGCCGGCCAACTACAGTGCTGGGCCGGTTGGTGGGCGACAGGTAAAATCAGCGATGTCGTTCTCTGCTCGGGGGACGTGCTCCGCCTGGATACCGTCAGAGCGTTCCTCCAGCTTCCTCACCTCATCTACGTAGGCTTCCATCAATGGGCTCTGATAATCCTTGTTGATCTGCCTGACAATGAGCTGTGAGTCGCCCCTGACGATGAGCTTCTTAACCCCGAGGTCTGCCGCGATCCTGAGACCGGCAAGCAATCCCTCGTACTCAGCAGTGTTGTTGGTGGACATCTCCCTGGGGAAGTGCATCTCGATCACGTACTTGAGGTGTCCTCCGGTGGGTGCGACGAGTAGCACACCGGCACCGGTGCCTTGCAGCGAGAAAGCCCCATCAAAGTACATGATCCAGTCGCGGTCTGCTTCCTTGCCGGGGAGAGTGGTCTCCTGGACTTCTTCGTCGGGCGTCGAGGTCCATTCTGCGATGAATTTTGCCAAGACTCTGCTCTAAATTGTCGAGGTACTTTCATACTTCAAACCGAAACTTGACAGCTCCAAGGCCCATTCCACAATCCTTCCGGTTGCGTCCGGGTTGTGCAGTATCCGTTGCAACGGGAGGCAGGGGATGACAGTGATCTCGTGGGCTTGGAAGTAGTGATGCGGCTTCCTTGAGGCCATAAGGAGGCCGAAGAGCAATTTTTGCACGCCGGAATACCTCGACCTAGCCCCTGCAAGAGGGAGCTGACAAAGTAAACCGGGTGCTGCATCATCTTCTTCTTTGGGACCACTTCACTCGAGTGCGCGGGCATTCGTTTGGTGGCACCGGACTCCGTCGGGGGCCGTGCCTTCCAGATCTTGCACAAGAGTTGGCCCGTCCTTGGTTTTGATCACTATGTCATCCATGTAGGCCTCCATATTTCTATCGAGCTGAGGTTCAAAACCAATTTGGACTGCTCTTGCAAACGTTGAGCCTGCACTCTTCAACCCGAAAGGCATCCGTAAAAATCAATACGTACCACATGGGGTGATGAATGTCGTCTTCTCTTCGTCCTCTCTTGTCATGAAGATTTGGTGGTAACCTGAGTAGGCGTCCAGGAATGATAACAGATCACACCCGGCCGTGGAGTCAACAATCTGGTCGATGCGCGGCAACGGGTAGGGGTCCTTAGGGCAAGCCTTGTTAATATCTGTGTAATCAATACACAGCCTCCACCTCCCATTCGCCTTGCGCACCACTACTGGATTGGCCAACCACGTCGAGTGGAGCACCCCTCTCACCAAACCTGCCACTTCCAACTTCCTGATCTCCTCTGTGATGAACTCCTGCCTCTCTAGAGCATGCTTTCCGACCTTCTGCTTGACGGGCCGCGCATGGGGGCAGACAGCTAGGTGGTGCTCAATCACCTCCCTGGGGACACCGGGGATGTTGGACGCTTGCCATGCAAACACGTCGACATTTGCCCGCAGGAAGGTAACGAGCACGCCTTCCTATTTGGTGTCGAGGGTGGAGCCTATGATGAAGGCTCCTCCCGTGCCATCCTCCTGACGGGCACCTTCTTGGTCTGCGGCGGCTCAGCTCTGGATCTCTTGCTTTTGTCGGTAGAGCTCTTTGGCACGTCCTCAACGGTAGCACAACAGTCTGAGGAGGTGCGCTTGCCGGAGTGGGTGCGAGAGGTCTTGCCGGGCTCCTTTTTCCCTCCCGGGCCGTTAGCGACAGGAGCAGGTGCCTTGACGGCAGCTGCTGCAACTGCTTCCCGGTAGAGTTGGTCGGCGTAGATCAGCGCGTCCTTCTTGTCGAAGGGGACGGAGATGATGGTCAACGGCCCGAGCATCTTCAGCATGTTGTAGGCGTAGTGTGACGCCGCCATGAACTTGGCCAATGCCGGGCGGCCGAGGATCCCGTTGTAGGGCAAGGGGATCTCGGCCACGTCGAAGACGATCCTCTCTGTCCTGTAGTTCAACTCTCCTCCAAATGTCACGGGCAGTGTGACCTTTCCCTTCGGCTGGCTCCTCCTCGGATTGACCCCTTGAAACGTGCCCATTTCCTCGAGGTCTCCATCAGGAATTTGCAACCTTTTGATCACGGCAGGCGAGATCAGGTTCAGGCCGGCCCCGTCGTCAACCAACATCTTGTTCACCTTGAGGTTGCGTATTGTTGGCGAGACCCACTACACCACAACACCAATGCAACAGCATTTAATCTGTCGGGAGAAAGCCCTTTAAAGGGCAGAGAAACTGCCGGGATAGCATTTCTTCCGGCAGATAGAACTGCCACGAGAACGGCTGCCGGGGATTACTTGTCCCGGCAGATAAACTATTCCCGGCATTTCTTCTGCCCGTGCACATGTATTTGCCGGCAGTTAATATTCTCTCCGCAGATTGGTCAAGGCACGGGAGACTACAAATACCGGCAGTGGAACTGCCTGCAGAAGCTTGTTTGCCTGGCAATTAATATGCCATCACGTTAGTTTCACTAGCAAAGGGAAACATATCTCCCAGTTTAGCATCCATTCGCTATGTTCAAGCAATCAGGACGGTATCATGCAATTTATATATACATCTCAATTGAAGTTACATAAAGGCCTCGTCATAAGTATTGAACTTCACTCAATAATCATAGCAATCATATACAAAGACGTTGTGCCACAAAAGAAGTGCTTATATTTGTTTTTAGATGTGCCACACAACCAAGCCGAAGTTGTGCCAAAAAAGGAGAAACACATTTATTTCTTGATGCACCACACAACCAACATGAGCATACATTGACTTAACAACCACCAAAATGAGCAGAGCGAGTCTCCAGGTTCAACAAACAAGGCATATTCCATTGTCACTACACTGACTTAATTGTAGGCGTTCATAATCTTCGTCGACCTGCAGATCTCCCAAACCTCCATTAACTTGTCAATCTTTGAGAAACCTGCACCAAATCAAAAACTCAAAATGGATCTCTTGCTTCAGATTTTCAATTAACACATTAAAGATTTTGACATGCTGCAGTTTAACTGATCCGCATAAATAAAACTCTTCTGAATGTGCAGCACTTCATCATCGCAGCAAGCAATATTACATAATTAGATCAAGCAGGGAATTATTTGAACTACGCATACAAAAACTTCCCAAAAGGAGTATATACTGCTTGGTTCGAATGCAAAGTTACAAATTACTCCGTACTAGTGAAAACTATGATTAGGGATATGGAATTGATTTGCAAATGGAGTATATACTGCTCAGATTTGTGTCTAGTGTTCACAGAAAGATATTATTATCTTTGGGTAATATACATTGATTGGATGCCAAGTTACAACATACTAGTATAAAGCTTATTTATTCTTACGAGTGACATAGGATTTAAATGATAGAGAACTATCCTACAAAGAAATTGCTATAGGATTTGAATGGGATGGAATTTAATTTGGATCAGTGGCCGAGCTACAACAAAATAGTTGGGCGGACCAGCTTAAAGAAAAACACAGGAAAAAAACTCAAAATTTGAATCATGGTAGTACTAAGGCATTAGTCAACACTTAGTTATTTTGGAAACACATCATCTCAGGCTTGCTGGTCTGCTGTTCTCATAGACTGAGCTGCAGTGGGTTGTGCATTCGGTCTTTGAGCAACAGCTAGGCTCTCGTGCATTCAGGCAGGCTGACAAGAATAGAAGTATCTCATCCAGTGGCGAGTCTAGTAGGGGGGCTTCAACACGCTCTAGACTACCCTCCAAAAATATTTAAAAAATTAGTACTCACGTCGCAGCTCAGCAACCCAATATCTTATTCTCTGCCGAACAGCACCAACACTCCAACAGCCCACACGCAAGTAGCACACAGGATATCGAGTATGGACATAGCGAGATGACGGACCCTCACGCTCCACGGCTCAAGACAAGTATATCAATATTTGTTTTTGCTGTAAAAAAGAATATCAATATTTGTCTGTTTAAGTAGGAAAATATGAAATATATAATCAAATTTTCTATTTTTTAAAAACTTCAGAACAACTATAGTAAATACTACATGTTTCCAATAGTAATCTGGCTAATTTTGAGCTTATTTGAAGAAAAAGGATTAAGTAATAATGGCTATATTTTGCTAACTAATTCATATTTTGGTGAAAATTTTGTTTTTTTAAATGTATCAAATACTACATGTTTCTAGTAGTAATCTAAGAAAGTTTCAGCTTGTTTGGAGCGAAAGGACTGGAGATAATGACTATTTAGCTAGATAGATATAAATTTCCGTTCAAAATTTGATATTTTCAGAAAACCATAAGATGACAGTAATAAGACATATATTTTCAGTAGCATTCTGGCAAATATTAGCTTATTTGGATAAAAAAAATTAGGAGATAATGCCCTTTTCTCTTTAATTAAAATGATGCTTAGTTTCTCGTTGTTAAGTTTGAGCCCACCCTTCATTGTCTTCCTGGATTCGCCACTGATCTCATCTATGCTGCTCACGGAGTATCACTATTTATTTAGGACCTAAGATGAGTTACTTTAACAGTAGGATTTTCTACATTGCTCTACAAATAAGCAACAAGATGATGTGCAAACTTAACATCAACATGCACCTAATATGTGCATGACAAAGTGAACTGCAAAAAGCATGAATTAATATGCATGACAAAGTGAACTCTGCAAAGCATGAATTAATGTGCATGACAAAGTGAGATGCGCAAAGCATGTAACAAGATGAAGTTTTATGATAGATGCAATTGTAAAATAGATGCAGTAACCAAAGAGATCACCTTCTTTCTTTTATTTTGTCGCTGACTGGCTCGTCCTCCAAAATCTTCTTTTAGATTTGAGAATGTGAAGGACCCAAATCGTTCAAAATCATCACTATTCCTTGCTTTAAGTATAGCTAGCCTCTCTTGCTCTTGTGCTTCAGCATTGTCTTCTTCTATTCCTTTTCCATTCTTTTTCCTGAAACGAGAATTCGTGGCACATTAGGATTGACACGTTAGGTGTCATGCAGATAAGCATGTAACTGAAAACTGGAAAGAAAGGCACAAACTTTAGTTGCTGAATATCATCATCTATATTATAAAAACATAGCACTTGTTTTTTCCGTCGGATTTTGCAGAACACAAACAGAGAAGCTACTACCAAAATTAGCATAAAAAACTAGTATGGTCGCCTTGCAGATCTTGCCCAACCTCCAACACCTTCAAGATTGTGTCAAACCTTTCAAGACCTAAGTTATAATGCCGAGCTGAAATTTGAGGTTAGTCTAAAACATGAATTCTAAGTTGGTACAAAGCAGAGCAACATCACTCTGACATAGTACTGCCACTTACCACATGACTATCATTACGACAGGAAAAATAGAATATTCGAAATAAAACAGAGAAATTTGAACATCACAGCAAGATGGAGGACAATTAACTTCAAGGTCATGTTTAGCTAGAATGCAGACATCCAACAAAAAACCATAAAGGACCTGTTTGGACTGGTTTTAATTTCTTCTTGCACCAGTCTACAAGACCCTATACTTGCTCTAGGTACCAGTCTACCAGTAAGTATAGTTGTCAGTTTTTACTTTTCACTAATGTCACTTTATTGAGCCAAGTCATGAAAGTGGGTGATATCTTGTATTATCTTTCTTGCGCACACGGCTGCTACACAGAAATACCATTTACTAGTCAAACATATTTAAAAGGAGATCATTGCTTCATGTTTTTAGTAAATTGAATATGAACCTTCCATAAATGTAATTCTACATCCTCGTGGAGATGATTCAAAGCATATTTCTCTTCCCAATATACAACAAGAGCTTAGTAAGAGGTAGATTTTTATATACTACACCCGTTCCTAAATATAAGACGTTTTGGCAGTCTAATTTAAACTTCCAAAACATCTTATATTTAGAAACAAAGGGAGTATATCCTGGTGCATTGAGCACTTGCAGCTAAGAAAGAAGAGGATGCAGCTTGACATGGCATGTAGATTAGGGACATAAAATCATAGGAGGGGAGAAAGAGCAGCATTAGCAGCAATATATCATAGCAAACACAGGCAGCGGAGGGAGCACGGGAGGAGCAACTTGTACCTTGCAGAACTGTACAGTCTGGCGGCTTATGGAAGCGGCGGAGAGAGCATCGATGGAGTTGACCTTCCAGCATCTTGGGGAGGCAGCAGAGACACTTCCAGCAGACTGGAACAGGGTAAGAAACTGCTGCATTGTTCTAGTTTTATCAGACTTCACAGAAGTTTGCAACACTTATGTTCATAGAATAAATAAATATCCACATACAGAAACAAAAATGTACTATGTGAACAAAGGGACTTCGGACCCCAGACAACTCACATGAAACATCTAGTAATTCATGAATATGGTCTGATGATCAAGATAAAATTCAAGCAATACTTTTTTCCCCAGGAATAGAACCGCTATTCTAAACCAATAAGACGATACCTGCTACCTAAACAATGTATAGAAGATTTGCATAAATCGGATCTTATCATTAGATTGAAAATAGTTACGAGATCAAGATATTCATTGAATGAAGAGAGCCCCATCAATTAGGTGGACAAGAATAAGGGCTTACAAGCTAGCATAGGCCATCGTCAACCTGATTGTTGACGGGGAGCCATCACACCAAGGCAGACCGTTGAATCAGTCGAGCTTGCACCCTTAGTGAAGAAGGCTTGAAGCCACCGTGAGCGGCGGGTTGGGAACAAGGCTTGAAGCCCCCCTACCCCCGTATATAAATGAGCCATAACAGTGTGCCTCTAGGGCCAGTTGGGAACAAGGCTTGAAGCCACCGTGAGCGGCGGGTACTCCTCCAAATCTCCGTCCAGAAGCGGAGCTGCAAGGCGGGGGCGCAACGGATAAAGGCGGCCATGGCAAGGAGGGAGGGGGAGATGCGAATCCACGTCGTCTCAGCCGGTGCTTGTGGAGAAGAGGTGGATCCGCGCCATCCCATCCGCCGCTGGTGGAGGAGAGCCAGATCCGTTGTCACAGGCGGCTCCAAGCAGGAGAGGGGAAGGAATGGTGGGAGGAGCCACATCCGTGCTCACAGGCTTTGGAAGGAGGGTGGAAGCCGTTTCCTCTAGCGACCAACCGGAGGACGACCAGGAGGGCCGGCGGTGTCAAACCCTAGCCCGCCAAGGTGGTCGGGAAGGAAGCCGGGTGCGGTAGAGGTCAGGGACGGCGAAGGGTGAGGCTAGGGTCGGGGACGGTGGAGGGTTATCGACTGCCGCTGAGGTCAGGAGCGGCGAAGGTTGGTCGGCAGCGGATGGGATCAGGGGTGTAAGGCTGCCTGATTTGGGGGTGCGACTTGGGGGAATAGAAGAGGTGAGGGTGAGGTGCGGCGGCTATTTCTTTTATTTTTTGGCTGAAATGTCTCGGCACACATAGTACCCGCAAATAACAAGTCGGGGTTCAGGTCTCCCGGCAGATAAGGTGACCTAAAATGTGGACATCGTTGCCGGCAGTTTATATGCCTGCGTTGCTCAACTTCTGCCGGCAGTTCACCCGCCCTTAAGTATTACTGCCGACAGTAATGAGATTCCTGGCAGATAGTTTGTCGTTCACCTGGTATTTCTTCCGGCAGTTGATTGCCCCCAATTAAGTGATGTGGTGTAGTGACCAACAATGGCAAACACCTGACCGCGGTAGTGCGGTCAGGGTGGTCCTCGGCGTCAAAGATGAGGGGCGTTAGCGGCTTCTGAGCGTCGAACGACGGCTCTGCTGCTGTAATCTCACGCGCCCACTGCTTGAGCCGGCGGTGAGAGGTATGCAGCGAGGCGCCGCCATCGACGCACATGGCCTTCGTAGCCTTCTGGAACCCTTGCTCACCAGACTCGTCGTCCTCGCTGTGACCGTCGTCGTCTTGTTTCTTGTCGCGGCCCCGGGTGGGCCTCTCTTGCTGGTTGTCCTTGCCCGGGCGGCCTCCTTGGCGGCCACGCTTCTTGCCGGATCCCTCAGCACCGTCCTGGTCCTTCTCCTTGTCCCGCCTTTCATACTCAGCCTTTTGCTTCTCAGCAAGCAGCTCGACTTGTCGGCAGTTCTGAAGGTCGTGGTCCTTGGTGCGGTGGATCTTGCAGTATTGCTTGCCGGAGCTTCCTGGCTTGTCGGTAGGCGTCAGGGCCTGGCAGGCGGCGCACCCGGCAATCTCCTTGCCGGGGGCGTCTGCCTTGACCTTCTTGTCGGCACCAGTGTCGCCAGATCCCTCAACGGCAAGCACGGCCTTGCCTTTGTGTTTCCTGTTGCGACACCAGCTCATCTTCGTCGAGGTGGCGGCGTCTTCATCAGTAGAGTCGGTTTCCGCGCCGACGTCTTCGCCGGGGTACTTCCTACCTTCTTCAGCCCGGGCGCACCTATCGGCCAGAACATAGAGCTCGGCCACACCTTTAACCTTGGTCATTGCCAGCTCCTCGCGCATCTTGCGATTACGTACGTTCTGGTGGAACGCGCTAATCACAGCGGCGGGATGAACGTCAGGGATGTTGTACTACACCCAGCTAAATCTCTGGATGTACTTGCGTAGGGTCTTCCCTTCCTTCTGGGGAATGATATGCAGATCACTGGCCTGGCCATGAGCTTGGTGGCCTCCTGTGAAGGCGCCAACAAACTCATGGCACAGATCTGACCAGGAAGAAATGGAATCCACCGGCAAGTGCGTCAACCAAGACATCACATTGGGCTTGAGCGCCAGCGGGAAATAGTTGGCAAGCACCTTGCCGTCGCGAGCCCCAGCGGCCTGCATCGCGATGGTGTAGATGTTGAGGAACTCGGACGGATGGGTCTTGCTAGTGTACTTCTCGCCGACGTTGGGCTTGAACGTGCGGTGGGACGGCCACTGGAACTGCCTCAGCTCACGGGTAAAAGCCGGGCAGCCCACCTCGTAAGGTAGGCCGTCGGGGCCCCCGGTGTCGGGTCATCCATAGCGAGTCCCGCCCGCTTGGCCGACCGGCGGCGCGTTCCGCACCGGCGCTCGACGGTGGTTCGAGCGTCTTCGTGAGCTCGCTCCCGAAGGACCTGGCGCTGGTCGCGGAGGGTCCGCGGGTCGGACGAGGCTATGGAGATGTTGTCACAAGCATCGTCACAATGGGTCGACGCCCGCGGCGGCCGGCGAGAAGGAGGAGAGTGCACCGTGGCCGCAGCTCCCCCGGTCCTCCCAGCGCCAGCATGTAGTGGCTCGGTGGAGCGCCGGCCCGAGGGCCCCGCTGGTCGCGGATCGTCTTTATTTGCGATGGCGACGAGGCTCCGGATGGGGGCCCTCCACTCGTCGAGCTTCTCCGCAGCAGGAGGGAAGTCGAGGAGTAGCTGGGCGTGTGCCAAAGCTTCCGCTGGCATGGGCGGCGGCGACAGCTGCGTGGATCGCGGCGCGCTTCGACTTCTAACTACGTTAGAAGGAGCTCTGTCACGACCCAGCGGCTGCGCGCCATTTTCGCCAGTGCTTCGGCGAGCCTGCTGAACCCCCTCATCTTGTCGATGACGCACAGGGCTCTTCCCACGGCAGTGCCCAGGGTCACCATCGTGGTGACGCTGCTCGGCGCGCACACCATGGGAAGAACGCGCGGTGGTCTCCGGTGTAGGTGTCCTAGAGATCGCCGCGACACCCAGAGTCGGCACAACGACGCCCCTGGAGGGCCCCGCACCGCCTGCGGGGGGGCCAGCTCCATCCTTGGATCCGACGACGTGTAGCCAGTCGTCTGGCGCGCGAACGACGCCGCTCGCCAGGCTCCGACTGCCTGGGGCGATGCTGGTGCTCGCGGGGCGCGGCCCGGGTCCTGTCTACGACCGGTCCGCTGCTCGTCCGCACCAGCACGGGTCGTTCGGCTCCCAACGAATCAACCGCCGTGGCCATCTTCTTCTTAGGGGCCATGGCGACGAAGAACTGCTAGGCTAACTACTAGACCAGATTCTCACAATTGCGCCCCCTACCTGGCGCGCCAAGGATGTCGGTGTGGAACGACACCTATGGGATCACGAAAATCCCTACTACGGTTGTCGGGGCGCAGGGTTGCGAGGAGAGCAGGGCTAGTAGACAGCACAAGGATCGTTTACCCGGGTTCGGGCCGCGAGGATGCGTAAAACCCTAGTCCTGCTTTGTTGGGTGTATTTCTGAGAGTTCTGGAGCTCTCGAACTAGCTGTGGTCAGTGTGTGGTTCCAAAGAGCCGAATCCCCCTCCCTGTCGCCTCGGGCCTCCTTTTATAGGAAAAAAGGGGTTGCCACAGTGGCACACAGGAGGTGGAAAGGTCTATAGTGGTATGAGGTTATCCCTCGTATTACAGGACAAGGTGCATTTAATGCATCGCTTAGGTGTCCTCTTACTTTATCGGGGACGGGGGCGAGGCTCGTCCCGTTCGTCGCCGCTCCTCCTCGCTTCGACACGCGCCTCGACCGGGGATGTGTGCGGTGCCATGTAGGCAGGCAGGTAGCTGAGTTGGCACGGTGGTGGCGCCTTCACGAAGATCTGCATGCCGCCATGCAGGCGCTTGATGAGTTGGCCTGGGAGCTGCATGTTGCCACGCAGGTGCCCGCCCAGCTGGTTGGGCTGGCAGCTGCATGTGAATGATGGTATAAGCTTGGTTGACGTGGGCTTGGCGGTGGCCTTGCAGGCGTCTTCGGTAAGGGCCTTGCCGGTTGGCCCGGCAAGGGTCTCGCCGGGGCGTGTTGTCATCCCCGGCAAGGATCTTGCCGGGCGTCTGGTGGCCTTCCTTGGCAAGGATCTTGCCGAGAATCGTCGTCTTCTGATCTGATCTTGAATATGTCTTCACAAAGATCTATGTCCCACCACACGGGTGCCTTCCCGAGTCCTGGCCCCATGCCGATGATGGCACTGTGTCACATCCCTAGTTCTGGTAATGCCTAGTGCTAGCATCTGGTGTTGCATCATGTTTAAATTTTTATCTAAATTTGAAATAGGGGTGATCAATCCCTAGCACCAAAAGAACTCAACTAGGTTTAACTTAAAAACATTTTCAATGAACCCAAAGTGCCTCAAGAAAAGTTCATGATTTTTGGTTAGGGTAGAAACCTCTGCCAAAAATGATGAATATATTTCTAGGACATTTTTGGATTTTTGAATTAACTCATATTGTATTTGACTTGGGGTTATAAATTCCTATAAATACTTTTATAACTCCCATCATTCTGAAAAATATTGTGGGGCTTTGGGCTAGTCCATATTGCATCCACAAATAATTTCAGAAGCAACAAAAATGGTTTAGTATTATTACTAAATCAAAACAGAGCAAAATAAATAGAAAACAGAAAGAAAAATAGGAAAAGAGAGAAACTTACCTGGAGCAACTACCTGTCAAAGCGTGCCGCATTCAAGCTACCTGTGGAACCAGGTACCTTTTTGCTCCGGTTGACTCAACCATCTGTCGAACCATCAGCGGGGCAGAACAAGCAGAGGAAATAAGGCCCCGGCAAATACTTTCCTACCGATCCCCCTGGGGCTGCCGGCAAGGGTGCTGCCGCGGACGCTGAGCCTGCCAAGAGCGACTGGCTCCGACGGGGCGTCAAGCCCTGGCCGTAGAGACAGCCGCTCTCATGGCGGAAGAAATGCCTTTGGTCCTTGCCGTCAAGCCCCAGGCTCCGGCATGGGCACAACATACCATCCACGTCCTCCAAACAGGGGAGCTTCATGAGGAGCAGGAAGAAGCAGAGAAAGTAGCCTGTCGGTCCGCCCTGTACCAGTTCGTCGATGACGTCCTATACCGGAGGAGGCCAAACAGTGTGAAACTCAAGTGCATCCCCTGGGAGGAAGGACTGGAGCTGTTGGCGCAGATACATGGAGGCATATGTGGATCCCACATAGGGTCAAGGGCCCTTGCCGGGAAGGCATTCCGGCAAGGTTTCTTTTGGCCCACCGCCCTCCAGGATGCGACGACACTAGTAACCAAGTGTGAAGCGTGCCAGCTCCATTCAAAGAAGCTTCATCAGGCGGCTCAAGCCCTTTAAACAATCCCTCTCTCCTGGACATTCTCGGTCTAGGGGCTCGATATACTAGGCCCTTTCCCCGCACTGTCAGGGGCTTTGAGTACTTGTACATTGCAATTTACAAGTTCATGAAGTGGCCAGAAGTGGGAGCAGTGAGGAAGGTGACTGCTCAGTCAGCCGTCAAGTTCTTTAAAGGACTGGTCTGCCATTTTGGTGTGCCAAACAGAGTCATCACCGACAACGGCACGCAGTTCACAAGCCACACCTTCATGCAGTACATCCAAGACCTTGGCAGCAAGGTCTGTTTTGCTTCCGTGGCACATCCACGGAGCAACGGCCAAGCGGAGAGGGCGAATGCTGAAGTGTTGCGAGGCCTGAGAACGAAGACCTTTGACAAGCAGCACAAGAGTGGAAGGCGCTGGATTGATGAGTTGCCGGCGGTTCTTTGGTCGATCAGAACGACGCCAAATCGAGCCACCGGCCAGACACCTTTTGCCCTGGTATACGGGGCAGAAGCAGTTCTCCCCACAAAACTCATATACGGGTCACCTCGAGTACCCGCTTATGATGAGCTTGAGCAAGAGCTGTTGCGCCAAGATGACGCGACACTCCTTGAGGAAGATCGTCTTCGGGCGGCTGTGAGAGCGGCACGCTACCAGCAAGCCTTGCGCCGCTATCATAGCCGCAAGGTTCATGCCCGAAGCCTTGAGGAAGGCGACCTTGTTCTTTGGCGCGTTTAGTCGGCCAAGAATTCCAACAAGTTGACGCCGAAGTGGGAAGGCCCTTATCGGGTAATGCGAGTCACCAGGCCCAGCGCAGTCCGCCTGGAGACCGAAGATGCCGTCCTAGTGAGAAACTCCTGGACCATCGAGCATCTTCGCAAGTTTTACCCATAAGGCGTGGCTTGCCGGGTCTCCCGGCAAGACACCTTTTGTACAAGCTTTGCCGACAAGGCATGTGACCCTTTGTACAAAGCCAGGCGCAGACCCTGAGCATAAATAAATGAAGCGTTGGCGCCCTAAGTTATAGCATGCATGCTAGGTCGAGTCTCTTCCTTGGTTAGGGTTGATAGTGCTTAGCGACGACTAACCCCTAGCCTAGAGGTCGAGTGTGTGTGTGTCTGTTCCTTTTCTGTCCTCCTTTGGTTCGCAGGGCACGTGCGCACTTCTGCTGAGCTACTCGGAAAGAAGGAAACGGACCAGCGCCCCGACCCCAGCAAGCCAGAGTTGCCGGGGGTTGCAAGCACAAGGATCCACCCGCGGCAAGATGAGATTGCCAAGGGTTGTGGATCCAGATAAGTCTTTTATCCTCTGTCATGCATTTCGGAACCGGACTGGGGCATGTGAAACCTCGTTTTTATCTCTAGCCTGCCGTGCTCCCCTTTTTCCTATACATAGGGATTATTTCCTAGGTCCGGATTTGGTCATAGCCGCGGCGACAAGGGGGTGGGACGAGGAGCCGAAATCCCACTTCACCCCTGCCTCCGCCAAGGGCGCGAGAATGGTCATGTGGAGTGGGGCGGGGGGACGGCAAGGTCTGTTGCCGGGCGAAAAACGTTTATCTTAAAACAATAACAAGGATTCGCTCCTTGTCGCGGGATTTACCCGCGAATGAAAAACCCAGCAAGCATCCCTTTTTCATTAAAAACATCCCATACAGGTACAGTTCGTGCGAGATGAAAAACATGAGCAAGGGGATTACAAGTTTTAAATTTAACAAAAGCCCGCAGGCTTACAAGTAAAAAGAGATAAGATTCCTGTAGTCCCTTTCTTGTCCCTCTCCTCGGGAGGCAGGTCAAGGAGGCGAAAGGGCAAAAGGGGTGCCTAGGCGAGCTACGAGCAGCAGAAAGCACCAAGAGAACATCTCGGTGGCCACCCACGGGCGGGCCAGTGATGACGATGCCGGAAAAGGAGCTGGAAGACGAGGCGACAGGACCGATAATACACGATGAAGGCGTCGGTGCCCGCGTGCTCTGAGTTGACGGCCTTGCCTCCCACCCTCTTCCTCTTCCGCAGCCTCCCGACGCCAGCCGCCCAAGGAGACAGCCCCGCAAGGTTCAAGGAGATGGCCCTGCCCTCGGTCAGCCTCTACCGGAGGAGCGGCCAGGTGCAGATGCTTCTGCTGCCGCACCCGCCCATGCGCGGGGCGTCCGATGCCTAGTCGGACTCGTCCCCGCTTTCCGCCCCGCTGTCCTCCTCGCCGCTCTCGCTCGAGGACGAGCTTCCATCGTCAGAATCTCCATCAGAGGAGCTCTCCAGGCAGCATTTCAGACGGGTTCCCAAGTCTCCGAAGACCTTGACGGAGAGCAGGCCGTCCTCCATTAACTTGAAGTAGATGACGAGCCCCGCCGTCAGGCTATGGATGCGAGCGAACGTCTTCCATCCACGGCGGAGATACATAACTCGAGGAGCCAGGAAGTCGACGTCGACCCGCGTGCCCCCGTTCCCGCATCCCCTCATGTGCAACCTAAGGGTCTGGGGCAGGGCATGCTCCATCACCCGAGCAAACGGAGTGGGGAGACGAAGACGACGACGCCGGGGCCGGCGGAGCCTGATGAAGAACTCGCAAGGCTGGTCTTCAACGTGGCCCTCCATCGGGAAGGGCATCATTGGCAGGGGCGAGGCCGGCGCGCCGCCCCGTCCTCGTCTTCCCCGAGCGCTACGACCTCTGCCCCGACCTCGCCCCCGACCTCGCCCCCTCCCCCTTCCCCTCGTGTTCGGTTCCACCACCACGGGTTCAGGAGGGGGAGGGATGCGCTGTCGAGCGGCGACCCTCGCTGCCACCGTCGAAGGACCAGGGTTCCCTTTCTCCATGGCGAATGAGGGGAAGGAGCAGAAGCAGAAGGAAATAGAAGATGGAAGAATGCGGGGTGCCGTTTCCCCCTTTCTCCTCTTTATAAAGGAACGGGGCTGAGGCTCAGCCGCCCCGCTCGGCCAATCCAGACACCAGAGGCGCGGGGAATCAGGACCGATCCGCTGCCCAACCAGCGGCGGCCCGATTTCTCGCCTCCACCGTTTGCCACCACAGGGACGCGTGGCAGACGTGCAAAACTGAGGGGACGGGTGAGGTGACCTCTCCCCACCCCGTGATCGCGGGGAGTGGACGCCTTGAAGACCGCACCCCGACCCCGCTCAGTAAATGAGTCGCGCCTCTAGTCCTTCCTCTTTTTACGGGGAAGACGCGAGCCGCCTCTTTACTGCGATGTGATGCATGCGTGTGGAAACCGTCCCACACATGCCGCCCACGTCATGCACACCCCTCTACGCCGTGCCTCCCGCGCGGGTCCTGGGAGGCGGAGCGCGCGAAGAATCTTACCACGGTAAAAACCACCCCACCTGCCTGCGCACCATTTTGGGCCTGGTCCAACAATGTGTTGCGCTTATGTGTGGCCCAGGCATGGGGGCTCCTGTCGGTGTACAAATATAGGGGCACATCTTTCTACCCCTTTTCCTGTGCACGGGCAGTCAGAGCCGCGCCCACAGCCACACCAAGCAGAACGAGGGAGGTGAGCCAAGGTAAGATCGAAGCCCAAGGCAATCAAAGCAACGCCAAGGCCAAGACCACAAAGAGCAGAGGGACGAAGAAAGTTCCCCCGGCAAGACCCTTGCCAGGTGGCCTCAGCGGCCCCGGCAAGACTCTTGCCGGGACAGCTCGCCCCGCACCAACAGAGCGAGCCACCCTTGAGCCCACGGCCCCCAGTGCCATCATCAGCGTGGGCCAGGACTCGGGAAGGCACCCCTGTGGTGACATATAGATCTTTGTGAATACATATTCAAGATCATATCAGAAGACGACGATTCTCGGCAAGATCCTTGCCAAGGAAGGCCACCAGACCCCCGGCAAGATCCTTGCCGAGGACGACAACATGCCATGGCGAGACCCTTGCTGGGCCACCCGGCAAGGCCCTCGCCGAAGACGCCGGCAAGGCCACTGCCAATCCCACGTCAACCAAACTTCTACCGCCGTTCACATGCAGCTACCAGCCCAACCAGCTGGGCGGGCACCTGCGTGGCAACATGCAGCTCCCAGGCCAACTCATCAAGCGCCTGCTTGGCGACATGCAGATCTTCGTGAAGGCTCCACCACCGCGCCAACTCAGCTTCCTGCCTGCCTACATGGCACCGCACGCATCGTTGGCTGAGGCGCGTGTCGAAGCGAGGATGAGCGGCGACGAACTGGACGGGCCTCGCCCCCGTCCCCGATAAAGTAAGAGGACACCTAAGTGATGCATTAAATGCACCTTGTCCTGTAATATGAGGGATAACCTCATGCCACGGTAGACCTTTCCACCTCCTATGTGCCCACTGTGGCAACCCCTTTTTCCTATAAAAGGAGGCCCGAGGCGACAGGGAGGGGGATTCAGCTCTTTGGGACCACACGCTGACCACAACTAGTTCGAGATCTCCAGAACTCTCAGAAATACACCCACCAAAGCAGGACTAGGGTGCGGCCTGAACCTGGGTAAACGATCCTTGTGCTGTCTACTAGCCCTGCTCCCCTCGCAACCCTGCGCCCCGGCAACCATAGTAGGGATTTTCGTGATCCCATATGTGTCGTTCCACACTGACATCCTTGGCGCGCTAGGTAGGGGGCGCAATTGTGAGAATCTGGTCTAGTAGTTAGCCTAGCAGTTTTTCGTCGCCATGGCTCCTAAGAAGAAGACAGCCACGGCGGTCGATTCGTTGGGAGCCGAACGACCCGTGCCGGTGCGGACGAGCAGCGGACCGGTCGCTGACAGGACCCGGGCCGCGGCCCACGAGAACCAGCATCTCCCAGGCAGTCGGAGCCTGGCGAGCGGCGTCGTTCACGCGCCAGACGACCGACTACATGTCGCCGGATCCAAGGACGGAGCTGGCCCCCCGCAGGCGGCGCGGGGCCCTCCAGGGGCGTCGTTGTGCCGACTCCGGGCGGCGTGGTGACCTCGAGGACACCTACACCGGCGACCACCACGCGTTCTTCCCATGGTGTGCACGCCGAGCAGCGTCACCACGATGGTGACCTTGGGCACCACCTTCGGAAGATCCCTTTGCGTCATCGGCAAGATGAGGGGGTTCAGCATGCTCGCCGAAGCACTGGCGAAAATGGCGCGCAGCCGCTGGGTCATGACGGAGCTCCTTCTAACATAGTTAGAAGTCGAAGCGCGCTGCAACCCACACAGCTGTCGCCGCCGCCCTGCTGCTCCTCGACTTCCCTCCTGTCATGGAGAAGCTCGACGAGTGGAGGGCCACCATCCGGAGCCTCGTCGTCGTCGCAAACAAGACGATCCGCGACCAGTGGGGCCCTCGGGCCGGCGCTCCACCAAGCCACTACATGCTGGCGCTGGGAGGACCTGGGGAGCTGCGGCCACGGTGCACTCTCCTCCTCGCCGGCCGCCGCGGGCGTTAGCCCGTCTTGACGACGCTTGTGACAACATCTCCATAGTGTCGTCTGACCCACGGACCCTCCGCGACCAGCGCCAGGTCCTTCGGGAGCGAGCTCATGAAGACGCTCGAACCACCGTCGAGCGCCGGCGCGAAACGCGCTCCCAGTCGGACAAGCGGGCGGGACCCTCTATGGACCACCTGGCACCAGGGGGCCCCGGTGGCCTACCTTATGAGGTGGGCTGCCCGACTTTTACCCGTGAGCTGAGGCAGTTCTAGTGGTGTCGGAGTAATGGGCCACGGGTAGGCCAACCCGAGTCCCAGAACATTTCAAGACATCGGGGGAGGCTGCGCCCCTCAAGACCCCAGGACAAAGAGCCGCCTCCTGAGGAGTCGACGCAGGGCGGCCGACTGCCTGCTCACGGCCGAGTCCCCTGGACGACTTCCAGAGAAGCTGGCTTTGGGGAGTCGGCCTGCGACTCCAACAAACCCCATGACCTCATCAAAGGGGACGAGGCAGGGGCGTGGCTGCAGCGAAGCCCACCCCCGCCCCTCACCAAGGGCAAGCATGGCCACAACATGCCGTACCCCGGAAGATCTCCGTGCAGCGTGGCACTGTTGCCATGCCGGCCCTGACATCAGCGCCGCAGGGCCGAATCCTGCACCCACGACGGCTTGTCTGTACGGCCTGGAGGCAGCAGGCCCCACCAGTCAGTGAGACCTCGGGGGACGGCAGGAGAACCACCGGTCGAACCCGTCGGGAGTCGGCCCGGGGGAGTCGGCCGAGCCCTCCCCCGGGGCCCACGCGCCATTAATCAAGACGTGATGGGGAGTGGCAATAGTGATTGCCCGCCAGGCGGCGGGGCTGTTGCCACGACCTCATGATCAAGCCCGCGTCATCAGAAGCACGGCTACAGTAATCAGCAGCCGGCAAGACCCGCCCGCGGCGGATGCGGCCTGTCGGCTCCGTACCAGGCCAGTCGGCGGGCCCCAGTGGTTGGCAGAGAAGACAGAGGCCAGAGGCACTGACGGCTGGGCCCGCGTCCAGCCGGATTACCATTGTACCCCTGGGGGGGTAGGCCTATATAAACCCCCCAGGGCACCCATGTAAAGGGTTGGAACCCATTAGCTCTAGACCAGATCATATAGAAGGGAGAGAGCTAGCCTTGCCCTCTCCTACCACCAGAAAACAGCTCAAGGAGCAATCGTGTAAACACTTTTCCATAGTGATCATGCGGAGACCCCGCAGAGCAGCAGTAGGGGTATTATCTCCCCGGAGAGCCCCGAAGCTGGGTAAGATTCGCCGGCGTGCATGTCTTCGCCTCATCCCGTTTCCAGGCACCGGCGACGTTCTACTCGCCCCCACCATGATAAGCCATCCGTTGGCATATGTCGCACCAAACCCCCGACATTTGGCGCCCACCGTGGGGCCTGGTGCACCGCCGTCCGGAGATCTGCTCTAGACAGGAACACTTTTTCTCCCTGGCGAGCGCAGCCAGCCAGGCACGCCAGATGGAGTTTGCACCGACGCGCTAAGCGGCGTCGAGATCGCCTGCGCGGTCAGCTCCTTGGCTGAACTTGTCGGCGAGGTCCGCCTCTCCGACGAACCTGCATCCAACACAGGCACGGGCGGCCCCGAGAACCTCCTCGCGGGCCTCCTCAATCAACTCCACGTTTCCGGCGAGCCTGCCGTAGACTTGGAGTCCGTAGGCTCCACCGACCCGATGCTGGTCGACTCCGACACCGCGTCGCTCGACGCGTTCCCCACCAATGTGGTGGTCTACGACGAACCTCTCCCCCATGCAGAGAGCAACGGAAGCATCGTCACCGAGGTGCTAGTCATCAGTCATGACGTGCTCCCCGGTGGAGGAGCGCACGATTCGCTCGGCACGGCGCTGCAAGACCTAACTACGCCCATTCCGGAAGACGCTGACGCAAAGACGTTGGAGGCGCGCCGCCTTCAGCTCGTTGAAGGCGCGTACAAGCTGGCCAACATGAGGCGCTTGTCAGAAGCCTACGAGCGGGAGATGGATCGCACCGTCGGCGGCTCGCCGGCCCCGGCAGGGCCCAGCCGCCTTGGCGCGGTTCGGCCGCGCGGCGTAGCCATCGCCAACCTGTTTGGGGCAAGCCGCCTTGTGTACGCTACACTAGCGGAGAACATCCGAGCCGCCCAGGCAGCGGCGGACGAGCTGGACAATTTCGAGGGCGAAGAACGCCGCCTCATGATGGAGCAAGTCCAGCGGCTTCTCGACGCGGCCGCCGCACAGAACGAGGCTGGCTGCCGCGCGGAGGCGCCTCAACGGCCCATTGACGACCTTCACCAAGATCAAGGCGCAACATCTCGGACGCCGACTAGCGGCGCCCGAGGAAGAAGAGACAATGAGCCGACTGTCAGCCACAGTCGGACTCGCATTACCATAGAGCGCGACTGAGACGGTCGCCTAAGAGTAGTGGAACGACGGGACGACTGTCTGCCTCCCCCTCCCCGCAAGGAGAGGCGAGTCTCCCCGCCGCCTGTTGACCATCCGACTCTCGGTGACCACCTTGGCCACCAAGAGGGAGTTGGAGAGAACGACGCCCGCCACCGGATCGACCGACTCCACCGATCCTTAGCGCTGGAAGAAGAAGACGAGCTAGGTCTGCCTTGTTTCGGGCCCCGCATTCGGGACGAACCCTTTCCCAGAGGGTTCACTGTCACATCCCTAGCTTTACCCTGGCCTTGGACTAGCTTGGTTGCTGCATCATGTTTAAATTCAAATGAAATTTGAACTGAGGAATTTTGGAAGCCTCAAAAACTTAAATAAAAGAGGGGCAAAAACCCTAGAAATCTCATCCATTGCTCCAAAATGCTCTTCTTAAATGTTTGATAATTTTTGGTAAGGGTTCTGGTCCCAACCAAAATATTGAACATTTTTAAGGAATTATTTTTGGGACTTTGGATTTAATTCATTAGCTATTTGAATTTGAATTATATTCATATAATTAGAATATAATTCAAATACCCCTGAAATATTTTATAAGCTTTTGGAAAAGTCCATCTAGCAATATAAAATATTCAGAGGAGTTTTTGGCATTGTTTGAATTATTTTTAAAATTCGAAACAGTGGCAAAATAAATTAATAAAACAAACAGAACAGAAAAATTAAAAAAAGGAGAGAAGGAACTACCTAGGCCACTTACCCGCAGCCCAACTAGCGCCCCCACCTGGCCCAGCAATGCGGCTGAGGCCCAGCCCAGCTCCCCACCGTCTTCAACCTCTGCCAGTAGGCAGAGGCGTGTCGACGCGCCCACGCCCGAGCACCACCTCCTGCTTCCACCTCCTGCTGCCCCCTCATCGCCCTGGACTCCCTCCGCGACGCCACGCACTCCCCCTCGACCGCCCCTCTCTCTCTGGACCCCCTCCTCCTCCTCTGCTCTCCCTCCCTCTCGTCACCGAACGCACCTGAGAGCGCCGCTCGCCGTAGCCATGACCACCGGCCACCCCTCGTCCTGTGGCTGTGCCCAGTAGCTCCGCAATCGAGCACCACATCCCCAAGCTGAAGGAAACGAGCCGGAGGGCTTTGCTTCGTCGCCATCGCCGTCGTCTTCTACCTCGGACCCGCCGGCCATCTTCGTCAAATTCGCCGGCTCCGGACCGTCCCCAACCTCGCCGAGCGTCCCCTCGTCATCGCCGTGAGTCACTGACCCTCTCCCCTAACTCAGCATGCTCCCCTCCGTGCCGTAGCGCCATTCCCCACGAGCACCGAAGCCACCGTCCGCCATTGCTGCTGCACGCATAGCCTCCGTGCTCCCCTGGCCTCATTGTGCTGCTCTTAGTGCTCCCCATGACTAGCAGGTGCTGCCCAGCCTCTCCATTTGCTCACTGATGCACCGTAGCGACGCGCCCGAGCACCACCGAACACCATCGCCGCCAAAGCTCGTCGCCGGCATGAGTTCCAGCGACCCCACGACCTCCCACTTGGTCCTCTGGATGCGCGAGAGCAAGGGCCATCCCCTGGTGCCCTCAGCGCGCCAAGCTGACGCCTCTAGCGCAAGTCCGGCGTGCCCCCGCCGTGTCCTGTGGTCGCCGCCGACTGGTCTCCGGTGACGCCGACGTGGCGCACTTACTTAGTCGCTAATGACCCTGCTAACAGCCCTATCTCTCACTGACATATGGGCCCCACGCCCTTAACTAACCACGGTTAACCCCTGTTTAGTTTAAGTTAACCACAGTGGCCCCACGCGTCAGAGTTGACCTAGCTGATGTGGCTGTTGACCGGTCCCACCTGTCAGTGAGCTAAGCAGCCCTGTGACACTGACGTGTGGACCCCACACGTCAGGTTTGACCCTGACCGACCCCTGTTGACCCTGCTGACGTCACTGTGACGTGGGGCTGACGCAATAAGTATTTTCTGGATTTAAAAATATTCAGGAAATTCCAGAAAATGCCTAAAACTTCTAAAAATCATAGAAATTCAACCGTAACTCCAAATTAAATAATTTATATATGAAAAATTATCAGAAAAATTCAAGGAATCCATCTGTACCATTTTCATGCATGTTAGAACAACTTATAGCTGCTGTTTAGCACAAATCAATTAAAGGGCATTTAAATAACCACATATGGAGTTTGAATTTGAATCTTGGATTCAAACCAACTTCATTTAATCTGGCTTTAGGTGCATTAGCCCAAAACACATTCATATTGCCATGTCATAGCATGCATCATATTGTGCATTGCATTGATCGTGTTTTTTTCTGTATTGCCGGTATTTGTCCCCTCTCGATAGACGTGTACCGACGATGTGATCGATGACACCGATGAAGAGCTATATTATCTTCAGAAGTGCCAGGCAAGCAAAACCCCCCTTGTTCATTTTGATACAATCCTACTCTCTTGCTCCTGCTCTCTTTTAATGCATTAGGACAACACCGAATCATCTGTTACTTGCTGCGGTAGCTGAACCCCTTTATCCTCTGCATGACCTGTCATTCCACAGTAAATAGATGAAACCCACTAGCATGAGTAGGAGTTGTTTGAGCCCTGTTGTGCCTACTCATTCCTGCTTGTTTGTCATGCCTGCTACTGCTTAGAGTTGAGTCAGGTCTGATTCATCAGGGATGAATCAGAGGTGTGTGAACATGTCCTACCGTGTGTGAGCTAAGTGTGTGAACACGATTTGGTAAAGGTAGCGGTGAGAGGCCATGTAGGAGTACATGGTGGGTTGTCTCATTGCAGCCGTCCTCAGGAACTGAGTTCTGTGTTTGTGATCCATGATTCAGCTACTACCACGCATTGGGCCCGAAACCAATGGACCCTCTCGGCTTCTTGATCACCCTTGTCCTCTGTCCAGGAGTTGCAAGTAGTTTCTGGTGTTTGTAGTATGCTGGAGGCCGTGGGCAACGCTGACCGTAGGGGTGGGCTGTGATGCGGTAGGCACGTGGCACGGTGTACCGGGCGCCCGTTTGGTGTCTCGGGAACCCTGTTCACATCGTTTGGGGCTGTGAGCGAAACTCCGGCCGGAGCTCCTCATGGATGGAACCCGAATAGGCGATAAACCTGGACTAGAGACTTAGGTGATTAGGTAGGTCGTGGCCGACACCCACGTTGGGCTTCCGCTTGAAGGTTGCCGAGTACATGTCGTGTAAACGGCGGTAAGTGGTGAGAGCGTGTGTGAAGAAGTACACCCCTGCAGGGTTAACCTAATCTATTCGAATAGCCGTGTCCGCGGAAAAGGACTTCTGGGTTGCTTATATCAGTTCATAGACAAGTGAAAGTGGATACTCTAAAATACGCAAGATAAGCGTGAGTGCTATGGATGGCGTTCTCGTAGGGAGACGGGAGCGGATCCATAGTGGTGTATTGATATGGTGAATATGTGGACTCGTGTGCGCCACCTCAAAAAAGTTACTCGCAGTCGTAGTTCAGGATAGCCACCGAGTCAAAGCTGGCTTGCTGCAGTTAAACCCCACCATCCCCTTTGTTGATAATGATGCATACGTAGATAGTTCTGATGTAAGTCTTGCTGGGTACATTTGTACTCACGTTTGCCTATTTTATGTTTTTGCAGAGAGACTTCAGTCTCACTAGTATTTCCGCGTGGTCTTCGACGTTTAGCTTGTTACCTCAGCTACGATCTTGTGCCTCGGCAGGATTTGGTAGATAGTCAGGCTTCTCAGCCTTTTTCATTTATAGATGTCTGTACTCAGACATGATAGCTTCCGCTTGTGCTTGATTTGTATGCTCTGAATGTTGGGTCATGAGACCCATGTTTGTAATATCTCGCTCCTCGGAGCCTATTGAATAGATTACTTGAGTCATAGAGTCATGTTGTGATGCCATGTTGTCATAGAGTCATAGTGCCTTAAGCTGGTATAAAGAGTTTCAATGATCTCTGAATCAAAGGTAATTCTTTTGCCACTTAAGGGGAGATATTTACGAGTCACGGTTCCGAAGGTGTCTCGTTGTGGTATCATGGCAACTCAACTCCTCGCTACGTTGACAACCGTTCACCACCCTCTTAGGTGTGGAATTGTTGTCTACCTAGTGAACCCTTGTCATCTGCTTCACTCCATTCCTATGGGTGCGTGCTTCGTCTCTCAGCTCGAGAGATGTTGCTATGTCTCATTCTGTGAGTTAATCCTGAGTTGTTCGACCTTCAAGAAGATCGATCCTTCTAGAGTCTCCTTCTCCTCTCATTGTCATAATAACTGGAGTTCTCAGAACAAGACATCAAGACAATGATGGTGAATGAATCAACGTTCAACTGAAGTGCACCCTGGATCGTGAAGATTGTACTAGTTTGCGTTTCCCCTTCATCCTACCCTACGCTTGAATCTCGAGACGAGATTCTTGTTTAGTGGGGGTGAGTTGTCACATCCCTAGCTTCTGGCATTGCTCTAGGCTAGCTTCATGTGTGCATCATGTCTATATTTTTGAAACTTGAATTGAGGAATATTGGAAGCCTCAAAACCCTAAATAAAAGAGGGGCAAAAACCCTAGAAATCTCATTCATTGCTCCAAAAGGCTCTTCTTAAATGTTTGATAATTTTTGGTAAGGGTTCTGGTCCCAACCAAAATATTGAACATTTTTAAGGATTTATTTTTGGGACTTTGGATTTAATTCATTAGCTATTTGAATTTGAATTATATTCATATAATTAGAATATAATTTCAAATACCCCCTGAAATATTTTATAAGCTTTTGGAAAAGTCCATCTAGCAATATAAAATATTCAGAGGAGCTTTGGCATTGTTTGAATTATTATTTTAATTCAAAACAGTGGCAAAAGAATTAAAAAAAAGAAAACAGAACTGAAATAGAAATAAAATAGAGGAGAGAGAGAGAACTCACCTGGACCTACCTGGCAGCCCACCTGGCCGGCCCAGCAGGCGGCCTGGCCAACTGGCCCAGCCCACCACCGCAGCCCCTCCGTCGTCTTCCTCCCCTCGCCCCGAAGCAGCTGCGTGCCCGCACGCGAGCGACCGCGGCCACGTCCTCCTGCCACCTCCTGCTTGCCCTCCCTCATCCTGACCTGCGCCACGGAGACGCCACGCACCCCCTGGCCCCTCTCATTCTCCCTGTGCTCCTCCCCCTCCTCTGTTTCCCTCTCCCGCGAACGGCCGAACGCCATCGTCGCCGCCGTTCGTCACCGCCGCAGCCACAGCCACTCCCTCGCTCCCTCTTCGTATCCCCGAGCTCCGCATCGTCGTCCTCCTCGTCCACCCCGAGCCAAGCAACCAGGGGAGCGCTGCATCGCCGCCCCGGACGTCTTCTTCAACCTCGGTGCCGGCGATCTCCGTCGCTTGATTCGCCGCGTCCAGAGCCTCCCCGGCCCCGCCGTCTGCACCGTCTGACTCGCCGTGAGCCACTTACCTATCCCCTAACTCCTTGTGCTCGCCCCGTGCTGTAGCGCCGTTCCCCACGAGCACTGAAGCCGCCGTCCGCCATTGCTGCTGCACGCATAGCCTCCATGCCCCTCTGGCCTCACCATGCTGCTCGTGGTGCTCCCCGTGCCTAGCAGGTGCTGCCCAGCCTCTCCTTTTGCTCACCGACGCACCGTAGCGACTCGCCCGTGCATCACCGACCACCACCACCGCCAAAGCTCGTCGCCGGCATGAACTCCGGCCACCCCACGCCCTCTCGTGGGTCCCCCTAGATGCGCGGGAGCACGGGCTCACTCCTGGTGCCCTCAGCGCGACCAGCCACGGGTCCCGAGCAACTCCGGCGAGGTCTCGCCGTCCCCGTGGTCGCCGGCGTCACTCGCCGACGTGGCCATTTAATTAGGGCGTAAACACCCCGCTAATCACCCACTAGAGCCACTGCCAAGTGGGCCCCCGTGCATAATTAATTAGTTTAACCTCTCTGTTAGATTAGCACTAATCTCAGAGGGCCCCGCCTGTCACCGTTGACTTTGCCATGTCAGCATTGACCGGACCCACCAGTCAGCCTCTGTCCCTGCCTGTTACACTGACGTGCGGGTCCCAGCCGTCAGGTTTGACCTGGACCAGCCACGTTGACCTGCTGACGTCACTAATACGTCATGCTGACGCAGTATTTGTTTCTGGAATTAAAATAAATCAAAAATGATTTATTATTTCCAGAAAATAGCTAAAACTTCAATAAATCATAGAAAATTAACCGTAACTCCAAATTAAATAAATTATATATGAAAAATTATCAGAAAAATTCAAGGAATCCATCTGTACCATTTTCATGCATGTTAGAACAACTTATAGCTGCTGTTTAGCACAAATCATATAAAGGGCATTTATTTAATCACATATGGAGTTTGAATTTGAATTTTATATTCAAACCAACTTCATTTAATCTGTTGCTAGTTGCATTAGCTCAAAACACATTCATATTGCCATGTCATGAGCATGCATCATATTGTGCATTGCATTGATTGTGTTCCTTTCTGTGTTGCCGGTATTTGTCCCCTCTCGATAGACGCGATACCGATGATGTGATCGTTGACACTGATGAAGACTCAATGTTATCTTCAGAAGTGCCAGGCAAGCAAAACCCCCTTGTTCATTCCGATACAATCCCACTCTCTCGCTCCTGCTCTCTTTTACTGCATTAGGACAACACCGATTCAACTGTTACATGCTGCGGTAGTTGAACCCCTTTATCCTCTGCATGACCTGTCATTGCCACAGTAAATAGATGAAACCCACTAGCATGAGTAGGAGTTGTTTGAGCCCTGTTGTGCCTACTCATTCATGCTTGCTTGTCATGCCTGCTACTGCTTAGAGTTGAGTCAGGTCTGATTCATCGGGGATGAATCAGAGGCGTGTGAACATGTCCTACTGTGTGTGAGCTAAGTGTGTGAACACGATTTGGTAAAGGTAGCGGTGAGAGGCCATGTAGGAGTACATGGTGGGTTGTCTCATTGCAGCCGTCCTTAGGAACTGAGTTCTGTGTTTGTGATCCATGATTCAGCTACTACCACGCATTGGGCCCGAAACCAATGGACCCTCTCGGCTTCTTGATCACCCTTGTCCTCTGTCCAGGAGTTGCAAGTAGTTTCTGGTGTTTGTAGTATGCTGGAGGCCGTGCGCAGCGCTGACCGTAGGGGTGGGCTGTGATGCGGTAGGCACGTGGCCGGGTAAACCGGGCGCCCGTTTGGTGTCACGGAACCCTGTACACATCGTTTGGGGCTGTGAGCGAAACTCCGGCCGGATCTCCTCATGGATGGAACCCGAATAGGCGATAAACCTGGACTAGAGACTTGAGTGTTTAGGCAGGCCGTGGCCGACACCCACGTTGGGCTTCCGCTTGAAGGTTGCCGAGTACATGTCGTGTAAACGGCGGTAAGTGGTGAGAGCGTGTGTGAAGAAGTACACCCCTGCAGGGTTAACGTCATCTATTCGAATAGCCGTGTCCGCGGAAAAGGACTTCTGGGTTGCTTGTATCAGTTCATAGACAAGTGAAAGTGGATACTCTAAAATACGCAAGATAAGCGTGAGTGCTATGGATGGCGTTCTCGTAGGGAGACGGGAGCGGATCCATAGTGGTGTATTGATATGGTGAATATGTGGACTCGTGTGCGCCATCTCAGAAGAGTCGCTTGCAGTCGTAGTTTAGGATAGCCACCGAGTCAAAGCTGGCTTGCTGCAGTTAAACCCCACCACCCCTTTGTTGATAATGATGCATATGTAGTTAGTTCTGATGTAAGTCTTGCTGGGTACATTTGTACTCACGTTTGCCTATTTTATGCTTTGCAGAGAGACTTCGGTCTCACTAGTAGTTTCGCGTGGACTTCCACGTTTAGCTTGTTACCTCAGCTACGATCTTGTGCCCCGGCAGGATCTGGTAGATAGTCAGGCTTCTCAGCCTTTTTCATTTATAGATGTCTGTACTCGGACATGATAGCTTCCGCTTGTGCTTTGACTTGTATGCTCTGATTGTTGGGTCATGAGACCCATGTTTGTAATATCTCGCTCCTCGGAGCCTATTGATTAAAATACTTGATTTGTAGAGTCATGTTGTGATGCCATGTTGTATTTGCACATATCGAGCATATTGTGTGTATGTTATTGAAATGCTTGGTATGTGTGGGATCTGACCATCTAGTTGTTTATCTTTAGTAGCCTCTCTTACCGGGAAATGTCTCCTAGTGTTTCCACTGAGCCATGGTAGCTTGCTACTGCTCCGGAACACTTAGGCTGGCCGGCATGTGTCCTTCTTCGTTCCTGTGTCTGTCCCTTCGGGGAAATGTCACGCGATGAATACCGGAGTCCTGTTAGCCCGCTACAGCCCGGTTCACCGGAGTCCTGCTAGCCCAGTGCTACAGCCTGGATTCACTCGCTGATGACCGACACGTTCAATGCTGGGTCATGGATGCCTGTCCCTGTAAGTCTGTGCCACTTTGGGTTTACGACTAGTCATGTCAGCCCGGGCTCCTTATCATATGGATGCTAGCGACACTATCATATACGTGAGCCAAAAGGCGCAAACGGTCCCGGGCAAAGGTAAGGCGACACCCGTGGGGATACCGTGCGTGAGGCCGCAAAGTGATATGAGGTGCTACAGGCTAGATCAATGTGACATCGAGTCGGGGTCCTGACAGCGTTGGTATCAGAGCTTGACTGCCTGTAGGATTACCAAGCCAAACTGGTCGAAGTTGAGTCTAGAAATTCTTAGTTATATGTAAGGGAATTGATTGTGGGATGGAACGTAAGGCTCTTTTTACTCCTTATACCTCATGGCCTTCTGATCTGAGTCATCATCTTCTCTTCTACGGGGATTAAGAACTAGGCTATCTCTTCTTTCTATTAGGATCACGTGTTACTAAGCAGTGGACTTATAAGATTGTTGGATTTAAGTCTCAGTTCAGTTCCTACTACTTCCGTATGTTAATTGTTGATCTCGAAACCTTGATATTGTGCTTCTGAGTGGTTATGCCACCATTTTTGTGAATGTCTCAAATCTTTTCTGAGCATTTACAGCCGTTATGCTGTCCGAGTCATCCCAGGTTTCTAAGTAGTCTGATGCAATTGCAAATCCTTTCTTCCCGTTTCAATGTTCCCATGGGCCAGATTAACCACACTAAGTGAGTTGAGGTACTCCGTTACCTTGACATATATGTTGGAGATATTATTATGACCCTAGGTGTCTCAGGGGATCACCTAGTAATCTAGCAACATTTTGTGTTCCCAGTGTGAGATTCTGGCCTTTATTCTCGAAAGCATCCCGTGATGCTACTTAGTAGTAGGTATTCTACTCCTTGGGTTTTGAACCCGAGATTCACTCTACCTACTTCATGTTGATAGTAATTGCTAGTGCCTTTAGGATATTAGTAACCTTTGTGATAGTCCTTGAAGTCCGTGGTATCTTCTTCTTCCAAATACCATGAACTACTTATGGCAGAAGTTCCTCGTTGAACTGAAATATCACAACAGGATTATTCTTGATGAGTTCTCCATTATATATTGTGGCTCTGCCAGTTCTACCTTTCTGCATGGGTTATCCGGAAGAAATATGTTGAACTTCGTTCGACATGCTAATCCATGCATCCACAACTCAGAAAATCATATGTTCTTTTGAGTTGTCCCATCTTAGTTGTCTTCTGACCCTCGTCTATCAATTGATAGTCAAGATTATGTGTGCATTCGTTCATCGATGCCTATTACTCTTGTGGTCTGTCAAGCCATTCTATTCCGGAATGACTAGGAGAAACAAACTCCAGTACCTCTTCCCTATCCAGGATTGGGTCAAAGAAGTTGTGCTCCGCAGATTGAATTGCTAATCCAGCTTTTGTTCTGCTCTACCTTGGAGTATTACATATTTTATATCGAGATTGTTGTAGGAATTGCACCATCCTATGAACTCTTGGTACAGTGATACTTCCTGCCATCATTGTCATTCCTCGGCCCTCGTGTTGATGCAACCGGAATACCGACAAATGAATTGTGATGTGCGAAATCAATACTCCTAGCAACTCCGTTGCTTGGTAGTTAATGGACAATATTCTCATTCTTAGCATGCTGGTTATTGAATTATCATTCTAAGACTGATCGTGCTACCTAGTCCTTATTTCCGGTGCACTCTTCGATCAATGAGCTAGGATTGTGTCAATCCCTCATTTTTTCTTTTTGATCATATCATCTTTCCCTGAAAAGCAAGATTGTTCTCGAGCTTAGAGACATATCGATGGTTCGTGATTTTCCGTATATCCTCTCGGAAGTATTACCCGGTTGTCACCTGACTGTTATGTTGAGCTCGTGATCAAGTTGGTCTATCCTGTAAACCACCCCTTCTCCAAGAATCTGTGGGGATACCCCTGAGCTAGTTGGCTAAGCTGAACAACAACTTGGAGAGTTGGAAGATAAAAGCTTGCCTGACTTAGTTCGTTCCAAAGGGATATCCTCGTGTAGTGTGTGTTGAAGAAAGATGATATCTTCATCGATTGGTCCCTGTGATCAGTTGCTGGACCTACTGTCTTATCAATCCTTTGAATTGAGTGTGGGCTATCGTCAAATCAAATCAGTACCAACGATGCTCGTAATGTTGTCTTATTCGTGGTTGATCCCTCGAGCATACACCATTACATCTTTGGTCTGACCAATGCTATCACTGTGTTCACTTAACTATGGAATTCCTTTTAAAAGGAAACCCAGATGAATTGTTGTTGAGCCCATTGGCAACATCCTTATCTCCTCCATGATTTTGTTGAACATTAAGCTAGCGTTGGAAACTTTTGAAAGCATTTCTTCATGCTAACTCATGAAGTATTTGTTTGATGAAAGGAGTGACTTCCTCTTATACACGTGCATTTGGTGAAAGTTGCCACCGTGGATTTGAGAAAGTTAGTTTTGCTTCCTCTGGAATCATCCCAAGTCAGTCATGCATACGTGCGAAGTATTCTGTGGTCTGGAGACTTGCAACCTTCATTCCATATGTGTTCCTAGCACACCAAGCCACTGATTGAGTTGTTCAAAGATAAAGGAGTCTGTCCAAGGTGAACTCTTTGGACTTCCACGCGTGGAGACTTCGATGTCATTAATGATGGTTCCCCCACCTGAACTCGGTAGTGTTTTATTATAAGACTACTTTGTGGTCATGCTTGTCTTGGACAACATGTTCACATGTTTGTAGCAGAACCAGCTCATGTTTTGGAGCTTGCTATCGTAGTTCATCTCCCGAGAATCCCGCAACGTCATCTCGTCGATTTGTGTTGCAAACTTTCATTTTTCTTCCTAGACTCGATGGGTCTGGAATATTCTGACACCAACCAGATCTGAACCTCAGGCAGATATGATGGTTGGAACATTTCCCCAAGAACTATAATATTGGTTCCTCGATAACTGGTAAGGTGGATTTCGTGGCCAGCACCACCCAGCCGAAAGACCTATTACTGTAGTATCTTGATCAAAGAAGTTGGCCACCTCCCCATAAGGATTTCGCAGGATTTACCTCCGTAGTTATTCCTTATGGATTCTATTGCTCCCGAAGTCCGACCTTTTACTTGATGTTCTAGTTATCAAACCATATCTATGAATGGGTTACACTAGCACATCAAGGAGAACATTAGAAGCGGAGTGCTAAATGTCTCTCGGTCGATCATCCAGATTTTATTTCCTTGGCCCCGCCAAGGGTGAAATCTGAGAAGGTGTTATCTTCCTTTGCATCTGCATCCTCCATCACCATTCATCATGGTAGTAAGTTGTGCTGCCAGGATCCTTGACACGGATATTGGTAAAACCTTGATGAATATGGAAATGCTCAAGTTCTTGAGAGCACGCACAAGCGCTACGTGTTATCATCGGCACTAACTGGGATTGCTCTTAGTTTCCTCGGTTATGTTATAACCAATCCAACAGTGGATTCATCCTCTACTATTGAGCTTCTCCCCAGTTACTAAAATCATTCCTTGTGTTGTTTTCAACAAGGTAATCCACATCATCCATTCTAATCCGGGTATGTTATTCTACCGATCCCCTCCAAATGATCGCTTGAGAATTGTCTTAGGCTGGTTTAAAGAGTTTCAATGATCTCTGAATCAAAAGTAATTCTTTTTGCCACTTAAGGAAATAATCTATGAATCACCCTCCTCCAGGATGTTTCGTTGTGGTGTCATGGCAACTCAACTCCTCGCTACATTGACAATCGTTTACCACCTTCTTAGGTGTGGAATTGTTGTCCACCTAGTGAACCTTCGTCATCCGTTTCTTTCCACCCCTCTTGATGTGTATCTCGTGTCTCCACCCGAGAGATGGTCCTATGTCTCATTCCGTGAGTTGTTCGATCTTCGAGAAGATCGACCCTTCTAGAGTCTCCCTCTTCCCTCCATGTCATGTTGACAGGATTTCTCAGAGCAAGACGACAAGACAATAATGGTGATCGAATCAACGTTCCTATGAAGTGCAACCTGGATCGTGAAGATTGTACTAGTTGCGTTCCCCCTTCACCTTACCCTACGCTTGAATCTCGAGACGAGATTCTTGTTTAGTGGGGGTGAGTTGTCACATCCCTAGCTTTACCCTGGCCTTGGACTAGCTTGGTTGCTGCATCATGTTTAAATTCAAATGAAATTTGAACTGAGGAATTTTGGAAGCCTCAAAAACTTAAATAAAAGAGGGGCAAAAACCCTAGAAATCTCATCCATTGCTCCAAAATGCTCTTCTTAAATGTTTGATAATTTTTGGTAAGGGTTCTGGTCCCAACCAAAATATTGAACATTTTTAAGGAATTATTTTTGGGACTTTGGATTTAATTCATTAGCTATTTGAATTTGAATTATATTCATATAATTAGAATATAATTTAAATACCCCTGAAATATTTTATAAGCTTTTGGAAAAGTCCATCTAGCAATATAAAATATTCAGAGGAGTTTTTGGCATTGTTTGAATTATTTTTAAAATTCAAAACAGTGGCAAAATAAATTAAATAAAAATAAAACAGAACAGAAATATAAAACAAAGCATCTTACCTGGCGCTTACCTGGTGGCCCAACAGGACCGGCCCAGCTAGGCCCAGCCCACCTCCTCCTCACTCCTACTGTCTTCAACCTCCTGCCAGTGGGCAGGAGGGCGTGTGCCCACGGCGCGCCAGCACGCGCACGGCCACCGACGGCCACCTCCTGCTTGCCGCTTCGCCCTGGACTCTCCTGGCATCGCCACGCACCCCCCCGGGCCCCTCTCGCTCTCCCTCGCCCTCATCCTCTCCCCTGGACCTCTCTCTCTCGCCACCGAACACGCCCATCGCCGCCGTTCGCCGTTGCCGCGACCACCGCCACCCCTCTCCTCTCCGACGCGCTCCCGAGCTCCGCCACGACGTCGTCGTCCTCTCCATCGAGTCACGCGGCGCCAGAAGCTCTGCTGCATCTCCAACGCCGCCGTTTCCGACCTCGGGTGCCGGTGATACGCTCCGTCGATTCGCCGGACCCCGTGCCTCCCCTGCCTCGCCAGCAGCACCAGAAGAACCGCGGTGAGCCGCTGCATCGTTTCCCCCATGCCTCGTTGCCTAATTCACCCCCTAGCCGCTCCCTCCACCGGAGCCGAGGCACTCCGCCGCACGGGCTCGTCGCCGGTGAAGCTCCGGTGACCTTTTGGTCCCACGCATGCGTCCGTTGCACTGGTTGCGTCCCGTAGAGTAAAACTAGCGCGTCAACCGTCTTGTTTGCACACCGCAGCGCCGGTCCCGCGAATCCCCGAGCTCCGGCCGCCGCCAGGGTCGATGCTGCGCTCAACTCCGGCCACCCCACGCCCTCTCGTGGGTCCCCCTAGATGCGCGGGAGCACGGGCTCACTCCTGGTGCCCTCAGCGCGACCAGTCGCGGGCCGTAGCGCCGTCCCGAGCAACTCCGGCGAGGTCTCGCCGTCGCCGTGGTCGCCGGCGTCACTTGCTGACGTGGCTGGCTTAGTTAGCCACTAATCATCGCACTGTGACACTGACAGCTGGGCCCCACGCCCTTAATTAACCACGGCTTAAACTTCTGTTAGTTTAGGTTAATCATAGTGGCCCCACGCGTCAGGTTGACTTTGCTGACGTGGTCATTGGCCGGACCCACCTGTCATTGACCCTGGGCAGCACTGTGTCACTGACCAGTGGACCCCACTGGTCAGGTTTGACCTGGACGGCGCCCGTTGACCTGCTGAGGTCAGCATGAGGTCATGCTGACGCAATAATTTCTTTCTGGAATTAAAATAAATTAGGAAATGATTTATAATTCCAGAAAATTATATAAACTTCAATAAATCATAGAAATTCAACCGTAACTCCAAATTAAATAATTTATATATGAAAAATTATCAGAAAAATTCAAGGAATCCATCTGTACCATTTTCATGCATGTTAGAACAACTTATCACTACTGTTTAGGACAAATGAATTAAATGGCATTTGAATAATCACATATGGAGTTTGAATTTGAATTTTATATTCAAACCAACTTCATTTAATCTGATTTTAGATGCATTAGCCCAAACACATTCATTTTGCCATGTCATGATCATGCATCATATTGTGCATTGCATTGATTGTGTTCCTTTCTGTGTTGCCGGTATTTGTCCCCTCTCGATAGACGTGATACCGATGACGTGATCGTTGACACTGATGAAGACTCAATGTTATCTTCAGAAGTGCCAGGCAAGCAAAACCCCCTTGTTCATTCCGATAAAATCCCACTCTCTCGCTCCTGCTCTCTTTTACTGCATTAGGACAACAACGACATATTTGATACTTGCTGCGGTAGCTGAACCCTTTATCCTTTGCATGACCTGTCATTGCCACAGCAAATAGATGAAACCCACTAGCATGAGTAGGAGTTGTTTGAGCCCTGTTGTGCCTACTCATTCATGCTTGTTTGTCATGCCTGCTACTGCTTAGAGTTGAGTCAGGTCTGATTCATCGGGGATGAATCAGAGGCGTGTGAACATGTCCTACTGTGTGTGAGCTAAGTGTGTGAACACGATTTGGTAAAGGTAGCGGTGAGAGGCCATGTAGGAGTACATGGTGGGTTGTCTCATTGCAGCCGTCCTCAGGAACTGAGTTCTGTATTTGTGATCCATGATTCAGCTACTACCACGCATTGGGCCCGAAACCAATGGACCCTCTCGGCTTCTTGATCACCCTTGTCCTCTGTCCAGGAGTTGCAAGTAGTTTCTGGTGTTTGTAGTATGCTGGAGGCCGTGCGCAGCGCTGACCGTAGGGGTGGGCTGTGATGCGGTAGGCACGTGGCCGGGTAAACCGGGCGCCCGTTTGGTGTCACGGAACCCTGTTCACATCGTTTGGGGCTGTGAGCGAAACTCCGGTCGGATCTCCTCATGGATGGAACCCGAATAGGCGATAAACCTGGACTAGAGACTTGAGTGTTTAGGCAGGCCGTGGCCGACACCCACGTTGGGCTTCCGCTTGAAGGTTGCCGAGTACATGTCGTGTAAACGGCGGTAAGTGGTGAGAGCGTGTGTGAAGAAGTACACCCCTGCAGGGTTAACATCATCTATTCGAATAGCCGTGTCCGCGGAAAAGGACTTCTGGGTTGCTTGTATCAGTTCATAGACAAGTGAAAGTGGATACTCTAAAATACGCAAGATAAGCGTGAGTGCTATGGATGGCGTTCTCGTAGGGAGACGGGAGCGGATCCATAGTGGTGTATTGATATGGTGAATATGTGGACTCGTGTGCGCCACCTCAGAAGAGTCACTTGCAGTCGTAGTTTAGGATAGCCACCGAGTCAAAGCTGGCTTGCTGCAGTTAAACCCCACCACCCCTTTGTTGATAATGATGCATATGTAGTTAGTTCTGATGTAAGTCTTGCTGGGTACATTTGTACTCACGTTTGCCTATTTTATGTTTTGCAGAGAGACTTCGGTCTCACTAGTAGTTTCGCGTGGACTTCCACGTTTAGCTTGTTACCTCAGCTACGATCTTGTGCCCCGACAGGATCTGGTAGATAGTCAGGCTTCTCAGCCTTTTTCATTTATAGATGTCTGTACTCGGACATGATAGCTTCCGCTTGTGCTTTGACTTGTATGCTCTGATTGTTGGGTCATGAGACCCATGTTTGTAATATCTCGCTCCTCGGAGCCTATTGATTAAAATACTTGATTTGTAGAGTCATGTTGTGATGCCATGTTGTATTTGCACATATCGAGCATATTGTGTGTATGTTATTGAAATGCTTGGTATGTGTGGGATCTGACCATCTAGTTGTTTATCTTTAGTAGCCTCTCTTACCGGGAAATGTCTCCTAGTGTTTCCACTGAGCCATGGTAGCTTGCTACTGCTCCGGAACACTTAGGCTGGCCGGCATGTGTCCTTCTTCGTTCCTGTGTCTGTCCCTTCGGGGAAATGTCACGCGATGAATACCGGAGTCCTGTTAGCCCGCTACAGCCCGGTTCACCGGAGTCCTGCTAGCCCAGTGCTACAGCCTGGATTCACTCGCTGATGACCGACACGTTCGATGCTGGGTCATGGATGCCTGTCCCTGTAAGTCTGTGCCACTTTGGGTTTACGACTAGTCATGTCAGCCCGGGCTCCTTATCATATGGATGCTAGCGACACTATCATATACGTGAGCCAAAAGGCGCAAACGGTCCCGGGCAAAGGTAAGGCGACACCCGTGGGGATACCGTGCGTGAGGCCGCAAAGTGATATGAGGTGCTACAGGCTAGATCGATGTGACATCGAGTCGGGGTCCTGACATTCACGCTCCCAAGAGACACGCCCAAGTATACCGGCTTCGTGAAGCCGGAAGACTGGCTAGTCGACTACTCCACGGCTGTCAGCATAGCAAACGGCAACAAGCGTGTCGCCGTAAAGTACGTTCCGCTCATGCTCCAGGGCACGGCCCGGACATGGCTGAACAGCCTAAAGCCCCGCGGCATCAACAGCTGGGTCGACTTCACCTAAGCGTTCGTCCGCAACTTCACCAGCACGTACAAGCATCCTCCCAAGCCTCGTCAGCTCTCCTTGTGCGTGCAAGGCCCTGACGAGTCGACTCGCGATTACCTCACACATTGGGCCGAGCTCCGGAACTCCTGCGAGGGCGTGCACGAGGTGCAGGCCATCGAGTACTTCACAGCCGGGTGCAGAGAAGGCACCCTCCTCAAGCACAAGCTCCTTTGCGACGAGCCAGAAACCCTCGACGAGCTGCTGATCATAGCGGACAAGTACGCCACAGCCGACTCCTCCATGAAGGCGGAAATTCAAATCAGCACAACTGGCAAAGTGGCTCCTCAAGCTCCAAGAACTCCGGTGGCAGATGCCGGCCGGCGACAACAGCAGGGCGACAACAAGCGCAAGGCCCCGCAGCCGGCTTCCAGCAGCCGGCAGGTCGCGACCGTTGAAGCCCAGCAGCCAGATGAGCAGCCCCCGCCCAAGCGACAGAAAGGCGGCAAGCCAAACTGGTTGCCTGCCTTCTCCTATGAGCAGACCTTGGATGGACCTTGCAAGTTCCATAGCGGCGCAAAGCCGTCGAATCACACCACCCGGAAGTGCCACTAGCTCACCAGGATCGCCAAGGGAGACGACCTCCTGCCTCCCCCGCCTGCTGGGTAGCCGCCTCCGCCCCAGCAGCTGGCTATTTGGCCAGTCGACGCGGTACAAGACGAATACCCTGAAGAGCATGGAGCCTATGTGGTGTTCACCAGTGTGGCTGATGATCGACGCAGCAGGCGGCTGCAGCGACAAGAGGTGAACGCAGTAGCGTCGGAGATGCCAGAGTTCATGCACTGGTCTGAGAAGCCCATCAGCTGGAGCAGGGCTGACCACCTAGAAGTGATGCCGAGTCCGAGCTCCTATGCCTTGGTCCTGGACGCCACCTTTGCTACGGACAGACGAGCCGCGCGTTTCTCGCGAGTTCTGATAGATGGGGGCAGCAACATCAATATCCTGTACAAGGACACCATGGAGAAGTTAGGAATCAAGCAAAGACAGCTTCAGAACAGCCGAATGGTGTTCCACGGCATTGTTCCCGGGCTTTCCTGCTCGCCAATCGGCAAGATCCTGATGGACGTCCTCTTTGGGGACAAAGATCACTTCCGTGGAGAGCCCGCTTGGTTTGAGGTGGTGGATCTTGAGAGCCCATACCATGCGCTGCTTGGCCGACCTGCCTTGGCCAAGTTCATGGCGGTCCCCCACAACGCCTACCTCAAGATGAAGATGCCTAGTTCCAAGGGAATTCTGACTGTGGCTGGCGACTACCGGAAGTCATCTGCTTGCGCAGCCGAGAGCAGTCGGCTGGCCGAGTCCCTAGTAATCGCGGCTGAGAAGCGGCTCCTTGAGCGAGTTGTGGCGATGGCCGGCAAGCAGCCTGAGGTGTCGCCCAACCCAAAAGAGTCGGAGGCTGAGTGTTCGTTCAAGCCGGCCAAAGAGACAAAGAAGATACCCTTGGACCCGGAGCACCCAGAGAGGTACGCCGTCGTAGGTGCAAACCTCGACAGCAAATAGGAAGGCGAGCTTGTCGATTTCCTCCGTGAGAATTGGGACATCTTCGCATGGTCCCCCAAAGACATGCCAGGTGTACCGATGGAATTCGCCGAGCACAAGTTACATGTCCGATCTGATGCAAAGCCGGTCAGACAGCCCCTGTGCCGCTTATCAGAAGAGAAGAGAAGAGTTGTCGGAGAAGAGATAGCCCGACTCCTAGCAGCCGGCTTCATTATGGAAGTGTTCTTTCCAGAATGGCTAGCAAATCCGGTCCTGGTACTAAAGAAGAACAAGCAGTGGCGAATGTGTATTGACTACACGAGCCTCAACAAGGCCTGCCCCAAGGACCCATTTGCTTTACCAAGAATCGATCAGGTGATAGACTCCACAGCCGGATGCGAGCTATTGAGTTTTTTGGATGCATACTCAGGATATCACCAGATCAAGCTAAACCTAGCTGACAGACTGAAAACTGCTTTCATCACGCCGTTTGGAGCCTTCTGCTACCTTACCATGACATTCGGCTTAAGGAACACCGACGCCACCTTTCAGCGTTGCATGCAGAAGTGCCTCCTCAAGCAGCTCGGCAGGAACGCCCACGTTTACATGGACGATGTGGTGGTGAAGATGGAAAAGCGTGGAACACTGCTGGAAGACCTCAAGGAGACTTTTGAGAACCTGCGCCGGTTCCAGATCAAACTCAACCCCGAGAAGTGCGTCTTCGGAGCACCAGCCGGCCAGCTCCTAGGCTTCCTGGTCTCTGAACGCGGCATAGAATGCAACCCAATAAAAATCAAGGCCATTGAGAGAATGGAGGTACCCAACCGACTGCTGGATGTGCAGAAGTTCACCGGCTGCTTAGCGTCCATCAGCCGATTCATTAGTCGGCTGGGCGAGAAAGCTCTCCCCTTATACCAACTCATGAAGAAGACCACTTTTTTCAAGTGGAACCATAAGGCGGACGAAGCTTTTCACTAGTTGAAGAAGATGCTGACTACTCCACCCGTCCTGGCGGCTCCGACTCCCAAGGAACCTATGCTCCTGTACATCGCCGCCACCAGCCGAGTAGTCAGCACGGTCATTGTAGTGGAGTGCAAGGAGGAAGGCAAGGCGCTACCTGTCCAGAGACCGGTATATTACCTGAGCGAGGTACTGTCGACCTCCAAGCAGAACTACCCCCACTACCAGAAGATGTGCTATTGCGTACACTTTGCTGCCAAGAAATTCAAGCCTTACTTTCAAGAGCATCCAATCACGGTGGTCTGCACGGCCCCACTTGCCGAGATCATCGGTAGCCGAGATGCTTCTGGTCGAGTGGCCAAGTGGGCCATAGAGCTGGCTCCTTAGACCATCCACTACCAGCCCCGCACCGATATCAAGTCACAAGCACTGCCCGACTTCCTCGTCGACTGGGCCGAGACCCAGTACCTACCTCCAGCACCTGATTCCACCCATTGGCGGATGCATTTCGACGGCTCCAAGATGCGCACTGGCTTGGGAGCCGGTGTCGTCCTCACCTCTCCCAAAGGCGACAAGCTCCAATATGCACTGCAAATCCACTTTGCCGCCTCCAATAACGTCGCCGAGTATGAGGCGCTCATTCACGGGCTCCGGCTTGCCAAAGAGCTTGGTATCCGCCGGATCTTGTGTTATGGCGACTCGGACTTAGTGATCCAGCAATCATCTGGCGACTGGGACGCGAAAGATGCAAACATGGCGAGCTACCGTTTCCTCGTGCAGCAACTCAGCGGGTATTTCGAAGGGTGCGAGTTCCTCCATGTGCCGAGAAATGACAACGACCAAGCAGATGCATTGGCACGAATCGGCTCTACCCGCCAAGCAATACCATCTGGTGTCGCCCTTCAATGCCTCCTTAAGCCGTCTGTCAAGCCTTCACCAGAATCAGACTCCATTTTTGTGCCGGCTCCTCCCGAAGACGTCGGATCCGACTCAGAGCTCCGGCAGTCGGAATGAGGATTTTGGCGGAAGACCCCAAAGCTGCCACAGCCAAACCCAGCCCGCGGACTACGGTGGCGGACTCGAAGACTCCAGAACCCGGCCCAAGGACCGCGCCAGTCGGCCTGGGGACTTCATCAACCTAGCAAGCGGCTATTGACTCCAACGCACCGCCTCCCAGCCCAACCGCCCTCGTCCAAGTCGCAGTTCTGGCAGTCGAAGGAATAGCAGCACCCTCATGGGCCCAGCCCATCCTCAAATTCCTGGTGAACAAAGAGCTGCCGACTGATGAAACTTCAGCTCGGCAAATACAACGTCGGGCGGCAGCCTACACCATAGTCAATAAAGAGCTGGTCAGGCGCAGGGTCACTGGTGTCTACCAGCGCTGCATAGAGCCAGAGCAAGGCCAAGCAATTCTCAAAGACATCCATCAAGGCGAGTGCGGCCACCATGCGGCTTCAAGAGCACTCGTCGCCAAAGCCTTTCGACACGGTTTCTTCTGGCCAACTGCCTTGGAAGAGGCCAAGAAGTTGGTCCAAAAATGCAAAGGATGTCAGAAGTTCAGCTCCAAGCCGCACCAGCCAGCTTCTCCACTCAAGACCATCCCCATTGCCTGGCCTTTCGCAGTTTGGGGTCTAGACATGGTGGGACCATTCAAAACAGCACGAGGTGGTTTAACTCACTTACTTGTCGCAGTGGACAAGTTCACCAAGTGGATAGAAGCAAAGCCAATCAAGAAGCTGAACGGTCCGACTGCCGTAACTTTCATCTCCGATATCACAATTCGGTACGGCATACCACACAGCATCATCACCGACAACGGCACAAATTTCGCCAAAGGCGCCTTGGCCCGTTTTTGCGCAACACAGGGCATCCGACTGGACCTAGCGTCCGTCGCTCATCCGCAGTCAAACGGCCAAATGGAGCGAGCAAACGGCCTCATCCTGTCCAGCATCAAGCCTCGGCTGAACGAGCCTCTGGAGCGCTCAGCCGGCTGCTAGTTCAATGAGCTGCCAGCCGTCCTATGGAGTTTGCGCACGACTCCAAACAAGTCAACCGGCTTCACGCCCTTCTTCCTCGTCTACGATTCCGAAGCCGTCATCCCAACGGACATAGAGTTCGACTCCCCACGAGTCACCATGTACACCGAGGAGGAAGCTGAAGAAGCACGACAAGACGGCGTCGATCTGCTGGAAGAGGGCCGGCTGTTGGCACTCTGCCGGTACAGCATCTACCAGCAGAGCCTGCACCGATACCACAACAGGAAGGTCAGGCCAAGATATTTCCAAGAAGGCAACCTTGTGCTCCGGCTAATCCAGTGAACAGCCGGCCAGCATAAGCTGTCGGCGCCTTGGGAAGGCCCTTTCATCATCAGCAAAGTATTGGGCAACGATTCCTACTACCTGATCAACGCTTAGAAGCCCCGAGCACGCAAGAGGGACGACTCCGGCAAGGAGACAGAGCGGCCATGGAATGCAAATCTCCTCCGAAGATTTTACAGTTGATGCAGTATGTACCATGCTACCTTTTGTATTAAAGTACCAAGACTTCGGGCCCCCCGAGACGAGCTCGGGGACTGCCCTCTTTTGTCTGTATGATAAAAATTATGCCTACAAGTATGATACTCTTTGTCATGCCGCTTGGCACCAGGCTCGACAAGTCGGCCCGGGGACTTGCCGCCTTGCACTATGAAATGTTTCCTGCAGCCGGACAAGTAGTGTGTAACACCTAAACCGTCTTCTGTCAGAAGCCGCAGCTCGCAGAGCGACTGTACGGTGGGCAGAGGTAAGGTAGAATGGGTGTTCGCATGAAAAATGGTTAAGGACTCAAAGCATAGAACATAGCTCAAGACGGCTTCCAGCCTTTCTCACAAACCGACTCTCGGATAGTCGGATTGCCGTCTTCTACCCAACTTGCTCAAAAACTCTTAAAAACGGCCAAGTACTTGCTTTCCCAAAGTAGCCAAGCACTTGATCCTGCAACAGTCCGCAGAGCGGCTGTCCGATTGGCAAGGCAGGCAACTAAGAGAAAACGACAAAGGAAAAAAGCCAAAAGAGCAATGAGCAAGAAAAGATAGAGCTCAGATAAATATATTTACATAACATAGGCCCTTGGCCGAATTTTCGAGTAGAGGTTCAAAATACACCCCGCGGGTGGAATTGTGCGAATTAACAAGTTCTTCAAAGACTACTGAAGCAGACAAAACAAAGATACAGTGGCAGCTTATGAAGCAGCAGACGAACTCAAAGGGTCGGAGGAGGCGCCAGCGCCAGGCGTCGGGGCGGCCGGCAGGCTATTCTCGGCTTGATCGCCTCCGGCGGCAGTCGGGTCGGTTGCACGTGGCTCGTTGTTGGAGGCACGGTCGAGCTGAGGCTGGCCGTCTGCTCCGTCTTCTGGTGCCTCCACCTCGCCTCCGTCCTCCGCCTCGCCCTCTTCCTCGACGCTGGAGCCAATCACCTCCGCCGAGTCCTCGCCATAGTCTGGGTTCATCCCAAACCACTCCGGCGGTACCTCCTCGCCGTCTTCAGACTGCTCGGGGACGAAGATGCTGGTGTCGGTGTACTCGGCGATCGCCGCAACACGCTTGACGAGGGCGTCTTCCGCGGCCGCCAGCTCCGGCTGGGCCTCCGACCGAAGCATGGCCAGCTGGTCTAGGTCTAGCCCCGGATACCATGCCTTGACGAACTCCAAGGCCCGGCACGCTCCAGCTCGGGCCGAAGAGCCCTTCCAGGCCTCAAGACGGCCAGCTGCGACCTCCAGCCAGTTGGCCGTCAGGCTGGGGGTGCGCGGAGCCTGCATATCCGGCCACAGGGCGGCAATCGCCTGGGCACCGACACGCTGAAGCCGGTGCAGCATCCGGTGAGCCGGCCGAAGGCGAGCCTCGATGCTCAGGATGTGCTCGTCAAGAGTTCGGGGGGCATCGGCGGCAATCTCTGCACCCTCCGCCCTCCGACCTTCACGGTCAGCCTCGATGGCTTGGATGGCGGCCTGCGACTGCCCAGGGAAGATGTCTGCAAAGACGCGAAGAAACGAAGAAGCAAGTCAAAAACCAGGAGTCGGCACGACTTAAGTCGGCAGCTCGAAGAAAGAAAATAAAGAAACTCACCATCAACGATGTCTTCAATCTCGTGGAAGCCGGAGGACAGCAGCGCCTCCTTGTCAGACCAGGAGGAGTGCTCGCTCGCGAACTTGGCCAGGAGGGCAGTTTCCGTCTCCTCCGCCTCCCTCTGTGTCTTCACAAGCAGCTCCTTCTGCTCTGCCAATTGAGTGGCCAGCAGATCGCGCTCCGTGGCGAGCTTGCTGCACTCCTCCTCTTTGGCGCGCAAAGTGGAGTTGGCGTCGCTCAGCTGCTATTGAAGAGCAGCGTTGGCCCCTGAGAAGAAGAAAGGAAGAAGGCGTCAAGTCACCAGTAAAGAAGGTCGCCGGCGAGATCCGGCCCGACTGCTCAGCAGTTGGTCTGAATCTCGGGGACTACAGCCCGCGGGTGCGCCAGCGCGCCCCCGTGAAGAAGTAAAAGGACTTCCTCCGGCTCTCCGACAGATTAGCGGTCTGCTTGCCCAGCTCTTCGACGTTACGGTTGAAGGGAGTGACGCGGAGGTTGTGTTAATCCTGCGACGAACGTTTCAGACAAAAAGTTAACACCCAAAGTTCATCAATTGGAGTTCCGGGCTGCCTGCTCAGCAGCCAGCCCGAAACTCGGGGACTACACCCAGTGGGTGTGCTGGCGTGCCCCCACAGAGAGGAACAAGGAAAACAAAGGCCAAAAGGAAAAACGTACCCGGACAGCTTCCCGCGATGCTAGGTACGCCTTGGTGCAATTTTGGAGAGCGTCGCCCTCGGCACGAAGCTTCGCCTGGACGTCCAGAAGCGCCTGGTTCAGCGGCCCTGTGCCGCCTCCTCGCACCCACCCAATGGGCGCAGCGCTCGTCGCCTCGGCGTCTAGGATCGCCGAGCTGGCAGCGCCGGCTTCCAGGGGGCGGGGTGCCGAAGTCGCCTTCTCCAGACGGTGGTGCGTTGGCGAGCCGACTTGAAGGAGTAGCCTCGCCACGGCCTCGTCTTCGGTCGGCGGCACCGGAGGGCCCGCCGGCTGCTCGCCCTGCGCACCTTCAGACGGTGGCAGAGGCGGCGGCGGAACATTCACATCCGGCGTAGAGGGGTCGCCGCCCTCCCCCTCCACGATGGGGTTCTCCCCGCCGGCTTCCTCAGTCTGCCCCGTGAACTCCGGAGGCGGTGGCGCAGAGTTCAATGGGGTAACGAGAACCGCCGACTGGCGGCGTGCGGCTTCCTCGGCCTGCTGCTTTGCCGCGGCGGCGGCTTCGGCCTCCGCTAGTTTTTTCTTGGCGGAGGCTTCCGCCCTGTCGGCCTCCGCCTTCTCCAGGCGGAGGGCCTCTTTTTCATTGCGCTTCTCCTACGCATTCCGCTCCGTTGCCTCCCGGAGGTCAGCAGCGGGGTCAATCCGCCGAGTGGTGGCGGTCGTCTCTGCTGACCCCATGACGGAGGCGGCGATGACCCTCTCAAGAGAGAGGGGAGCCCTGAAGCAAGAGGGGCAAGCAGAGACTTAGACAAAGTCACAAAGAAATGATAAAACTTTGAAGACGGAATACTTACGCAAAGACCAATTGCGGCTTCTTCACTTCCTTACGGAAGCGAATGGCCTTCGCGGCCGCCTCGTCCCGCTGGGTCGCCGCAGCCGAACCCTTGGGCTTCTTCGACCGACTGCCGAACAAGGTCGGCACGGCCCTGCACTTCTTTCCGCTGCCTGGAGCGCCCGGCACGACATAAGAGCCCGCGCCGGGCTGGCTGGCTCCTGGCCGATGGCGAGGGGCGACTTCTCCCTCGGCGTCGTCGTCAGTCCAGTCGGTGAAAGTGCCCGAGGGCCTGAAGTCGCCTGCTGTTCCTCCTCCTCCCTCGGTGTCATCTTCCAGAGCCGCCGCCCCCAGATCGGGGTCGTCGACGTCGCTATCCGCCCGGTCGACAAGGAATTTGCGGGCCGGCCCCGAGGTGCTGGCTGGTGGGTGGAGGAGGGGATTCTAACCAAAGCCGACTGGTCAAAATAAAACTCGGCAAGAAGAAGACAATCCAAAGAAAGAAAAGAAAGGCGACTCACCACGGGCGGGGGGTTGGCGCGGGAGTACGGCTCCTTGCCGAACCGCCAGTCCTCTAGGAGCCTGCTCTTCGAGAGGTAGTTCACCATGAAGGCCACCTCTTCGTGAGGCATGTCCTTGGTGCACATCCGACTCGGGTCGCGGTGCCCGCTCATCTGACATATCATATGGGGGCGGCCTTGGAGTGGGAGAACTCGGCGCGAAACGAAGGCGGCCAGCAGGTCCGGACCAGTCAGACCCTCCGACTGCGTCAGCACTCGGAGTTGCGTGATGGCGCCGGCTCCCGCAGGCGTCAGCGACTTGGCCCGGTACGACCAGTTGGGCAGTCGCCCAGCCGGCGGGCCGGCTTCGAAAGCCGGCAGGTTGACCCAGTCCCCCCTCGCAGAGGCGTTCTTAACGTAGAAGTAGGATCTCTGCCACATCTTCACCGACTTGATCAGCGAGATGGAGGGGAAGGGATTGTCGGCCCCCGACCTTCGCACGACGATGAAAGCGCCGCACTGAGCCTGCACGCCCGCAGCCTGGGTGCCGAGCTTGGAGAAGAAAAACTCCCCCCAAAGCTCGAGGGTGGGGAGGACTCCGAGGAAGCCTTCGCACATGGCCACGAAGGCGGACAACAGCACCACTGCGTTGGGGGTGAGGTGGTGCAGCTGGAGGCCGTAGAACTCCAGGAAAGACCGGAAGAAACTGCTCGCCGGTAGCCCCAACCCGCGCAGGCAGTGCGAGCGGAAGATTACCCGCTCGCCCTCCTGCGGCGCAGGGGAAATCCCCCCTTCGGCGCAAGATGCACCTGCACGCGATCCTCGCCGGGGAGCCGACGAGTCCGGCGGAGGAACTCGATGTGGTCTTCATGAACTTCGGAGCCGTCCCAGGTGCCGGAGCGCACTAGGGGAGGCGCGGCGGCGGAGGAAGAACTCATCGCGAGCTGTCGCCGCAGCGTTCGCCGGAGCTTGGGCGCGTGGCGGAGCGAAGAAGAGAAGAGGAAGGAAGAGAACAAGGAGTAGTGGGAAGGAGGGGCACGCGTGCCCCCCTCTTCCCCCTACTTATAACCTCGTGGGCTGCGAAGCCGAGGGGGCGGACGTGGGGATTTACTGCGCCCACGACCCCACGACCCCCACGATCCACAATAAAGTTACTGCGCAGTAACTCCACGAGAATCCCAACCGTCCACCGGGGCCGTAGCGGATCCGCTCGGGCGCCAAGGCGCGGTAGTGGCGGGCCCCGCCTGTGGGCCTGTCCCATCGCGCGCGTAGGCTGGCAGGACGGCCTAGCCACGTGCCCTCGCGTGACAGGCCTAGAACGGGCGGCGACCTGGAGGCTTAGCTAGCACGCCACTTAAATCCCGCCGCGACGTTTGAAATACTGAGCGAGTCGGAATTAAGTGAGTCCGAGTTGAACAAGTCCGACTCCTTCTAGTCGGCCCGGCAGAAGACAACTAAAGACCATGTGTTGAGCACCTGGAAAGAGAAACTGCTGAGGCTTCTCGGCCGATCGTCCGTGGCGCCTCACCAGCTTCAGGGACTACTGTCGGAGTAATGGACCACCGGTAGGCCAACCCGAGTCCCAGAACCTTTCAAGACATCGGGGCAGGCTGCGCCCCTCAAGACCCCAGGACAAAGAGCCGCCTCCTGAGGAGTCGACGGCAAGGCGGCCGACTACCTGCTCACGGCCGAGTCCCCGGGACGACTTCCAGAGAAGCCGGCTTTGGGGAGTCGTCCTGCGACTCCAACAAACCCCATGACCTCATCAAAGGGGACGAGGCAGGGGCGTGGCTGCAGCGAAGCCCACCCCCGCCCCTCACCAAGGGCAAGCATGGCCACAGCACGCCGTACCTCGGAAGATCTCCGTGCGGCGTGGCACTGTTGCCATGCCGGCCCTGACATCAGCGCCGCAGGGCCGAATCCTGCACCCACGACGGCTTGTCTGTACGGCCTGGAGGCAGCAGGCCCCACCAGTCAGTGAGACGTTGGGGGACGGTAGGAGAACCACCAGTCGGACCCGTCGGGAGTCGGCCCAGGGGAGTTGGCCGAGCCCTTCCTCGGGGCCCACGCACCATTAATCAAGACGTGATGGGGAGTGGCAACAGTGATCGCTCGCCAGGCGGCGGGGCTGTTGCCACGACCTCATGATCAAGCCCGCGTCATCAGAAGCACGACTATAGTAATCAACAGCCGGCAAGACCCGCCCGCGGCGGACGCGGCCTGTCGACTCCGTACCAGGCCAGTCGGCGGGGCCTGCCAGTCGGCGGGCCCCAGCGGTCGGCAGAGAAGACGGAGGCCAGAGGCACTGACGGCTGGGCCCGTGTCCAGCCGGATTACCATTGTACCCCTGGGGGGTAGGCCTATATAAACCCCCCAGGGCACCCATGCAAAGGGTTGGAACCCATTAGCTCTAGACCAGATCATATAGAAGGGAGAGAGCTAGCCTTGCCCTCTCCTACCACCAGAAAACAGCTCAAGGAGCAACCGTGTAAACACTTTGCCATAGTGATCATGCGGAGACCCCGCAGAGTAGCAGTAGGGGTATTATCTCCCCGGAGAGCCCCGAAGCTGGGTAAGATTCGCCGGCGTGCATGTCTTTGCCTCATCCCATTTCCAGGCACCGGCGACGTTCTACTCGCCCCCACCATGATAAGCCATCCGTTGGCATATGTCGCACCAAACCCCCGACAAGTGGCCGTCCCACCGCACGTTCAAGACCGACGTCGGCGAGAAGTACACCGGCAAGACCCATCCGTCCGAGTTCCTCAGCATCTACACCATCGTGATGCAGGCCGCTGGGGCTCGCGACGACAAGGTGCTTGCCAATTATTTCCCACTGGCGCTCAAGCCCAATGTGATGTCTTGGTTGGTCCACTTGCCGATGGATTCCATTTCTTCCTGGTCAGATATGTGCCATGAGTTTGTTGGCGCCTTCACAGGAGGCCACCAAGCTCATGGCCAGGCCAGTGATCTGCATATCATTCCCCAGAAGGAAGGGGAGACCCTGCGCAAGTACATCCAGAGATTCAGCCGGGTGCAGTACAACATCCCTGACGTTCATCCCGCCGCTGTGATTAGCGCGTTCCACCAGAATGTACGCAATCGCAAGATGCGCGAGGAGCTGGCAATGACCAAGGTTAAAGATGTGGCCGAGCTCTATGTTCTGGCCAATAGGTGCGCCCGGGCTGAAGAAGGAAGGAAGTACCCCGGCGAAGACGCCGGCACGGAAACTGACTCTACTGATGAAGACGCCGCCACCCCAACGAAGATGAGCCGGCGTCACAACAGGAAACACAAAGGCAAGGCCGTGCTTGCCGTTGAGGGATCTGACGACACCGGTGCCGGCAAGAAGGTCAAGGTAGACGCCCCCGGCAAGGAGATTGCCGGGTGCGCCGCCTGCCGGGCCCTGGCGGCTACCGACAAGCCAGGAAGCTCCGACAAGCAGTACTAGAAGATCCACCACACCAAGGGCCACGACCTCCAGAACTTCCGACAAGTCGAGCTGCTTGCTGAGAAGCAAAAGGCTGAGTACGAAAGGCGGGACAAGGAGAAGGACCAGGACGGTGCTGAGGGATCCGGCAAGAAGCGTGGCGGCCAAGGAGGCCGCCTGGGCAAGGACAACCAGCAAGAGAGGCCCGCCCGGGGCCGCAACAAGAAACAAGAAGACGACGGTCACGGCGAGGACAACGAGTCTGGTGAGCAAGGATTCCATAAGGTTACGAAGGCTGTGCGTCGATGGCGGCGCCTCGCTGCATACCTCTCACCGCCGGCTCAAGCAGTGGGTGCGTGAGATTACAGCAGCAGAGCCGTCGTTCGACGCTCAGAAGCCGCTGAAGTGGTCCTGCATGCCCCTCATCTTTGACGCCGAGGACCACCCTGACCGCACTACCGCGGTCGGGTGTTTTCCATTGTTGGTCTCGCCAACAATACGCTACCTCAAGGTGAACAAGATGTTGGTTGATGGCGGGGCCGGCCTGAACCTGATCTCGCTTGTCGTGATCAAAAGGTTGCAAATCCCTGACGGAGACCTCGTGGAAATGAGCACGTTTCAAGGGGTCAATCCAGGGAGGAGCCAGCCGAAGGGAAAGGTCACACTGCGTGTGACATTTGGAGGAGAGTTGAACTACAGGACGGAGAGGATCGTCTTTGATGTGGCCGAGATCCCCTTGCCCTACAACAGGATCCTCGGCCGCCCGGCATTGGCCAAGTTCATGGCGGCATCACACTACGCCTACAACATGCTGAAGATGCCTGGGCCATTGACCATCATCTCCATCCCCTCCGACAAGAAGGACGCGCTGATCTGCACCAACGAACTCTACCAGGAAGCAGTTGCAGCAGCTGCATTCAAGGCACCTGCTCCTACCGCTGACCGCCCGGGAGGGAAAAGGGAGCCCGGCAAGACCTCTCGCACCCACTCCGGCAAGCGCACCTCCTCGGAGTGTTGTGCTACCATTCAGGACGTGCCATAGAGCTCTACCGACAAAAGCAAAAGATCCAGAGCCAAGCCGCCGCAGACCAAGAAGGTGCCCGTCGGGGAGGTTGGCACGGGAGGAGCCTTCATCATAGGCTCCACCCTCGACAACAAATAGGAAGGCGCGGTCGTCACATTCCTGCAGGAAAATGTCTAGATGTTTGCATGGCAAGCGTCCGTCATCCCCGGTGTTCCCAGGGAGGTGATTGAGCACCACCTAGCTGTCTGCCCCCACGCGCAGCCCGTCAAGCAGAAGGTTAGAAAGCAGGCTCTGGAGAGGCAGTAGTTCATCACAGAGGAGATCCAGGAAGTTGGAAGCGGCAGGTTTGGTGAGAGGGGTGCTCCACCCGACGTGGTTGGCCAATCCAGTAGTGGTGCGCAAGGCGAATGGGAAGTGGAGGCTGTGTATTGATTACACAGATATTAACAAGGCTTGACCTAAGGACCCCTTCCCATTGCCGCGCATCGACCAGATTGTTGACTCCAAGGCCGGGTGTGATCTGTTATCATTCCTGGACGCCTACTCAGGCTACCACCAAATCTTCATGACAAGAGAGGACAAAGAGATGATGACATTCATCACCACATGTGGTACATATTGCTTTTTATGGATGCCTTTCGGGTTGAAGAGTGCCGGCTCAACGTTTGCAAGAGCAGTCCAAATTGGTTTTGAACCTCAGCACCATAGAAATATGGAGGCCTACATGGATGACATAGTGATCAAAACCAAGGACGGGCCAACTCTTGTGCAAGATCTGGAAGAGACATTTGCTAACCTGCGCAAGATCAACCTCAAGCTGAACCCTGAGAAGTGCGTCTTCGGCATTCAGTCCGGCAAGCTTCTCGGATTCTTTGTGTCGTAGCATGGGATCGAGGCAAACCCAGACAAGATCAAGGCTATTGAGCAGATCGAGGTGCCCAAGCGGATCAAGGATGTGTGTCGGCTCACCGGCTGCATTGCTGCCATGAGCCGGTTCATCTCCAAGTCCGCCGAGCGCGCCCTTCCCTTCTTCAAAATCTTGAAGAAGGCAGGCCCAATAGAGTGGACACCAGAAGCCGAGGCATCACTGCAGGATCTGAAGAAATACCTTTCCTCCATGCTGATACTGGTTGCGCCTAAACCACAAGAGCCGTTGCTGCTGTATCTGGCGGCGACGAATCAAGTAGTCAGCGTCGCACTGGTGGCACAGAGGGAGGTCGACGAGGAGGCAGCAATGGCGGCAGAACCAGCGGATGGCAAGCCAAAGATTCCCCCGGCAGGGCCTAGTGCCGACAAGGCGCGACCCCTGGCGGAGTCCGGTGCCACCAAAGCAATGCCCGCGCAGTCAAGTGAAGTGGTCCCAAAGAAGAAGATGATGCAGCACCCGGTTTACTTTGTCAGCTCCCTCTTGCAGGGGGCTAGGTCGAGGTATTCCAGCGTGCAAAAATTGCTCTTCGGCCTCCTTATGGCCTCGAGGAAGCCGCATCACTACTTCCAAGCCCACGAGATCACTATCGTCCCCTGCCTCCCGTTGCAACGGATGTTGCACAACCCGGACGCAACCGGAAGGATTGTGGAATGGGCCTTGGAGCTGTCAAGTTTCGGTTTGAAGTATGAAGGTACCTAGACAATTCAGAGCAGAGTCTTGGCGGAATTCATCGTAGAATGGACCTCGACGCCCGACAAAGAAGTCCAGGAGACCACTCTCCCCGGCAAGGAAGCAGACCGCGACTGGATCATGTACTTTGATTGGGCTTTCTCGCTGCAAGGCGCCGGTGCCGGTGTGCTACTCGTCGCACCCACCGGAGAACACCTCAAGTACGTGATCGAGATGCACTTCCCTAGGGAGATGTCCACCAACAACACTGCTGAGTACGAGGGATTGCTTGCCGGTCTCAGGATCGTGGCAGACCTCGGGGTTAAGAAGCTCATCGTCAGGGGCGACTCACAGCTCATTGTCAGGCAGATCAACAAGGATTATCAGAGCCCATTGATGGAAGCCTACGTAGATGAGGTGAGGAAGCTGGAGGAACGCTTTGACAGTATCCAGGCGGAGCACGTCCCCCGAGCGGAGAACGACATCGCTGATTACCTGTCAAAGCGTGCCGCATTCAAGCTACCTGCGGAACCAGGTACCTTTTTGCTCCGGTTGACTCAACCATCTGTCGAACCATCAGCGGGGCAGAACAAGCAGAGGAAATAAGGCCCCAGCAAATACTTTCCTACCGATCCCCCTGGGGCTGCCGGCAAGGGTGCTGCCGCGGACGCTGAGCCTGCCAAGAGCGACTGGCTCCGACAGGGCATCAAGTCCTGGCCGTAGAGACAACCGCTCTCATGGCAGAAGAAATGCCTTTGGTCCTTGCCGTCAAGCCCCAGGCCCCGGCATGGGCACAACATACCGTCCACTTCCTCCAAACAGGGGAGCTTCATGAGGAGCAGGAAGAAGCAGAGAAAGTAGCCCGTCGGTCCGCCCTGTACCAGTTCGCCGATGACGTCCTATACTGGAGGAGGCCAAACGGTGTGAAACTCAAGTGCATCCCCTGGGAGGAAGGACTGGAGCTGTTGGCGCAGATACATGGAGGCATATGTGGATCCCACATAGGGTCAAGGGCCCTTGCCGGGAAGGCATTCCGGCAAGGTTTCTTTTGGCCCACCGCCCTCCAGGATGCGACGACACTAGTAACCAAGTGTGAAGCGTGCCAGCTCCATTCAAAGAAGCTTCATCAGGCGGCTCAAGCCCTTTAAACAATCCCTCTCTCCTGGACATTCTCGGTCTAGGGGCTCGATATACTAGGCCCTTTCCCCGCACTGTCAGGGGCTTTGAGTACTTGTACATTGCAATTTACAAGTTCATGAAGTGGCCAGAAGTGGGAGCAGTGAGGAAGGTGACTGCTCAGTCAGCCGTCAAGTTCTTTAAAGGACTGGTCTGCCATTTTGGTGTGCCAAACAGAGTCATCACCGACAACGGCACGCAGTTCACAAGCCACACCTTCATGCAGTACATCCAAGACCTTGGCAGCAAGGTCTGTTTTGCTTCCGTGGCACATCCACGGAGCAACGGCCAAGCGGAGAGGGCGAATGCTGAAGTGTTGCGAGGCCTGAGAACGAAGACCTTTGACAAGCAGCACAAGAGTGGAAGGCGCTGGATTGATGAGTTGCCGGCGGTTCTTTGGTCGATCAGAACGACGCCAAATCGAGCCACCGGCCAGACACCTTTTGCCCTGGTATACGGGGCAGAAGCAGTTCTCCCCACAAAACTCATATACGGGTCACCTCGAGTACCCGCTTATGATGAGCTTGAGCAAGAGCTGTTGCGCCAAGATGACGCGACACTCCTTGAGGAAGATCGTCTTCGGGCGGCTGTGAGAGCGGCACGCTACCAGCAAGCCTTGCGCCGCTATCATAGCCGCAAGGTTCATGCCCGAAGCCTTGAGGAAGGCGACCTTGTTCTTTGGCGCGTTTAGTCGGCCAAGAATTCCAACAAGTTGACGCCGAAGTGGGAAGGCCCTTATCGGGTAATGCGAGTCACCAGGCCCAGCGCAGTCCGCCTGGAGACCGAAGATGCCGTCCTAGTGAGAAACTCCTGGACCATCGAGCATCTTCGCAAGTTTTACCCATAAGGCGTGGCTTGCCGGGTCTCCCGGCAAGACACCTTTTGTACAAGCTTTGCCGACAAGGCATGTGACCCTTTGTACAAAGCCAGGCGCAGACCCTGAGCATAAATAAATGAAGCGTTGGCGCCCTAAGTTATAGCATGCATGCTAGGTCGAGTCTCTTCCTTGGTTAGGGTTGATAGTGCTTAGCGACGACTAACCCCTAGCCTAGAGGTCGAGTGTGTGTGTGTCTGTTCCTTTTCTGTCCTCCTTTGGTTCGCAGGGCACGTGCGCACTTCTGCTGAGCTACTCGGAAAGAAGGAAACGGACCAGCGCCCCGACCCCAGCAAGCCAGAGTTGCCGGGGGTTGCAAGCACAAGGATCCACCCGCGGCAAGATGAGATTGCCAAGGGTTGTGGATCCAGATAAGTCTTTTATCCTCTGTCATGCATTTCGGAACCGGACTGGGGCATGTGAAACCTCGTTTTTATCTCTAGCCTGCCGTGCTCCCCTTTTTCCTATACATAGGGATTATTTCCTAGGTCCGGATTTGGTCATAGCCGCGGCGACAAGGGGGTGGGACGAGGAGCCGAAATCCCACTTCACCCCTGCCTCCGCCAAGGGCGCGAGAATGGTCATGTGGAGTGGGGCGGGGGGACGGCAAGGTCTGTTGCCGGGCGAAAAACGTTTATCTTAAAACAATAACAAGGATTCGCTCCTTGTCGCGGGATTTACCCGCGAATGAAAAACCCAGCAAGCATCCCTTTTTCATTAAAAACATCCCATACAGGTACAGTTCGTGCGAGATGAAAAACATGAGCAAGGGGATTACAAGTTTTAAATTTAACAAAAGCCCGCAGGCTTACAAGTAAAAAGAGATAAGATTCCTGTAGTCCCTTTCTTGTCCCTCTCCTCAGGAGGCAGGTCAAGGAGGCGAAAGGGCAAAAGGGGTGCCTAGGCGAGCTACGAGCAGCAGAAAGCACCAAGAGAACATCTCGGTGGCCACCCACGGGCGGGCCAGTGATGACGATGCCGGAAAAGGAGCTAGAAGACGAGGCGACAGGACCGATAATACACGATGAAGGCGTCGGTGCCCGCGTGCTCTGAGTTGACGGCCTTGCCGCCCACCCTCTTCCTCTTCCGCAGCCTCCCGACGCCAGCCGCCCAAGGAGACAGCCCCGCAAGGTTCAAGGAGATGGCCCTGCCCTCGGTCAGCCTCTACCGGAGGAGCGGCCAGGTGCAGATGCTGCTGCTGCCGCACCCGCCCATGCGCGGGGCGTCCGATGCCTAGTCGGACTCGTCCCCGCTTTCCGCCCCGCTGTCCTCCTCGCCGCTCTCGCTCGAGGACGAGCTTCCATCGTCAGAATCTCCATCAGAGGAGCTCTCCAGGCAGCATTTCAGACGGGTTCCCAAGTCTCCGAAGACCTTGACGGAGAGCAGGCCGTCCTCCATTAACTTGAAGTAGATGACGAGCCCCGCCGTCAGGCTATGGATGCGAGCGAACGTCTTCCATCCACGGCGGAGATACATAACTCGAGGAGCCAGGAAGTCGACGTCGACCCGCGTGCCCCCGTTCCCGCATCCCCTCATGTGCAACCTAAGGGTCTGGGGCAGGGCATGCTCCATCACCCGAGCAAACGGAGTGGGGAGACGAAGACGATGACGCCGGGGCCGGCGGAGCCTGATGAAGAACTCGCAAGGCTGGTCTTCAACGTGGCCCTCCATCGGGAAGGGCATCATTGGCAGGGGCGAGGCCGGCGCGCCGCCCCGTCCTCGTCTTCCCCGAGCGCTACGACCTCTGCCCCGACCTCGCCCCCTCCCCCTTCCCCTCGTGTTCGGTTCCACCACCACGGGTTCAGGAGGGGGAGGGATGCGCTGTCGAGCGGCGACCCTCGCTGCCACCGTCGAAGGACCAGGGTTCCCTTTCTCCATGGCGAATGAGGGGAAGGAGCAGAAGCAGAAGGAAATAGAAGATGGAAGAATGCGGGGTGCCGTTTCCCCCTTTCTCCTCTTTATAAAGGAACGGGGCTGAGGCTCAGCCGCCCCGCTCGGCCAATCCAGACACCAGAGGCGCGGGGAATCAGGACCGATCCGCTGCCCAACCAGCGGCGGCCCGATTTCTCGCCTCCACCGTTTGCCACCACAGGGACGCGTGGCAGACGTGCAAAACTGAGGGGACGGGTGAGGTGACCTCTCCCCACCCCGTGATCGCGAGGAGTGGACGCCTTGAAGACCGCACCCCGACCCCGCTCAGTAAATGAGTCGCGCCTCTAGTCCTTCCTCTTTTTACGGGGAAGACGCGAGCCGCCTCTTTACTGCGATGTGATGCATGCGTGTGGGAACCGTCCCACACATGCCGCCCACGTCACGCACACCCCTCTACGCCGTGCCTCCCGCGCGGGTCCTGGGAGGCGGAGCGCGCGAAGAATCTTACCACGGTAAAAACCACCCCACCTGCCTGCGCACCATTTTGGGCCTGGTCCAACAATGTGTTGCGCTTATGTGTGGCCCAGGCATGGGGGCTCCTGTCGGTGTACAAATATAGGGGCACATCTTTCTACCCCTTTTCCTGTGCACGGGCAGTCAGAGCCGCGCTCACAGCCACACCAAGCAGAACGAGGGAGGTGAGCCAAGGTAAGATCGAAGCCCAAGGCAATCAAAGCAACGCCAAGGCCAAGACCACAAAGAGCAGAGGGACGAAGAAAGTTCCCCCGGCAAGACCCTTGCCAGGTGGCCTCAGCGGCCCCGGCAAGACTCTTGCCGGGACAGCTCGCCCCGCACCAACAGAGCGAGCCACCCTTGAGCCCACGGCCCCCAGTGCCATCATCAGCGTGGGCCAGGACTCGGGAAGGCACCCCTGTGGTGACATATAGATCTTTGTGAATACATATTCAAGATCATATCAGAAGACGACGATTCTCGGCAAGATCCTTGCCAAGGAAGGCCACCAGACCCCCGGCAAGATCCTTGCCGGGGACGACAACATGCCATGGTGAGACCCTTGCCGGGCCACCCGGCAAGGCCCTCGCCGAAGACGCCGGCAAGGCCACTGCCAATCCCACGTCAACCAAACTTCTACCGCCGTTCACATGCAGCTACCAGCCCAACCAGCTGGGCGGGCACCTGCGTGGCAACATGCAGCTCCCAGGCCAACTCATCAAGCGCCTGCTTGGCGACATGCAGATCTTCGTGAAGGCTCCACCACCGCGCCAACTCAGCTTCCTGCCTGCCTACATGGCACCGCACGCATCGTTGGCTGAGGCGCGTGTCGAAGCGAGGATGAGCGGCGACGGACTGGACGGGCCTCGCCCCCGTCCCCGATAAAGTAAGAGGACACCTAAGTGATGCATTAAATGCACCTTGTCCTGTAATATGAGGGATAACCTCATGCCACGGTAGACCTTTCCACCTCCTATGTGCCCACTGTGGCAACCCCTTTTTCCTATAAAAGGAGGCCCGAGGCGACAGGGAGGGGGATTCAGCTCTTTGGGACCACACGCTGACCACAACTAGTTCGAGATCTCCAGAACTCTCAGAAATACACCCACCAAAGCAGGACTAGGGTGCGGCCCGAACCTGGGTAAACGATCCTTGTGCTGTCTACTAGCCCTGCTCCCCTCGCAACCCTGCGCCCCGGCAACCATAGTAGGGATTTTCGTGATCCCATATGTGTCGTTCCACACTGACATCCTTGGCGCGCTAGGTAGGGGGCGCAATTGTGAGAATCTGGTCTAGTAGTTAGCCTAGCAGTTTTTCGTCGCCATGGCTCCTAAGAAGAAGACAGCCACGGCGGTCGATTCGTTGGGAGCCGAACGACCCGTGCCGGTGCGGACGAGCAGCGGACCGGTCGCTGACAGGACCCGGGCCACGGCCCACGAGAACCAGCATCTCCCAGGCAGTCGGAGCCTGGCGAGCGGCGTCGTTCACGCGCCAGACGACCGACTACATGTCGCCGGATCCAAGGACGGAGCTGGCCCCCCGCAGGCGGCGCGGGGCCCTCCAGGGGCGTCTTGGCGGAATTCATCGTAGAATGGACCTCGACGCCCGACGAAGAAGTCCAGGAGACCACTCTCCCCGGCAAGGAAGCAGACCGCGACTGGATCATGTACTTTGATGGGGCTTTCTCGCTGCAAGGCGCCGGTGCCGGTGTGCTACTCGTCGCACCCACCGGAGAACACCTCAAGTACGTGATCGAGATGCACTTCCCTAGGGAGATGTCCACCAACAACACTGCTGAGTACGAGGGATTGCTTGCCGGTCTCAGGATCGTGGCAGACCTCGGGGTTAAGAAGCTCATCATCAGGGGCGACTCACAGCTCATTGTCAGGCAGATCAACAAGGATTATCAGAGCCCATTGATGGAAGCCTACGTAGATGAGGTGAGGAAGCTGGAGGAACGCTTTGACAGTATCCAGGCGGAGCACGTCCCCCGAGCGAAGAACGACATCGCTGATTACCTGTCAAAGCGTGCCGCATTCAAGCTACCTGCGGAACCAGGTACCTTTTTGCTCCGGTTGACTCAACCATCTGTCGAACCATCAGCGGGGCAGAACAAGCAGAGGAAATAAGGCCCCAGCAAATACTTTCCTACCGATCCCCCTGGGGCTGCCGGCAAGGGTGCTGCCGCGGACGCTGAGCCTGCCAAGAGCGACTGGCTCCGACAGGGCATCAAGTCCTGGCCGTAGAGACAACCGCTCTCATGGCAGAAGAAATGCCTTTGGTCCTTGCCGTCAAGCCCCAGGCTCCGGCATGGGCACAACATACCGTCCACTTCCTCCAAACAGGGGAGCTTCATGAGGAGCAGGAAGAAGCAGAGAAAGTAGCCCGTCGGTCCGCCCTGTACCAGTTCGCCGATGACGTCCTATACTGGAGGAGGCCAAACGGTGTGAAACTCAAGTGCATCCCCTGGGAGGAAGGACTGGAGCTGTTGGCGCAGATACATGGAGGCCTATGTGGATTCCACATAGGGTCAAGGGCCCTTGCCGGGAAGGCATTCCGGCAAGGTTTCTTTTGGCCCACCGCCCTCCAGGATGCGACGACACTAGTAACCAAGTGTGAAGCATGCTAGTTCCATTCAAAGAAGCTTCATCAGCCGGCTCAAGCCCTTCAAACAATCCCTCTCTCCTGGCCATTCTTTGTCTGGGGGCTCGATATACTGGGCCCTTTCCCCCCGCGCTATCGGGGGCTTTTAGTACTTGTACGTTGCATTGACAAGTTCATGAAGTGGACGGAAGTGGAAGCAGTGAGGAAGCTGACTGCTCAGTCAACCGTCAAGTTCTTCAAAGGACTGGTCTACCATTTTGGTGTTCCAAACAGATTCATCACCGACAATGGCACGCAGTTTACAAGCCACACCTTCATGCAGTACATCCAAGACCTCGGCAGCAAGGTCTGTTTTGCTTCCGTGGCACATCCACGGAGCAACGGCCAAGCGGAGAGGGTGAATGCTGAAGTGTTGCGAGGCCTGAGAACGAAGACTTTTGACAAGCTGCACAAGAGTGGAAGGCGCTGGATTGATGAGTTGCCGGCGGTTCTTTGGTCGATTAGAACGATGCCAAATCAAGCCACCGGCCAGACACCTTTTGCCCTGGTATACGGGGCAGAAGCAGTTCTCCCCATGGAACTCATATACGGGTCACCTCATGTGCTCGCTTATGATGAGCTTGAGCAAGAGCCCTTGCGCCAAGATGACGCGACGCTCCTTGAGGAAGATCGTCTTCGGGCGGCTGTGAGAGCGACACGCTACCAGCAAGTCTTGCGCCGCTATCATAGCCGCAAGGTTCATGCCCGAAGCCTTGAGGAAGGCGACCTTGTTCTTCGGCGCGTTCAGTCGGCCAAGAATTCCAACAAGTTGACACCAAAGTGGGAAGGCCCTTATCGGGTAATGCGAGTCATAAGGCCCGGCGCAGTCCACCTGGAGACTAAATATGCCGTCCCAGTGAGCAACTCTTGGAACATCGAGCATCTTCGCAAGTTTTACCTGTAAGGCGCGGCTTGCCGGGCCTCCCAGCAATCCACCTTTTGTACAAGCTTTGCCGACAAGGCATGTGACCCTTTGTACAAAGCCAGGCGCAGACCCTGAGCATAAATAAATGAAGCGCTAGCGCCCTAGGTTATAACATGCATGCTAGGTCGAGTCTCTTCCTTAGTTAGGGTTGATAGTGCTTAGCAGTGACTAACCCCTAGCCTAGAGGTCGAGTGCGCGTCTGTCTGTTCCTTTTCTGTCCTCCTTTGGTTCGCAGGGCACGTGAGCACTACTGCTAGACTAACTCGGAAAGAAGGAAACGAACCGGCGCCCCGACCCTAACAAGCCAGAGTTGCCGGGGGCTGCAAGCACAAAGGATCCAACCGCGGCAAGATGAGATTGCCAAGGGCTGCGGATCCAGATAAGTCTTTTATCCTCTGTCATGCATTTTGGAACCGGAGTAGGGCATGTGAAACCTTGTTTTTATCTCTAGCCTGCCGTCCTCCCCTTTTCCCTATACCTAGGGATTATTTCCTAGGTCCGGATTTGGTCGTAGTCGTGGCGGCATGGGGGTGGGACGAGGAGCCTAAAGCCCACTTCATCCCTGCCTCCGCCAAG
>NC_041390.1:166899056-166992123 GCF_002162155.2 Triticum dicoccoides | reverse complement strand
GACAAGGCCTGTTGCCGGGCGAAAAACGTTTATCTTAAAATAATAACAAGGATTCGCTCCTTGTCACGGGATTTACCCGCGAACGAAAAACCCGGCAAGCATCCCTTTTTCATTAAAAACATCCCATACAGGTACAGTTCGTGCGAGATGAAAAACATGAGCAAGGGGATTACAAGTTTTAAATTTAACAAAGGCTCGCAGGCTTACAAACTAAAAAAGAGATAAGATGCCTGTAATCCCTTTCTTGTCCCTCACATCAGGAGGCAGGTTAAGGAGGCGAAAGGGCAAAAGGGGCGCCTAGGCGAGCTACGAGCAGCAGAAAGCACCAAGAGAACATCTCGGTGGCCAGCCACGGGCGGGCCGGTGATGACGGTGCCGGAAAAGGAGCTGGAAGATGAGGCGACAGGACCGACAATACGCGATGAAGGCATTAGTGCCCGTGTACTCCGAGTTGACGGCCTTGCCACCCGCCCTCTTCCTCTTCCGCAGCCTCCCGACGCCAGCCGCCCAAGGAGACATCCCCGCAAGGTTCAAGGAGCTGGCCCTGCCCCCGGCCAGCCTCTCTCGGAGGAGCGGCTAGGTGCAGATGCTGCTGCTGCCGCACCCGCCCAGGCACGGGGCGTCCGACGCCTAGTCGGACTCGTCCCTACTGTCTGCCCTGCTGTCCTCCTCGTTGCTCTCGCTCGAGGACAAGCTTCCATTGTCAGAATCTCCATCAGAGGAGCTCTCCAGCAGCATTTCAGACGGGTTCCCAAGTCTCCGAAGACCTTGACGGAGAGCAGGCCGTCCTCCATTAACTTGAAGTAGAGGACGAGCCCGGCCGTCAGGCTGTCGATGCGGGCGAACGTCTTCCATCCATGGCGGAGATGCATAACTCGAGGAGCCGGGAAGTCGACGTCGACCCGCGTGCCCCCGTTCCCACAGCCCCTCATGTGCAACCTGAGGGTCTGGGGCGGGGCACGCTCCATCACCCGAGCGAACGGAGTGGGGAGACGAAGACGACGACGCGGGGGCCGGCGGAGCCTGATGAAGAACTTGCAAGGCTGGTCTTCAACATGGCCCTCCATCGGGAAGGGCATCAATGGCAGGGGCGAGGCAGGCACGCTGCCCCGTCCTCCTCTTCCCCGAGCGCTACGGCCTCTGCCCCGGCCTCGCCCACGGCCTCGCCCCCTCCCCCTTCCCCTCGCGGTCGGTTCCACCACCACGGGTTCAGGAGGGGGAGGGACGCGCTGTCGAGCGGCGACACTCGCTGCCACCGTCGAAGGACCAGGGTTCCCTTTCTCCATGGCAGATGAGAGGAAGGAGCAGAAGCAGAAGGAGATAGATGATGGAAGAATGCGGGGTGCCGTTTCCCCTTTTCTCCTCTTTATAAAGGAACGGGGTTGAGGCTCAGCCGCCCTGCTCGGCCAATCCAGACACCGGAGGCGCGGGGAATTAGGACCGATCGTCCACCCAACCAGCGGCGGCCCGGTTTCTCGCCTCCACAGTTTGCCACCACAGGGACGCGTGGCAGACATGCAGAACTGAGGGGACGGGTGAGGCGACCTCTCCCCACCCCGTGATCGTGGGGAGTGGACACCTTGAAGACCGCACCCCGACCCCGCTCAGTAAATGAGCCGCGCCTCCACGCCTCCCTATTTTTATGGGGAAGATGTGAGCCGCCTCTTTACTGCGACGTGACGCATGCATGTGGAAACCGTCCCACGCAAGCCGCCCACGTCATGCATACCCCTCCACGCCGCGCCTCGCGCGTGGGTCACGGGAGGCGGAGCGCGCGAAGAATATTACCACGGTAAAAACCTCCCCACCTGCCCGCGCACCGTTTTGGGCCTGGCCCAACAACATGTTGCGCTTATTTGTGGCCCAGGCCCGGGGGCTCCTGTCGGTGTACAAAAATAGGGGCACATCTTTGTACCCCTTTTCTTGTGCACGGGCAGTCAGAGCCACGCCCACGGCCACACCAAGCAGAACGAGGGAGGTGAGCCAAGGTAAGATCGAAGCCCAAGGCAATCAAAGCAACGCCAAGGACAAGACCACAAAGAGCAGAGGGACGAAGCAAGTTCCCCTGGCAAGACCCTTGCCGGGTGGCCTCAGCGGCCCCGGCAAGACTCTTGCCGGGACAGCTCGCCCCGCACCAATAGAGCGAGCCACCCTTGAGCCCACGGCCCCCAGTGCCATCATCAGCGTGGGGCCAGGACTCGGGAAGGCACCCCTATGGTGGCATATAGATCTTTGTGAAGACATATTCAAGATCAGATCAGAAGACGACGATTCTCGGCAAGATCCTTGCCAAGGAAGGCCACCAGACCCCCGGCAAGATCCTTGCCGGGGACGACAACATGCCACAGCGAGACCCTTGCCGAGCCACCCGACAAGGCCCTCGCCGAAGACGCCGGCAAGGCCACCGCCAAGCCCACGTCAACCAAGCTTCTACCACCATTCACATGCAGCTGCCAGCTCAACCAGCTGGGCGGGCACCTGCGTGGCAACATGCAGCTCCCAGGCCAACTCATCAAGCGCCTACGTGGCGGCATAGAGATCTTTGTGAAGGCTCCACCACCGTGCCAACTCAGCTGCCTGTCTGCCTACATGGCACCGCATGCATCCCCGACCGAGGCGCGTGTCGAAGCGAGGAGGAGCGGCGACGAACGGGACGGGCCACGCCCCTGTCCCGATAACGTAAGAGGACACCTAAGCGATGCATTAAATGCACCTTGTCCTATAATACGTGTGATAACCTCATGCCACTGTAGACCTTTCCACCTCCTGTGTGCCACTGTGGCAACCCCTTTTTCCTATAAAAGGAGGCCCGGGGCGACAGGGAGGGGGATTTGGCTCTCTGGAAGCACATGCTGATGACAGCTAGTTCGAGAGCTCCAGAACTCTCAGAAATACACCCACCAAAGCAGGACTAGGGTTTTACGCATCCTCGTGGCCCGAACCTGGGTAAACGATCCTTGTGATGTCTACTAGCCCTGCTCTCCTCGCAACCCTGTGCCCCGGCAACCGTAGTAGGGATTTTCATGATCCCATAGGTGTCGTTCCACACCGACATCCAATGTCACCTCAAGTATCTGTGGGTATGATTATACGATATGCATCACACAATCTCAGATTCATCTATTCAACCAACACAAAGAACTTCAAAGAGTGCCCCAAAGTTTCTACCGGAGAGTCAAGACGAAAACGTGTGCCAACCCCTATGCATAGGTTCATGGGCGGAACCCGCAAGTTGATCACCAGAACATATATCAAGTGGATCACGTGATATCCCATTGTCACCACAGATAAGCACGGCAAGACATACATCAAGTGTTCTCAAATCCTTAAAGACTCAATCCGATAAGATAACTTCAGATGGAAAACTCAATCCATTACAAGAGAGTAGAGGGGGAGATACATCATAAGATCCAACTATAATAGCAAAGCTCGCGATACATCAAGATCGTACCACCTCAAGAACACGAGAGAGAGAGAGAGAGAGAGAGAGAGAGAGAGAGAGAGAGATCAAACACATAGCTACTGGTACATACCCTCAGCCCCGAGGGAGAACTACTCCCTCCTCGTCATGGAGAGCACCGGGATGATGATGATGGCCACCGGAGAGGGATTCCCCCCTTCGGCAGGGTGCTGGAACGGGTCTAGATTTGTTTTCGATGGCTACGGAGGTTTCTGGCGGCAGAACTCCCGATCTATTCTGCTCCCCGATGTTTTTAGGGTATATGGGTATATATAGGAGGAAGAAGTACGTCGGTGGATCTCCGGGCTGTCCACGAGGCAGGGGGCGCGCCCAGGGGGTGGGCGCGCCCCCACCCTCGTGGGCAGCCCGGGACTCTCCTGGTCCATCTCTGATACTCCGTGGGCTTCTTCTGGTCCAAAAATAAGTTCCGTGAAGTTTCAGGTCAATTGGACTCCATTTGATTTTCCTTTTCCGCGGTACTCTAAAACAAGGAAAAAACAGAAACTGGCACTGGGCTCTGGGTTAATAGGTTAGTCCCAAAAATAATATAAAAGTGTATAATAAAGCCCGTAAACATCCAAAACAGATAATATAATAGCATGGAACAATCAAAAATTATAGATATGTTGGAGACATATCAACATCCCCAAGCTTAATTCCTGCTCATCCTCGAGTAGGTAAATGATAAAAACAGAATTTTTGATGTGGAATGCTATCTAACATATTTCTCTATGTAATTCTTTATTGTGGCAAGAATATTCAGATCCATAAGATTCAAGACAAAAGTTTAATATTGACATAAAAAATAATACTTCAAGCATACTAACCAAGCAATCATGTCTTCTCAAAATAACATGGCCAAAGAAAGCTATCCCTACAAAATCATATAGTCTGGCTATGCTCCATCTTCACCACATAAAGTATTTAAATCATGCACAACCCCGATGACAAGCCAAGCAATTGTACTTTTGATGTTCTCAAACTTTTTCAATCTTCACGCAATATATGAGCGTGAGCCATGGATATAGCACTATAGGTGGAATAGAATGGTGGTTGTGGAGAAGACAAAAAGGAGAAGACAGTCTCACATCAACTAGGTGTATCAACGGGCTAAGGAGATGCCCATCAATAGATATCAATGTGAGTGAGTAGGGATTGCCATGCAACGGATGCACTAGAGCTAAAGTGTATGAAAGCTCAACAAAAGAAACTAGTGGGTGTGCATCCAACTCGCTTGCTCACGAAGACCTAGGGCATTTTGAGGAAGCCCATCATTGGAATATACAAGCCAAGTTATATAATGAAAGATTCCCACTATTATATGAAAGTGACAACATAGGAGACTCTCTATCATGGAGATCATGGTGCTACTTTGAAGCACAAGTGTGGTAAAAGGATAGTAGCATTGCTCCTTCTCTCTTTTTCTCTCTTTTTTGTTTTTTTGTTTTTTTGGGCCTTCTCTTTTTTGGGCCTTCTTTTTTTTTTCCTTTTTTCATCCGAAGTCTCATCCCGACTTGTGGGGGAATCATTGTCTCCATCATCCTTTCCTCACTGGGACAATGCTCTAATAATGATGATCATCACACTTTTATTTACTTACAACTCAAGAATTACAACTCGATACTTAGAACAAGATATGACTCTATATGAATGCCTCCGGCGGTGTACCGGGATGTGCAATGACTCATGAGTGACATGTATGAAAGAATTATGAACGGTGGCTTTGCCACAAATACAATGTCAACTACATGATCATGCAAGGCAATATGACAATGATGAAGCGTGTCATAATAAACAAAATGGTGCTAAGTTGCACGACAATATATCTCGGAATGGCTATGGAAATGTCATAATAGGTAGGTATGGTGGCTGTTTTGAGGAAGGTAAATGGTGGGTTTATGGTACCGGCGAAAGTTGTGTGGTACTAGAGAGGCTAGCAATGGTGGAAGGGTGAGAGTGCGTATAATCCATGGACTCAACATTAGTCATAAGTAACTCACATACTTATTGCAAAAGTATATTAGTTATTGAAACAAAGTACTACGCGCATGCTCCTAGGGGGATATATTGGTAGGAAAAGACCATCGCTCGTCCTCGACCGCCACTCGTAAGGAAGACAATCAATAAATAAATTGTGCCCCGACTTCGTCACATAACGGTTCACCATACGTGCATGCTACGGGAATCACAAACTTTAACACAAGTATTTCTCAAATTCACAACTACTCAACTAGCATGGCTCTAATATCACCATCTTCATATCTCAAAACAAGCATCAAGTATCAAACTTCTCATAGTATTCAATGCAATTTATATGAAAGTTTTTATTATATCCCTCTTGGATGCCCATCATATTAGGACTAAATTCATAATCAAAGCAAATTATCATGTTGTTATAAAAGACTCTCAAAATAATATAAGTGAAGCATGAGAGATAAATTATTTCTATAAAATAAAACCACCACCGTGCTCTAAAAGGATATAAGTGAAGCACTAGAGCAAATGACAAACTACTCCAAAAGATATAAGTGAAAATCAATGAGTAGTCGAATAATTATGCAACTATGTGAAGACCCTCTAACATTTAATAATTTCAGATCTTGGTATTTTATTCAAACAGCAAGCAAAACAAAATAAAATAAAATGACGCTCCAAGCAAAACACATATCATGTGGCGAATAAAAATATAGCTCCAAGTAAAGTTACCGATGAACGAAGACGAAAGAGGGGATGCCTTCCGGGGCATCCCCAAGCTTAGGGTCTTCGTTGTCCTTGAATATTACCTTGGGGTGCCTTTGGAATCCCCAAGCATAGGATCTTGCCACTCCTTATTCCATAGTCCATCGAATCTTCACCCAAAACTTGAAAACTTCACAACACAAAACTTAACAGAAAACTCGTAAGCTCCGTTAGTATAAGAAAATAAATCACCACTTAGGTACTGTTGTGAACTCATTCTAAATTAATATTGGTGTAATATATACTGTATTCCAACTTCTCTATGGTTCATACCCTCCGATACTACTCATAGATTCATCAAGATAAGCAAACAACACATAGAAAACAGAATCTGTCAAAAACAGAACAGTCTGTAGTAATCTAGATGAAACGTATACTTATGGAACTCATAAAATTCTATAATAAATTGCTGGACGTGAGGAATTTATCTATTAATCATCTGCAAAAAAGAATTAACTAAATAGCACTCTCCAATAAAAACTGGCAGCAATTCTCCTGAGTGCTAAAGTTTTTGTTTTTTACAGCAAGATCACAAAGACTTCACCCAAGTCTTCCCAAATTATTTATTACTAAACAGGAACAAAAAGCAAGGAACAAAAATAAAATTGGGTAGCCTCCCAACAAGCGCTAACGTTTAACGCCCCTCGCTAGACATGATGATTTCAATGTTGCTCACTTAAAAGATAAGAATTGAAACATAAGGAGTTCATAATGAAGAATATGACTAGCACATTTAAGTCCAACCCACTTCCTATGCATAGGTATTTTGTGAGCAAACAACTTGTGGGAACAAGAATCAACCTGCATAGGAAGGTAAAACAAGCATAACTTTAAAACTTTAAGCACATAGAGAGGAAGCATGATATTATTGCAATCCCTACAAGCATATATTCCTCCCTCATAATAATTTTCAGTAGCATCATGAATGAATTCAACAATATAACTATAACATAAATCATTCTTTTCATGATGCATAAGGATAGAATTTTTATTACTTTCCACATAAGCAAATTTCTTCTCATGAATAGTAGTGGGAGCAAACCCAACAAAATAACTATCATGTGAGGCATAATCCAATTGAAAGTTAAAATCATGATGACAAGTTTCATGGATATCATTATTCTTTATAGCATAGAAGTCATCACAATAATCATCATAGATAGCAACTTTGTTCTTATAATCAATTGGAACCTCTTCCGAAATAGTGGATTCATCACAAAATAAAGTCATGACCTCTCCAAATCCACTTTCGTCAATATAATCATCATAAATAGGAGGCATGCTTTCATCATAATAAATTTGATCATCAAAACTTGGGGGACAAAAAATATCATCTTCGTCAAAAATAGCTTCCCCAAGCTTGTGGCTTTGCATATCATTAGCATCATGGATATTCAAGGAATTCATACTAACAACATTGCAATCATGCTCATCATTCAAATATTTAGTGCCAAACATTCTAATGCATTCTTCTTCTAGAACTTGAGCACAATTATTGGAATCCTTATTCTCGCGAAAGACATTAAAAAGATGAAGCATATGAGGCATCCTTAATTCCATTTTTTGTAGTTTTCTTTTATAAACTAAACTAGTGATAAAACAAGAAACTAAAAGATTCGATTGCAAGATCTAAAGATATACCTTCAAGCACTCACCTCCTCGTCAATGGCGCCAGAAAAGAGCTTGATGTCTACTACACAACCTTCTTCTTGTAGACGTTGTTGGGCCTCCAAGTGCAGAGGTTTGTAGGACAGTAGAAAATTTCCCTCAAGTGGATGACCTAAGGTTTATCAATCTGTGGGAGGTGTAGGATGAAGATGGTCTCTCTCAAGCAACCCTGCAACCAAATAACAAAGAGTCTCTTGTGTCCCCGACACACCCAATACAATGGTAAATTGTATAGGTGCACTAGTTCGCCGAAGAGATGGTGATACAAGTGCAATATGGATGGTAGATAAAGGTTTTTGTAATCTGAAAACATAAAAACAACAAGGTAACTAATGATAAAAGTGAGTGTAAACGGTATGCAATGCGTTGAAACAAGGCCTAGGGTTCATACTTTCACTAGTGCAAGTTCTCTCAAAAATAATAACATAATTGGATCACATAACTATCCGTCAATATGCAACAAAGAGTCACTCCAAAGTCACTAATAGCGGAGAACAAATGAAGAGATTATGGTAGGGTACGAAACCACCTCAAAGTTATCCTTTCTGATCGATCTATTCAAGAGTCCGTAGTAAAATAACATAAAGCTATTCTTTTCGTTCAATCTATCATAGAGTTCGTACTAGAATAACACCTTAAGACACAAATCAACCAAAACCCTAATGTCACCTAGATACTCTAATGTCACCTCAAGTATCCGTGGGTATGATTATACGATATGCATCACACAATCTCAGATTCATCTATTCAACCAACACAAAGAACTTCAAAGAGTGCCCCAAAGTTTCTACCGGAGAGTCAAGACGAAAACGTGTGCCAACCCCTATGCGTAGGTTTCATGGGCGGAACCCGCAAGTTGATCACCAAAACATACATCAAGTGGATCACGTGATATCCCATTGTCACCACAGATAAGCACGGCAAGACATACATCAAGTGTTCTCAAATCCTTAAAGACCCAATCTGATAAGATAACTTCAAAGGGAAAACTCAATCCATTACATGAGAGTAGAGGGGGAGAAACATCACAAGATCCAACTATAATAGGAAAGCTCGCGATACATCAAGATCATACCACCTCAAGGACACGAGAGAGAGAGAGAGAGAGATCAAACACATAGCTACTGGTACATACCCTCAGCCCCGAGGGAGAACTACTCCCTCCTCATCATGGAGAGCATCGGGATGATGAAGATGGCCATCGGAGAGGGATTCCCCCCTTCGGCAGGGTGTCGGAACGGGTCTAGATTGGTTTTCGGTGGCTACGGAGGTTTCTGGCATCGAAACTCCCGATCTATTCTGCTCCCCGAAGTTTTTAGGGTATATGGGTATATATAGGAGGAAGAAGTACGTCGGTGAATCTCCGGGCTGTCCACGAGGCAGGGGGCGCGCCCAGGGGGTGGGCGCGCCCCCACCCTCATGTGCAGCCCGGGACTCTTCTGGTCCATCTCCGATACCCCGTGGGCTTCTTCTGGTCCAAAAATAAGTTCCGTTAAGTTCAGGTCAATTGGACTCTGTTTGATTTTCATTTTCTGTGATACTCTAAAACAAGGAAAAATTAGAAACTGGCACTGGGCTCTGGGTTAATAGGTTAGTCCCAAAAATAATATAGAAGTGTATAATAAAGCCCGTAAACATCCAAAACAGATAATATAATAGCATGTAACAATAAAAAAATTATAGATACATTGGAGACGTATCAGTCAACATGACATCACTGTGATGTCAGCGGTCAACAGGGATGGTCCAGGTCAAACCTGACTAGTGGGGCCCGCTGGTCAACGACCCAGTGCTGCCTAGGGTCATAGACAGGTGGGGTCGGGTCAACGGACACGTCAGCATAGTCAAAAATGACACGTGGGTCCACGGTAATTAGATTAACCTTAATCTATTTTTAATTAGCCGCTTAGTTAGGCGGTGGGCTCATTAACCCCGGGGGGTAATCAGTAGGGTGCTTAAGCCCTAATGATGGTGCCACGTCAGCGGCCGCCGGGGTTAGTCGCTGGCGACCAAACAGAGCGGTGGAGGCGCTCGGAACGGCACCACAGGCGCCGCCTGGGCGCGTGGCTTGGTCCTACGGCCAGCTGGAGGAGTGCCGTGTCCAATGGTGCAGGTGGTTGAGCGCGTGGTGGCCGGGAATGACGCCGACGAGCGTTTGGGCGGCGGCCGGAGCTCGGGTGATGACGGATTCGTTGCTACGGTGTGCAAAATGAGCGGTTCTCTACACCCACGATACCTACGCATTCCCACATGCCCTTTGGACACACTGGCATGACCAAATGGTCACCGGAGCAACGCCGGCGACGGGCCCGAGCGGCAGCTGGATTTGGCCACGGTAGAAATCGCGGGTAGAGAGAGAGAGGAGCAACGGGGTTAGGGGGAAAGGACCGGCAACTCACATCACATCGTATGGAGGGCTCGGTGGCTCGGGGGAGGCTCTGTAGTCCGCGGGGAAGTGATCGCAATCTCTGGTGTCCGAGCTTGAAGACGACGGCGTAGTCGACGCTGTGGAGCGTCCGGGCTTGCGCGAGCCGATGGAGAGGTTGAAGGAGAGACACAGTAGCTCAGGGGCATGTCCACGGGGCAGGGGGAGAGCGGTGGGCATGGTGGTTCTTGTCGGTGCTCTCGGATGCGAGCGAGGAGAGCGGGGGAGAGAGAGGGGAGAGGTGAGGACGAGGGAGAGGTCGAGGGGGTCGAGGGGGAGTGTGTGGCGTTCACAGCCGCGTCGGGGAAGCGGCGGGAAGCAGGAGGTGGCCTCGCGCGTGGATGCGCGCGGAGAGCACGCGCCTTCGTCCTCCTGGCAAGGGAGGAAGACGACAGGGGAGGCCAGTGGGTTGGGCCTGCCAGCGCTGGGCTAAGTGGGCACCAGGTAAGCCACAAGTAACCTCTCTCTCTCTCTCATTTTATTTATGTTTTCTATTTTCTGTTTTGTTTTTTGGATTTAGTAAAATACTAAACCACTTTATAAAATCCTAAAATAAATTGTGGGCACATACTCGATTATTCCCAACAGCCCTCAATTATTTCAGAATTATAAGAGCATTTAAAATAATTATATAATTTTAATGCCCCAATTCAAATACAATATGAGTTAATTCAAAAATCCAGAATGTCCTAGAAATATGTTCATCATTTTTGGCAGAGGTTTTCACCTTAATCAAAAATCATAAACTTTTCTAGAGGGCATTTTGGTTCATTGAAAAGATTTGAATTTGAACCTAGTTGAATTTCATCATGTGCTAGGGTTTGAGCATCCCCATTTCAAATTCATTTAAGCTCAAACATGATGCATAGATGCAAATGCAACTAATTACAAGCAATACTCTAGGGCTGTGACATTCCAGGTTTCCGCATTATCTCATCATGAAGCTCCATCTAAATCATCACAAGGCTTCAGCTTGTGTTTTCAACTTCTCTTTCCTTCTATCATCTTGCTATAACCAGAGTTCTTCACGGAGGCTCTACATGGTGGTTCGTCAAGGATTCTTTTCATTCTTCAATTGTTCTTCAAGATTTCTCTCGAAGCTAAGATCCGCCAAGCTATACTCTAAAAATAAACATGGTGTTCAACACATGTATTGTTTTGAGGAGTTCAAGCATTCTTCATCTTGCATTCCAAAATGCAATTCGTTCTACCTTATCTTTTGAGGTGGTGTTACGTCACTCTTGACAATTTCCCTTCGTGTGTCATGATTCAATAGTTGTTAAGAATGATATAGTTAAACCCATCAATTTCTTCAAGCATGAGCTCTTCTCAATCCATCAATCTCTTCGTTGGAGTTATCTTGGGTTATATTTCACCTAAAGCTTTCCCTAAGGATTGTTGCTATTTATGGTGCTTATAAATGATCTAAGCTCTTCATTTAGCCTCCCGATGAAATAAGCTTCTCATCTCCTTGTTGATGTCAATTCAATCTATTGTTCCGCTAGTGGCAGAATTTCACCTCAAATTTCGAGACGTTTTCCATAAGCCCACAACAAGCTTACTCTTTTCGTTGTTGGTTTTCCAACAACTCCGTTCAACCCTTCTCCTAAGATGCTTTTTCAAGCTCATTTGAGGTAGAAGATGTTCTTTTCGTCTCTGTTCTTTTGATCCCATTCTTACATTTCTTCCGGAGGCATGGTGATGTTGCTCTCTTCGTCCCATCATCTCGTTTTGCCAAGATCATGCTCTTTCCTTTGCCTATCCATTCAACCGGAGCATCGTGTCCTTCATTCAAGTTCTCTAATCTTATCAAGTTTTGCCTCCCTTCTCAACCAGAGTGCTGTCTAAAATCTTTCTTACCCTTTGTGTCATTCTTTCAATAGTTCCGGAGGCAGTGTGTTGATTTCATCAAGTATCCTCTCATCTTGTCAAGCTCATATTCTTTAACTTCCATTTCCAACCGGTAATTGATCCTTATCATTCCTTGTACATCTCATTTCAACCGGAGTGCTTACATGTACTTCTTGTCCATTGCAACCCTTTTCTTATGTCCTTTAACCTACAAGGTTCTCGTTATGTTCCTTGTTCCTCTTTTCTAACGGAGTGTTTTCAACTTTGTTCATCTTAGTTGTGTTCTTTCTTTCAATTTGTTCAACCTCTCAAGGTTCATGGTTTCACTCGTTTGTCCAAGAAGCAACTTTGTTTTACCTCCTCCTCTCCCGTTTCTATCCGGTGCCATCCTAGATCTCGGGACGAGATCCTCTTGTAGTGGTGGAGTGTTGTGAAGCCCCGAGACCGTTGCGCCAGGTGTCTTCTAGTTATGCGCATTCTTGCATCCGTCCGGGTCTCCCAGTTCTCTCTGTTGTCCGTTCTGAGCCCAGACGCACTTGCACGTGCCTGCGTCATGTCCGAAATATTATCGTTATAAGTGGCTAGAAAATGTTCTCGGAATGGGTTGAAAGTTGGCATGCGGTGTTATTATGTTGTCGGTAGGTTGCCTGCCAAGTTTCATAGCATTTGGAGTCTGTTTGATGCCCCAATGGGTAACTATAGTGGCAATATAGCCGGTCTATCGTCAGACGTTTCCGATCTCCTGAAACGGTTGCCGGGTTGCATCCCTCCTCTCTCTTCTTAGTCCAACCACACACTTGATCTCGTTCGCCTAACCCCTCTTTGCCCAGTGCATCGACCCCTCACGCGTGTCTGAAACTTACCCGAACCCAACCCGGGTTGTCGTTCCCGATGGGTCTGGATCATCCCCAAACATCTATAAAATATCTCCCTTTTCTTATTTAGGCTCCCTAGCCTATTTTTCTCGACCGACCGATTTTGATCGAAGGGTCCATTTAGCCCCTAACAAAAAAACCACTTGCTATATAATCGGTGTAAACCTACCTAACCCTAGAACCTAGTCGTCCCATCCATTCCATTCCTGCAGCCGTCGCCACTCCTCGTTTTCAGGTCCGCCCCAACCAGCAGCCTCCACCTCTTCCTCCAGATCCAGCAAGTCAACCCTCCTCAGGACCGTCGGATCGGTGATCCAACAGATCCCGCGCGGCTCCCGCAACCCGCAGCTCCACCCATTGGCCGAAACCTCCTCGATCCAATCTAGATCGGGAGGGAGTCCCTAGCGACGCTCGTCCCAGCCGCCCTTTTCCTCGCCGGACCGCTGGCGCTGGCGCCCGCAGGAGCTCGCCATCGAAGATGAGCACCACCACACCCTTCCCCAATCTTCTCCTTCTGTCTCTCTCTCTCCCTCCGGCCTCGCATCTCTCCCTCACCGTTTGCTCGAACATGAGACAGCGACGCCGCCTGGAGCGTCTCCATCGCCGACTCCCTCCGTCTCTGGTTCCGTCCGGCATCGCTGCCTCGCCGGAGACCCCAAGACGCTGCCTCACCAGCAGGAGCAGCAGTAGACCATGGTGACACCACCTCCTAGCGCTGTTGCCGGCGACCTCGCCGAACTAGGCCACCCCGGCCAGCCTTCGGCCACCTCCAGGCCAACCCCGCCGCCGCACCACCTCCTGCAGTCCTTCCCGTCTTCATGCCGGAGTTTCTGCTGCCGCCATCATCGCTTCCCGCACCAACCGCTCCTCCCGAGCTCCTCGCGTTGAATGCAACAACGCGCCTCCAACGTCGCACCCTAAGTGGTCAATTCAACCACACCTGGATAACTTAATATCTGCAGCAAAGTGTTTAGTAGCAAAGTAATATGATAGTAGTGGTAAAGATAGCAAAAGTAATATTTTTGGTGTTTTATAGTGATGATAACAATAGCAACGGAAAAGTAAATAATCGAAGAACAATATATGGAAAGCTCGTAGGCAATGGATCGGTGATAGAGAATTATGCCGGATGCGGTTCATCATGTAACAGTCATAACCTAGGTTGACACAGAACTAGCTCCAATTCATCAATGGAATGTAGCCATGTATTTCGAATATAGTCATACATGCTTATGGAAAAGAACTTTCATGACATCTTTTGTCCTACCCTCCCGTGGCAGCGGGGTCCTATTGGAAACTAAGGGATATTAAGGCCTCCTTTTAATAGAGTACCGGACCAAAGCATTAACACATAGTGAATACATGAACTCCTCAAACTACGGTCATCACCGGTAAGTATCCCGATTATTGTCACTTCGGGGTTAACGGATCATAACACATAATAGGTGACTATTTACTTGCAAGATAGGATCAAGAACTCTCATATATTTATGAAAACATAATAGGTTCAGATCTGAAATCATGGCACTCGGGCCCTAGTGACAAGTATTAAGCATAGCAAAGTCATAGCAACATCAATCTCAGAACATAGTGGATACTAGGGATCAAACCCTAACAAAACTAACTCGATTACATGATAAATCTCATCCAACCCATAACCGTCCAGCAAGCCTACGATGGAATTACTCACGCACGGCGGTGAGCATCATGGAATTGGTGATGGAGGAAGGTTGATGATGACGATGGCGACGGATTCCCCTCTCCGGAGCCCCGAACGAACTCCAGATCAGCCCTCCCGAGAGAGTTTAGGGCTTGGCGGCGGCTCCGTATCGTAAAACGCGATGAATCCTTCTCCTTGGTTTTTCTCCCCGAAAGTAAATATATGGAGTCAAGGTTGAGGTCAGTGGAGCGTCAGGGGGCCCATGAGGTAGGGGGGTAGGGCGCGCCCCCACCCTCGTGGACAGGTGGAGGCTGATACGTCCATTTTGCATCATGCTTTTATATCGATATTTATTGCATTATGCTTATTACACATTATGTCACAATACTTATGCCTATTCTCTCTTATTTTACAAGGTTTACATGAAGAGGGAGAATGCCGACAGTTGGGATTCTGGGCTGGAAAAGGAGCAAATATTAGAGACCTATTCTGCACAGCTCCAAAAGTCCTGAAACTTCACGGAAGTTATTTCCAGAATATATAAAAAATACTGAGGGCAAGAAGTTCCAGAGGGGGGCCACACCCTGGCCACGAGGGTGGGGGGCGCGCCCTACCCCCTAGGCGCGCCCCCTACCTCGTGGGCCCCCAGGTGGCCCTCTGATGCCCATCTTCTGCTATATGGAGTCTTTTGTTGAGAAAAAAATCATAAGCAAGCTTTCGGGACGAGACTCCGCCGCCACGAGGCGGAACCTTGGTGGAACCAATCTAGGGCTCTGGCGGAGCTGTTCTCCCGGGGAAACTTCCCTCCGGGAGGGGGAAATCATCACCATCGTCATCACCAACGATCCTCTCACCGGGAGGGGGTCAATCTCCATCAACATCTTCACCAACACCATCTCATCTCAAACCCTAGTTCATCTCTTGTATCAAATCTTTGTATCCAAACCTCAGATTGGTACCTGTGGGTTGCTAGTAGTGTTGATTGCTCCTTTTAGTTGATGCTAGTTGGTTTACTTGGCGGAAGATCATATGTTCAGATCCATTATGCATATTAATACCCCTCTGATTATGAACATGAATATGCTTTGTGAGTAGTTACGTTTGTTCCTGAGGACATGGGAGAAGTCTTGCTATTAGTAGTCATGTGAATTTGGTATTCGTTCGATATTTTGATGAGATGTATGTTGTCACCCCTCTAGTGGTGTCATGTGAACGTCGACTACATGACACTTCACCATTGTTTGGGCCTAGGGGGAGGCATTGGGAAGTAATAAGTAGATGATGGGTTGCTAGAGTGACAGAAGCTCAAACCATAGTTTATGTGTTGCTTCGTAAGGGGCTGATTTGGATCCATATGTTTCATGCTATGGTTAGGTTTACCTTAATACTTCTGTTGTAGTTGCGGATGCTTGGAATAGGAGTTAATCATAAGTGGGATGCTTGTCCAAGTAAGGATAGTACCCAAGCACCGGTCCACCCACATATCAAATTATCAAAGTACCGAACGCGAATCATATGAACGTGATGAAAACTAGCTTGACGATAATTCCCGTGTGTCCTCGGGAGCGCTTTCCTTCATATAAGAGTTTGTCCAGGCTTGTCCTTTGCTACAAAAAGGATTGGGCCATCTTGCTGCACCTTATTTACTTTTATTACTTGCTACTTGTTACAAATTACCTTATCACAAAACTATCTGTTACCGATAATTTCAGTGCTTGCAGAGAATACCTTACTGAAAACTGCTTATCATTTCCTTCTGCTCCTCGTTGGGTTCGACACTCTTACTTATCGAAAAGCTACGATAGATCCCCTACACTTGTGGGTCATCAAGACTCTTTTCTGGCGTCGCTGCTGGGGAGTGAAGCGCCTTTGGTAGGTGGAATTTGGTAAGGAAAAATTTATAGTGTGCTGAGATTTACTGTCACTTGTTACTATGGAACATAATCCTTTGAGGGGTTTGTTCGGGGTATCTTCAGCTCGTCCGAAACCATAATTAGTTACCCCTCAACCTACTGAACCTACTGAAAATGTTTACTTTGAAATTCCTTTGGGTATGATAGAGAAACTGCTAGCTAATCCTTTTGCAGGAGATGGAACATTACATCCCGACTTACACTTAATCTATGTGGATGAAGTTTGTGGATTATTTAAGCTTGCATGTATGCCCAATGATGTTATCAAGAAGGTATTCCCTTTATCTTTGAAGGGATATGCATCTACATGGTATAGGCTATGTGATGATATGGGATCATGGGACTATAAGCGATTGAAATTGGAATTTCACCAAAAGTTTTATCCTATGCATCTTGTTCATCGTGATCATAATTATATATATAATTTTTGGCTTTGCGAAGGAGAAAGCATCACTCAAGCTTGGGGGAGGCTTAAGTCAATGTTATATTCATGCCCCAATCATCATCTCTCAAGAGAAATGAATATTCAAAATTTTTATGCTCGGTTTTCTGACAACAATCGCTCCATGCTCGATACTTCTTGTACTGGTTCCTTTATGATGAAGACTATTGAATTCAAATGGAATTTATTGGAGATAATTAAATGCAACTCTGAAGATTGGGATCTCGATGAAGGTAAGGAGTCAGGTATAACACCTAAGTTTGATTGTGTTAAATCTTTTATGGATACCGATGTTTTCCGTAAATTTAGCACTAAATATGGACTTGACTCTGAGATAGTAGCTTCTTTCTGTGAATCTTTTGCTACTCATGTTGATCTCCCTAAGGAGAAGTGTTTTAAATATAATCCTCCCATTTAAAGTAGGTGCACCTATTAAAGTTGAAGAAAATACTATCACTTATAATGATCCTGTTGTACCTACTGCTTATGTTGAGAAACCACCTTTCCCTGTTAGAATAAGGGATCATGCTAAAGTTTCAACTGTAGTCAACAAAAGTAATATTAAGACACCTAAACCCCTTGAGAAAATTAAAGTTGAACCTAAAATTTCTATGGTTAAAGATCTCTTGGACGCTAATATTGATGGGCATGTTATTTACTTCTGTGATGAAGCTGCTAGAATTGCTAGACCTGATGCTAAAAATAAACAAAGACATATTGTAGGCATGCTTGTTATCTCTGTTAAAATAGGAGATCGTTGTTATCATGGCTTGTGTGATATGGGTGCTAGTGCTAGTGCAACACCTATTTCCTTATACAAAGAAATTATGCATGATATTGCACCAGCTGAGATAGAAGGTATTGATGTTACCATTAAGCTTGCCAATAGAGATACTATTGCACCAGTTGGGATTGTTAGAGATGTTGAAGTCTTGTGTGGGAAGGTTAAATATCCTGCTGATTTTCTTGTTCTTGGTTCCCCACAAGATAGCTTTTGTCCCATTATATTCGGTAGACCCTTCTTGAATACTGCCAATGCTAAGGTAGACTGCAATAAGGATATTGTTTCTGTTGGTTTAGGGGATATGTCTCATGAGTTTAATTTTGCTAAATTTCGTAGACAACCCCATGATAAAGAATTTCCTAGTAAGGATGAAATTATTGGTCTTGCTTCTATTGTCGTGCCTCCTACCGATCCCTTAGAACAATATTTCCTAGACCATGAAAATGATATGTTCATGAATGAAAGAAGGGAAATAGATGAAGTATTCTTTAAACAGGGACCTATTCTGAAACACAACTTGCCTGTTGAAATCCTAGCGGATCCTCCTCCACCCAAGGGTGATCCCATGTTTGAGCTTAAACCATTGCCTGATACTCTTAAATATGCTTATCTTGATGAAAAGAAAATATATCATGTTATTATTAGTGCTAACCTTTCAGAGAAGGAGGAAGAGAAATTATTGAAAACTCTGAAGAAGCACCGTGCTGCTATTGGATATACTCTTGATGATCTTAAGGGAATTAGTCCCACTCTATGTCAACACAAAATAAATTTGGAGGAAGACGCCAAACCAGTTATTGATCACCAACGACGGCTGAATCCTAAGATGAAAGGAGTGGTAAGAAAGGAAATATTAAAGCTCCTTGAGGCAGGTATAATTTATCCCATTGCTGACAGTCAGTGGGTAAGTCCTGTCCATTGTGTCCCTAAGAAGGGAGGTATTACTGTTGTTCCTAATGATAAAGATGAAATGATTCTGCAAAGAATTATTACAGGTTATAGGATGGTAATTGATTTCTGCAAATTAAATAAGGCTACTAAAAAAGATCATTACCCTTTGCCTTTTATTGATCAAATGCTAGAAAGGTTATCCAAACATACACATTTTTGCTTTCTAGATGGTTACTCTGGCTTCTCTCAAATACCTGTGTCAGCTGATGATCAATCAAAGACCACTTTTACTTGCCCTTTCAGTACTTTTGCTTATAGACGTATGCCTTTTGGTTTATGTAATGTACCTGCTACCTTTCAAAGATGCATGATGGCTATATTCTCTGACTTTTGTGAAAAGATATGTGAGGTATTCATGGATGTTTTCTCCGTTTATGGATCCTCTTTTGATGATTGCTTGAGCAACCTTGATCGAGTTTTGCAGAGATGTGAAGAAACTAATCTTGTTCTGAATTGGGAGAAGTGCCACTTTATGGTTAACGAAGGTATTGTCTTGGGGCATAAAATTTCTGAAAGAGGCATTGAAATTGATAAAGCTAAAGTCGACGCTATTGAAAAGATGCCATGTCCCAAGGACATTAAAGGTATAAGAAGCTTCCTCGGTCATGCCGGTTTTTATAGGAGGTTCATTAAGGACTTCTCAAAAATTTCTCGGCCTTTGACTAATCTATTACAAAAAGATATTCCTTTTGTCTTTGATGGTGATTGTGTAGAAGCATTTGAAATACTTAAGAAGGCATTGATTTCTGCACCTATTGTTCAGCCACCTGATTGGAATTTACCCTTTGAAATTATGTGTGATGCTAGTGATTATGTTGTGGGTGCTGTTCTAGGGCAAAGAGTTGATAAGAAATTAAATGTTATTCAATATGCCAGTAAAACTCTAGACAATGCCCAGAGAAATTGTGCTACTACTGAAAAAGAATTTTTTAGTAGTTGTTTTTTCTTGTGATAAGTTCAGACCTTATATTGTTGATTCTAAAGTAACTATTCACACTGATCATGCTACTATTAAATACCTTATGGAAAAGAAAGATGCTAAACCTAGACTTATTAGATGGGTTCTCTTGCTACAAGAATTTGATTTGCATATTATTGATATAAAGGGAGCTAAGAACCCCGTTGCAGACAAGTTGTCTAGGTTAGAGAATGTTCTTGATGACCCACTACCTATTGATGATAGCTTTCCTGATGAACAATTAAATGTCAAAAATGCTTCTCGAACTGCTCCATGGTATGCTGATTATGCTAATTATATTATTGCTAAATTTATACCACCTAGTTTCACATACCAGCAAAAGAAAAAGTTCTTCTATGATTTGAGACATTACTTTTGGGATGACCCACATCTTTATAAAGAAGGAGTAGATGGTATTATTAGACGTTGTGTACCTGAGCATGAACAGGAACATATCCTACGCAAGTGTCACTCCGAGGCTTATGGAGGAAACCATGCTGGAGATAGAACTGCACACAAGGTATTGCAATCCGGTTTTTATTGGCCTACTCTCTTCAAGGATGCCCGTAAGTTTGTCTTGTCTTGTGATGAATGTCAAAGAATTGGTAATATTAGTAAACGTCAAGAAATGCCTATGAATTATTCACTTGTTATTGAACCATTTGATGTTTGGGGCTTTGATTATATGGGACCATTTCCTTCCTCTAATGGGTATACACATATTTTAGTTGCTGTTGATTACGTTACTAAGTGGGCAGAAGCTATTCCAACTAGTAGTGCTGATCATAACACCTCTATTATGATGCTTAAAGAAGTTATTTCTCCGAGGTTTGGAGTCCCTAGATACTTAATGACTGATGGTGGTTCACACTTTATTCATGGTGCCTTTCATAAAATGCTTGCTAAGTATGATGTTAATCATAGAATTGCATCTCCTTATCACCCACAATCTAGTGGTCAAGTAGAATTGAGTAATAGAGAGCTCAAATTAATCTTGCAAAAAACTGTTAATAGATCTAGAAAGAATTGGTCCAAGAAACTTGATGATGCATTATGGGCCTATAGAACTGCATATAAAAACCCTATGGGTATTTCTTCGTATAAAATGGTTTATGGTAAAGCATGTCACTTACCTCTTGAGCTAGACATAAGGCATATTGGGCCATTAAAGAGCTCAATTATGATTTCAAACTTGCCGGTGAGAAGAGGTTATTCGACCTTAGCTCACTTGATGAATGGAGAACCCAGGCCTATGAGAATGCCAAGCTGTTTAAAGAAAAAGTTAAAAGATGGCATGATAAAAGGATACAAAAGCGTGAGTTCAATGTAGGTGATTATGTATTGCTATACAACTCTCGTTTAAGAATTTTTGCAGGCAAACTTCTCTCCAAATGGGAAGGTCCTTACATTATCAAGGAGGTCTATCGTTCCGGTGCCATAAAAATCAACAACTTCGAAGGCACAAATCCGAGGGTGGTGAACGGTCAAAGAATCAAACATTATATCTCAGGTAACCCCTTAAATGTTGAAATTAATGTTATTGAAACCGTAACCCAGGAGAAATACATAAGGGACACTTTCTAATGGCAATAGGAATAGGTACGTGGTACGGTAAGTAAACCGACCCCAAAACAGTTCTAATGGCAATATTTCTTCGTTTTGGAATATTTAAGAAAATAGGAAATAAGAAGCAGTCCGGGAAGGATACGAGGCTTCCACGAGGGTGGGAGGCGCGCCCTACCCCCCTGGGCGCGCCCCCTGCCTCGTGGGCACCTCGTGTGCTCTCCGGACTCTGTTTTCTTGCACGATACTTCTTTCGGTCGGTAAAAATTCATTATATAATCTCCCGAAGGTTTTGACCACCGTATCACACAAATATCTCCTGTTCTTGTTTCGAGCTGTTTTCTGTCAGGGTTATCAAGGCCAGGCATCATGTCGTCCCCCTCCTCCAACAATGGTGACAATGATGCTTGGCTAATTAAGTTAGAACTGAAGAGGGAAGAACCTATGGAGATCAACAAGGATGAAGGCATTAAGAAGGCCATGGAGGACCAAGTTCTGGCAGCAGAAGACATCCTTCAACTTGATCACAATCTTCTTACCCCAACTGAGATCGAAGCTTTCAAGATGATTGAGTTAGCTCGTATACAAAACAAGTATCTCACACGTGAAAATACTTTGTTGAAGGAGCGTATCATCGCACTCAAGGGCATTATCCGCAAGTTGGAGGACCTCTTACGCTCGATGTGCGACTATCCATCATCAACAACTCCACCTTCTTCACCAACAAAGAAAGAAATATAATCACACGGGTATGGGCACTCCCCTTGGCAACTGCCAAGCTTGGGGGAGTGCCCCGGTATCGTATCACCATCACTTTTATCTTTACCTTTTTCTTAGTACGATCCTTTTGATAATATCTTGATCTAGTAGAATAAAGTTTTAGTATGGTCTAATTATGAGTTTTGCTTTATGATCCCTCTATGTAATCGAGTCCATGAGCTATATAATAAATATTAGTGTTGAGTCAAGGGCTTGATTATTTTGCTATGATCTTGAGGAATAAAATAAAAAGGGAAAGAATAAAAAGAAACAAAGAGATCATATGGATCTTATGGAGAGTAATGACTTCACATATAAGAGTATGATGAATAAAAGTTGTTGTGAGTTGACGGACATAGTTTTGGTCATCGTTGCAATTAATAAGAAGTAATAAAGAAAGAGAGGTTCACATATAAATATACTATCTTGGACATATTTTATGATTGTGAGCACTCATTAAAGTATGACATGCTAAGAGTTGACATTGGACAAGGAAGACAACATAATGGGTTATGTTTTCTTTCATCTGAGATAAATTATATTGTCATGGATCATCCAACATGTTGAGCTTGCCTTTCCCTCTCTTGCTAGCCAATTTCTTTGCATCAAGTAGAGATACTACTTGTGCTTCCAAATATCCCTAAACCCAGTTTTGCCATGAGAGTCCACCATATCTACCTATGGATTGAGTAAGATCCTTCAAGTAAGTTGTCATCGGTGCAAGCAATAAAAATTGCTCTCTAAATATGTATGACTTATTAGTGCGAAGAAAATAAGCTTTATACAAACTTGTGATATGGAAGAAATAAAAGCAACAGATTGCATAATAAAGGTCCATATCACAAGTGGCAATATGAAGTGACGTTCTTTTGCATTAAGATTTTGTGCATCCAACCATAAAAGCGCATGACAACCTCTGCTTCCCTCTGCGAAGGGCCTATCTTTTAGTTTTATCTTCTACCTCACATAAGAGTCATGGTGATCTTCACCTTTCCTTTTTACATTTTATCCTTTGGCAAGCATAATGTGTTCGAAAGATCCTGATATATATAGCTAATTGGATGTGAGTTTTCATGAACTACTATTGCTGACATTACCCTTGAGGTAAAACATTGGGAGGCAAAACTATAAGCCCCTAGCTTTCTCTGTGCCCGATTAAAACTCTATACCCATAAATATTGCATGAGTGTTAGCAATTGTGAAAGGCTCAAAGATGGTTGAGTATGTGGACTTGCTGAAAAGCTCTTATATTGAGTCTTTCCTATGTTATGATAAATTGCAATTGCCTCAATGACTGAGATTAGAGTTTGTTGGTTCTCATTGAAGTTTATGATTCATACTTGAAATTGTGATTGAATTGTTACTTTAGCATAAGAGATCATATGACAATATAAATATATGTTGCTGTTCTAAGAATGATCATGATGCCCTCATGTCCGTATTTCATTTTTATCGACACCTCTCTCTCTAAACATGTGGACATATTTTTCGATTTCGGCTTTCCCTTGAGGACAAGCGAGGTCTAAGCTTGGGGGAGTTGATACGTCCATTTTGCATCAAGCTTTTATATCGATATTTACTGCATTATGGGTTGTTATTACACATTATGTCACAATACTTATGCCTATTCTCTCTTATTTTACAAGGTTTACATGAAGAGGGAGAATGCCGGCAGCTGGGATTCTGGGCTGGAAAAGGAGCAAATATTATAGACCTATTCTGCACAGCTTCAAAAGTCCTGAAACTTCACGGAAGTTATTTCCAGAATATATAAAAAATACTAAGCGCAAGAAGTTCCAGAGGGGGCCCACACCCTGGCCACGAGGGTGGGGGGCGCGCCCTACCCCCTGGGCGTTCCCCCTGCCTCGTGGGCCCCCTAGTGGCCCTCCGATGTCCATCTTCTGCTATATGGAGTCTTTCGTTGAGAAAAAAAATCATAAGCAAGCTTTCGGGACGAGACTTCGCCGCCACGAGGCAGAACCTTGGCGGAACCAATCTAGGGCTCTGGCGGAGCTGTTCTGCCGGGGAAACTTCCCTCCGGGAGGGGGAAATCATCACCATCTTCATCACCAACGATCCTCTCATGCGGAGGGGGTCAATCTCCATCACATCTTCACCAACACCATCTCATCTCAAGCCCTAGTTCATCTCTTGTATCAAATCTTTGTATCCAAACCTCAGATTGGTACCTGTGGGTTGCTAGTAGTGTTGATTACTCCTTGTAGTTGATGCTAGTTGGTTTACTTGGTGGAAGATCATATGTTCAGATCCATTATGCATATTAATACCCCTCTGATTATGAACATGAATATGCTTTGTGAGTAGTTACGTTTGTTCCTGAGGACATGGGAGAAGTCTTGCTATTAGTAGTCATGTGAATTTGGTATTCGTTCGATATTTTGATGAGATGTATGTTGTCATCCCTCTAGTGGTGTCATGTGAACGTCGACTACATGACACTTCACCATTGTTTGGGCCTAGGGGGAGGCATTGGGAAGTAATAAGTAGATGATGGGTTGCTAGAGTGACAGAAGCTTAAACCCTAGTTTATGCGTTGCTTTGTAAGGGGCTGATTTGGATCCATATCTTTCATGCTATGGTTAGGTTTACCTTAATACTTCTGTTGTAGTTGCGGATGCTTGCAATATAGTTAATCATAAGTGGGATGCTTGTCCAAGTAAGGACAGTACCCAAGCACCGGTCCACCAACATATCAAATTATCAAAGTACCAAACGTGAATCATATGAACGTGATGAAAACTAGCTTGACGATAATTCCCAGGTGTCCTCGGGAGTACTTTCCTTCATATAAGAGTTTGTCCAGGCTTGTTCTTTGCTACAAAAAGTATTGTGCCATCTTGCTGCACCTTGTTTACTTTTATTACTTGCTACTTGTTACAAATTACATTATCACAAAACTATCTGTTACCGATAATTTCACTGCTGGCAGAGAATACCTTACTGAAAACTGCTTATCATTTCCTTCTGCTCCTCGTTGGGTTCGACACTCTTACTTATCGAAAAGCTACGATAGATCCCCTACACTTGCGGGTCATCAGAGGCCCCCCTGAGGTGGATCTTCCTTCCAGTATTTTTTATATATTCCAAAATAATTCTCCGTTGATTTTTAGGTCATTCCGAGAACTTTTATTTCTGCACAAATATATCATCATGGCAATTCTGCTGAAAACAGCGTCAGTCCGGGTTAGTTCCATTCAACTCATGCAAGTTAGAGTCCAAAACAAGGGAAAAAGTGTTTGGAAAAGTAGATACGACGGAGACGTATCAACTCCCCCAAGCTTAAACCTTTACTTGTCCTCAAGCAATCCAGTTGATAAACTGAAAGTGATAAGGAAAAACTTTTACAAACTCTGTTTATTCTTGTTGTTGTAAATGTGTAAAGCCAGCATTCAAGTTTTCAGCAAAGATTATGAACTAACCATATTCACAATATCATTTAGGTCTCATGTTTTCTCATATCAATGACATAATCAACTAGCAAGCAATAATAATAAATCTCGGATGACAACACTTTCTCAAAACAATCATGATATGATATAACAAGATGGTATCTCACTAGCCCTATCTAAGACCGCAAAACATAAATGCAGAGCACCTTTAAAGATCAAGGACTGACTAGACATTGTAATTCATGGTAAAAGAGATCCAGTCAAGTCATACTCAATGTAAACTAACAGTAATGAATGCAAATGACAGTGGTGCTCTCCAACTGGTGCTTTTTAATAAGAGGAAGATGACTCAACATAAAAGTAAATAGATAGGCCCTTCGCAGAGGGAAGAAGGGATTTGTAGAGGTGCCAGAGCTCGGTTTTGAAATAGATATGAATAATATTTTGAGCGGTATACTTTCATTGTCAACATAACAACCAAGAGATGGCGATATCTTCCGTGCTACACACATTATAGGCGGTTCCCAAACAGAATGGTAAAGTTTATACTCCCCCTCCACCAACAAGCATCAATCCATTGCTTGCTCGAAACAACGAGTGCCTCCAACTAACAACAGTCCCAGGGGGAGTTTTGTTTGCAGTTATTTTGATTTCATTTGCATAAAGCATGGGACTGGGCATCCCGGTGACCAGCCATTTTCTCGTGAGTGAGGAGCGGAGTCCACTCCTCTTGAGAATAACCCGCCTAACATGGAAGATACGGACAGCCCTAGTTGATACCTGAGCTATTCGAGCATACAAAACAGAATGTTTATTTGAAGGTTTAGAGTTTGGCACATACAAATTTACTTGGAATGGCAGGTAAATACCGTATATAGGTAGGTATGGTGGACTCATATGGAATAACTTTGGGGTTTATGGGATTGGATGCACAAGCAGTATTCCCGCTTAGTACAGGTGAAGGCTAGAAAAGACTGGGAAGCGACCGGCTAGAGAGCGACAACAGTCATGAACATGCATTAAAATTAATCAACACCGAATGCAAGCATGAGTAGGATATAATGCACCATGAACATAAATATCGTAGAGGCTGTTGATTTTGTTTCAACTACATGTGTGAACATGTTCCAAGTCAAGCCACTCGAATCGTTCAAAAGAGGATACCACCCTATCATACCACATCACAACCATTTAATAGCATGTTGGCATGCAAGGTAAACCATTATATGCTCCTAGCTAATTAAGCATGGCATAAGCAACTATAATCTCTAATTGTCATTGCAAACATGTTTATTCATAATAGGCTGAATCAGGAACGATGAACTAATCATATTTACAAAAACAAGAGAGGTCAAGTTCATACCAGCTTCTCCCATCTTAATCAATCCATCATATATCGTCATAATTGCCTTTCACTTGCACGACCGAATTATGTGAATAATAATAATAATAGTGCGCGTGCATTGGACTAAGCTGGAATCTGCGAGCATTCAATAAACAATAGAAGACAAGGCAATATGGACTCTTTTGTCAGATCAGCAATAATGCATATAAGAGCCACTTTAACAATTTAATTATGGTCTTCTCCTATCAACCCCCAAAGAAAAGAAAAGAAATAAAACCATTTACACGGGAAAGCTCCCAACAACTAAAAGAAGAACATGAAATCTTTTTGGGTTTTCTTTTTAGTTACTACTACAAGCATGGAAAGTAAACTAATTAAAGGCTACAACTAAATTTTTTTTGGTTTTTTCTTAAGGTTTATTAAACACACAAGGAAAAAGCATAAAAAGGAAATAAACTAGCATGGATGATGCAATGAAAAAGTATGAGCACCGACAACTAGCAATGAGTGTGTGAACAAAAATGTAATGTCGGTGGGAAATACGTACTCCCCCAAGCGTAGGCTTTTGGCCTAAGTTAGTCTAATGCCACGGATGGCCTGGCGGATATCCAAAGTTGTAGCTGGGGTCGTACTGAGATGCAACAGTCATTGCATCGTGGGTTGCAGCTTGGAGGCGAGCTATCTCAGCCCTCCTCTTATACTCTTCCGCCTCCTCTCTAGTTATAAAATATCTCCCTTTGCCTGAAAGTCAAAGAAAGTAGAAGCAGGGAGAGCGACGTGATAGGTGTGTTGTCTGTCAAAGATTAGTCGATACTGGAAGGACAGATCGTTCCTCTCAACAAAATGATGACGAACCATAGCCTCATAATCCAAATAAGCATGAGGCAACTCAATATCATCCTCACGAATGGTTATACCAAGAAAATTAGCTGTACGGGTTGCATAAATTCCACCGAAGAAATCTCCATTAAATCTATTATGATGCAACCTATGTGCAACAATGGCTCCCAAATTATAAGACTTATCTCCTGACACAGCACTCCTAAGAATACTGAGGTCAGGGACACACATATGACATGCTTCAGCTTTACCATTTATGCACCTACCTATGAAGAGAGCGAAATAATGTATAGTAGGAAAATGAATGCTCCCTATGGTAGCTTGTGCTATATCTCTAGATTCCCCCACAGTTATACTAGCAAGAAAATCTCTAAACTCAGATTTGCGAGGTTCACTAGTACTACCCCATTGTGGAAGTTTGCAAGCAGTGGTAAAATCCTCTAAGTCCATAGTATAAGAATTTTCATAAAGATCAAACAGGACAGTTCGAGAATTGCGTGAAGATGAAAATTCAAACCTCCTCACAAAGGAACTAGTGAGATAGTGGTACTGGCAGCACTTTTCTGCCTCGAAGCTCACAAGATCAGCGTTACGCAAATATGCGTTAAATTCTTCCTTAATTTCTGCTCGATCCATGAAATCCTTTGAAGGCCACTCACAAGGCCGCACTGGAGCATCCCTTCGTGGCTCATCATCAGCTTCACGCATTGCAAGCTTGGGTCCTTGCTTCCTTGAAGAACCACCTTGGTACATTTTCCTGAACATATTTCTTCTTCTGAAAAATTTCTGAAATTTTTAGTAACTTCAAATAAAAGTAAACCAAACTCAACAAAATTGATAGCAACTACTCCTACAAGTGCCTAGAGCCTATATCATGCATTAGAACTACCTGGAACCATATAAATTTGACATGCAAGCTCAAGAACATGGTCACCTAGGCAGCACAAATTTGCAATGAATAAAGCACTAGAACAAAAACTAATTGGACCAATGGAGGAGTCACATACCAAGGAACAATCCCCCAAAGCAGTTTTGGAAGAGGTGCTTTGAGCAAGGAGATAAAAAATCGCAGCAAAATGAGCTAGAACTCATGCTTGAGTTGGATAGTGATGTTTGTGGGAGGAAGAAGAAGTGTATGGGTGCAGGAATAAGTGGAGGGGAGCCACCATGGGCCCACGAGGCAGGTGCTTGCTCCCCCTGCTGTGTTCTTAGTGCTAGATATTCTCAAATATTCCAGGAAAAATCATATTTAAATTTCAGGGCATTTGGAGAACTTTTATTTTCGGGGTATTTTTATATTGCACGGATAATTAGAAAATAGACAGAAATTATTATTTTCGCTTTATTTAATATAAATAAAAGAAAGTAAAAGGAGGGTACAGAGAGTTGTGTTTTCTAAATTCATCCATCTCATGCTCATCAAAAAGGAATCCACTAACAAGGTTGATCAAGTCTTGTTAAAAACTCATTCCGAATAACATGGGACCGGAAATTTTTTGAATAACACTAGGTTACCTCAACGGGGATATGCACATCCCCAACAATAAGAATATCATATTTCTTCTTGACAGTAGGAAGAGGAAATTCAAAACCTCCAATAGCGATTGTTGAAATTTTTCCAATAGAGTTTATACTATGAACTTGAGGTTGTTTCCTCGGAAAGTGTACCGTATGCTCATTACCATTAACATGAAAAGTGACATTGCCTTTGGTGCAATCAATAACAGCCCCTGCAGTATTCAAAAAGGGTCGAATAATAGACATACTATCGTCCTCGGGAATACCAAGAATAACAAAGTCCGTTAAAATAGTAACATTTGCAACCACAACAGGCGCATCCTCACACCGACATGTATAGCAGTTGATTTATCCGCCATTTGTAAAGATATTTCAGTAGGTTTCAACTTATTCAAATCAAGTCTATGATATAAAGAGAGAGGCATAACACTAACACCAGCTCCAAGATCACATAAAGCAGTTTTAACATAATTTCTTTTAATGGAGCATGGTATAGTTGGTACTCCTAGATCTCCTAGTTTCTTAGGTATTCCACCCTTAAAAGTATAATTAGCAAGCATGGTGGAAATTTCAGCTTTCGGTATCTTTCTTTTATTAGTAACAATATCTTTCATATACTTAGCATAAGGATTCATTTTGAGCATATCAGTTAATCGCATACGGAAAAAGATAGGTCTAATCATTTTAGCAAAGCGCTCAAAATCCTCATCATCCTTTTTCTTGGATGGTTTGGGAGGAAAAGGCATGGGTTTCTGAACCCAAGGTTCTCTTTCTTTACCGTGCTTCCTAGTAACAAAGTCTTTCTTATCATAACGTTGATTCTTTGATTGTGGGTTATCAAGATCTACAGCAGGTTCAATTTCTATATCATTATCATTACTAGGTTGAGCATCAACATGAACATCATCATTAACATTATCACTAGTTTCATGTTCATTACCAGATTGTGCTTCAGCATCAGAAATAGAAATATCATTGGGATTCTTAGGTGTTTCAGCAATAGGTTCACTAGAAGCATGCAAAGTCCTATCATTTATCTTTTTCTTCCTTTTAGAAGGACTAGGTGCATCTATATTATTTCTCTGAGAATCTTGCTCAATTCTCTTAGGATAGCCCTCAGGACACAAAGGTTCCTGGGTCATTTTACCACCTCTAGTCATAACTCTAACAACATTATCATTTTTCTTACTATTTAATTCATTGAGCAAATCATTCTGAGCTTTAAGTACTTGTTCTACTTGAGTGGTAACCATAGAAGCATGTTTACTAATGAGTTTAAGTTCACCTTTGACTCTAGACATATAATCACCCAAGTGTTCAATCATATAAGCATTTTGTTTCAATTGTCTACCAAAATAAGCATTGAAGTCTTCTTGCTTAACCATAAAGTTATCAAACTCATCCAAACATTGGCTAGCAAACTTAGTAGGAGGGGTTTCAGTTTTATCATATATATAGAGGGAATTTACCTTTACTACATGTGTCGGGTTATCAAGACCATGTGTTTCTTCAATAGGTGATGGATTAAGATCATATGTTTCTTCAACAGGTGGTAAATTAAGACCATGTATTTCTTCAATAGGAGGTAAATTCTTAACATCTTCATCTTTAATACCCTTTTCTTTCATAGATTTCTTTGCCTCTTGCATATCTTCAGGACTGAGAAATAGAACACCTCTTTTCTTCGGAGTTGGTTTAGGAATAGGCTCAGGAGCTGGCTTAGGAAGTGTCCAATTATTTTCATTTGTCAACATATTATTCAATAGAATTTCAGCTCCATCTAGTGTTCTTTCCCTGAAAACAGAACCAGCACAACTATCCAGGTAATCTCTGGAAGCATCGGTTAGTCCATCATAAAAGATATCAAGTATTTCATTTTTCTTAAGAGGGTGATCAGGAAAAGCATTAAATAATTGGAGAAGCCTCCACCAAGCTTGTGGGAGACTCTATTCTTCAATTTGCACAAAATTATATATATATATATATATATATATATCCCTTAAGGCAGCTTGTTTCTTATGAGCAGGGAAATATTTAGCAGAGAAGTAACAAATCATATCCCGGGGACTACACACACAACCAGGATCAAGAGAATTAAACCATATCTTAACATCACCCTTTAATGATAATGGAAATATTTTAAGGATATAAAAGCAGCGAGTTCTCTCGTCATTAGTGAACAGGGTGGCTATATCATTTAATTTAGTAAGATGTGCCACAATAGTTTCAGATTCATAGCCATAAAAAGGATCAGATTCAACCAAAGTAATTATATCAGTAACAAAGGTAGGTGAAGTAGCATAAGCAGGATCATATTTCATTCTAGCATTCAGAGTTTTTTGTTTAAGCTTAGCTAATAATTTCTTAAGATCACTTCTATCATTGCAAGCAAGAAAGTCTCTTTTAGTTTCTTCATCCATAACATAGCCCTCAGGCACAACAGGTAATTCATATTTATTAGGAGAGCCTTCATCCTCACTTTCAACAATATTATCAGTTTCAATAATTTCATTCTCTCTAGCCCTAGCAAGTTGTTCATCAAGAAATTCACCAAGTGGCACAGTAGTATCAAGCATAGAAGTAGTTTCATCATAAGTATCATGCATAGCAGAAGTGGCATCATCAATAATATAGGACATATCAGAATTAATAGCAGAAGCAGGTTTAGGTGTCGCAAGCTTACTCAAAATAGAAGGTGAATCAAGTGCAGAGCTAGATGGAAGTTCCTTACCTCCCCTCATAGTTGAGGGATAAATTTTTGTTTTCGCGTCTTTCAAGTTCTTCATAATGATATGCAGATATAAATCCCAAGTGACTCAAAGACTAGAGTTATGGTCCCCGGCAACGGCACCAGAGAATAGTCTTGATAACCCACAAGTATAGGGGATCGCAACAGTTTTCGAGGGTAGAGTATTCAACCCAAATTTATTGATTCAACACAAGGGGAGCCACAGAATATTCTCAAGTATTAGCTGTTGAGTTGTCAATTCAACCACACCTGGATAACTTAATATCTGCAGTAAAGTGTTTAGTAGCAAAGTAATATGATAGTAGTGGTAACGATAGCAAAAGTAATGTATTTGGTATTTTGTAGTGATGATAGCAATAGCAACGAAAAAGTAAATAAGCAAAGGACAATATATGGAAAGCTCGTAGGCAATGGATCAGTGATGGAGAATTATGCTGGATGCAGTTCATCATGTAACAGTCATAACCTAAGGTGACACAGAACTAGCTCCAGTTCATCAATGTAATGTAGGCATTGTTGGAAATATGCCCTAGAGGCAATAATAAAATGGTTATTATTATATTTCTTTGTTCATGATAATTGTCTATTGTTCATGCTATAATTGTGTTATCCGGAAATCGTAATACATGTGTGAATACATAGACCACAACACGTCCCTAGTGAGCCTCTAGTTGACTAGCTCGTTGATCAAAAGATAGTCATGGTTTCCTGACTATGGATATTGGATGTCATTGATAGCGAGATCACATCATTAGGAGAATGATGTGATGGACAAGACCCAATCCTAAGCATAGCTCAAAGATCGTGTTGTTCGTTTGCTATAGCTTTTCCGAATGTCAAGTATCATTTCCTTAGACCATGAGATTGTGCAACTCCCGGATACCGTAGGAGTGCTTTGGGTGTGCCAAACGTCACAACGTAATTGGGTGACTATAAAGGTACACTATGGGTATCTCCGGAAGTGTCTGTTGGGTTGGCACGAATCAAGACTGGGATTTGTCACTCCGTATGACGGAGAGGTATCTCTGGGCCCACTCGGAAATGCATCATCATAATGAGCTCAACGTGACCAAGTGGTTGATCACGAGATCATGCATTGCGGTACGAGTAAAGTGACTTGCCGGTAACGAGATTGAACGAGGTATTGGGATACCGACGATCGAGTCTCGGGCAAGTAACGTACCGATTGATAAAGGGAATTGTATACGGGATTGATTGAATCCTCGACATCGTGGTTCATCCGATGAGATCATCGAGGAGCATGTGGGAGCCAACATGGGTATCCAGATCCCGCTGTTGGTTATTGACCGGAGAGTCATCTCGGTCATGTCTGCGTGTCTCCCAAACCCGTAGGGTCTACACACTTAAGGTTCGGTGATGCTAGGGCTGTTGAGATATTAGTATACGGTAACCCAAAAGTTGTTCGGAGTCCTGGATGAGATCCCGGACGTCACGAGGAGTTCCGTAATGGTCCGGAGGTGAAGATTTATATATAGGAAGTCAAGTTTCGGCCATCGGGAAAGTTTCGGGGGTAATCGGTATTGTACCGGGACCACCGGAAGGGTCCCGGGGGTCCTCCGTGTGGGGCCACCTATCCTGGAGGGCCCCATGGGCTGAAGTGGGAGGGGAACCAGCCCCTAGTGGGCTGGTGCACCCCCCATGGGCCTCCCCTGCACCTAGGGTTGGAAACCCTAGGGGTGGGGGCGCCCCACTTGGCTTGGGGGGCACTCCACCCTCCTTGGCCGCCGCCCCCCTTGGAGATTGCATCTCCTAGGGCCGGCGCCCCCTGGGGTCCTATATATAGTGGGGGGAGGGAGGGCAGCCGCACCCTAGCCCCTGGCGCCTCCCTCTCCCTCCCGTGACACTCCTCCCTCTCCCTGAGCTTGGTGAAGCCCTGCCGAGATCACCGTTGCTTCCACCACCACGCCGTTGTGCTACTGGATCTCCATCAACCTATCCTTCCCCCTTGCTGGATCAAGTTGGAGGAGACGTCTTCCCAACCGTACGTGTGTTGAACGCGGAGGTGCCGTCTGTTCGGTGCTAGGTCATCCGTGATTTGGATCACGACGAGTACGACTCCATCAACCCCGTTCTCTTGAACGCTTTCGCTCACGATCTACAAGGGTATGTAGATGCACTCCCCTCTCCCTCATTGCTAGATGACTCCATAGATTGATCTTGGTGATGAGTAGAAAATTTTAAAATTCTGCTACGTTCCCCAACAGTGGCATCATGAGCTAGGTCTATGCGTAGTTTCTATGCACGAGTAGAACACAAAGTAGTTGTGGGCATCGATATTGTCAATTTACTTGCCATTACTAGTCTTATCTTGATTCGGCGGCATCGTGGGATGAAGCGGCCCGGACCGACCTTACATGTATGCTTACGTGAGACTGGTTCCACCGATTGACACGCACTAGTTGCATAAGGTGGCTGGCGGGTGTCTGGCTCTCCCACTTTAGTCAGATCGGATTCTATGAAAAGGGTCCTTATGAAGGGTAAATAGAAATTGGCATATCACATTGTCGTTTTGGCGTAGGTAAGAAACATTCTTGCTAGAAACCTATAGCAGCCACGTAAAAACTTGCAACAACAATTAGAGGACGTCTAACTTGTTTTTGCAGCATGTGCCGTGTGATGTGATATGGCCAAAAGGATGTGATGAATGATATATGTGATGTATGAGATTGATCATGTTCTTGTAATAGGAATCACGACTTGCATGTCGATGAGTATGACAACCGGCAGGAGCCATAGGAGTTGTCTTAATTTATTTATGACCTGCATGTCAACATAAACGTCATGTAATTACTTTACTTTATTTCTAAAGCGTTAGCCATAGTAGTAGAAGTAATAGATGACGAGACAACTTCAAGAAGACACAATGATGGAGATCATTGTGTCATGCCGGTGACAACGATGATCATGGAGCCCCGAAGATGGAGATCAAAAGGAGCAAATGATATTGGCCATATCATGTCACTATTTGATTGCATGTGGTGTTTATCATGTTTTACATCTTATTTGCTTAGAAGGACGGTAGCTTAAATAAGATGATCCCTCATAATAATTTCAAGAAAGTGTCCCCCCTAACTGTGCACCATTGCGAAGGTTCGTTGTTTCAAAGCACCACGTGATGATCGGGTGTGATAGATTCTAACGTTCGAATACAACGGGTGTAAGCCAGATTTGCACACGCAATACACTTAGGTTGACTTGACGAGCCTAGCATGTACAGACATGGCCTCGGAACACAGAAGACCGAAAGGTCGAGCATGAGTCGTATAGAAGATACAATCAACATGAAGATGTTCACCGATGTTGACTAGTCCGTCTCACGTGATGATCAGACACGGCCTAGCTGACTCGGATCATGTTTCACTTAGATGACTAGAGGGATGTCTATCTGAGTGGGAGTTCATTGAATAATTTGATTATATGAACTTAATTATCATGAACTTAGTCTAAAATCTTTACACTATGTCTTGTAGATCAAATGGCCCATGCTAATGTTGCCCTCAACTTCAACGCGTTCCTAGAGAAAACCAAGCTGAAAGATGATGGCAGCAACTATACAGACTGGGTCCGGAACCTGAGGATCATCCTCATAGCTGCCAAGAATGATTATGTCCTAGAAGCACCGCTAGGTGACGCACCCATCCTAGAGAACCAAGACGTTATGAACGCTTGGCAGTCACGTGCTGATGATTACTCCCTCGTTCAGTGCGGCATGCTTTACAGCTTAGAGTCGGGGCTCCAAAAGCGTTTTGAGAGACATGGAGCATATGAGATGTTCGAAGAGCTAAAAATGGTTTTCCAAGCTCATGCCCGGGTCGAGAGATATGAAGTCTCCGACAAGTTCTTCAGTTGTAAGATGGAGGAAAATAGTTCTGTTAGTGAGCACATACTCTCAAAATGTCTGGGTTGCATAACTGCTTGACTCAGCTGGGAGTTAATCTCCCGGATGGCGTGGTCATTGAAAGAATCCTTCAGTCGCTTCGACCGAGTTACAAGAGCTTTGTGATGAACTTCAATATGCAGGGGATGGAAAAGACCATTCCTGAGGTATATTCAATGCTGAAATCAGCGTAGGTGGAAATCAAAAAGGAACATCAAGTGTTGATGGTGAATAAAACCACTGAGTTCAAGAAAGGCAAGGGTAAAAAGAACTTCAAGAAGGACGGCAAGGGAGTTGCCGTGCCCGGTAAGCAAGCTGCCGGGAAGAAGTCAAAGAATGGACCCAAGCCTGAGACTGAGTGTTTTTATTGCAAGGGAAGTGGTCACTGGAAGCGGAACTGCCCCAAATACTTAGCGGACAAGAAGGTCTGCAACACTAAAGGTATATGTGATATACATGTAATTGATGTGTACCTTACGAGTACTCGTAGTAGCTCTTGGGTATTTGATACCGGTGCGGTTGCTCACATTTGTAACTCAAAGCACGAGCCGCGGAATAAGCGGAGACTGGCAAAGGACGAGGTGATGATGCGCGTCGGGAATGGTTCCAAGGTCGATGTGATCGCCGTCGGCACGCTACCTCTACAATTACCTACGGGATTAGTTTTAAACCTCAATAATTGTTATTTAGTACCAGCTTTGAGCATGAACATTATATCAGGATCTCATTTAATTCGAGATGGCTACTCATTTAAATCCGAGAATAATGGTTGTTCTATTTATATGAGAGATATGTTTTATGGTCATGCTCCGCTGGTGAATGGTTTATTCTTAATGAATCTCGAGCGTAATGTTACACATATTCATAGTGTGAATACCAAAAGATGTAAGGTTGATAATGATAGTCCCACATACTTGTGGCACTTCCGCCTTGGTCACATAGGTGTCAAACGCATGAAGAAGCTCCATGCAGATGGACTTTTGGAGTCTCTTGATTACGAATCATTTGACACGTGCGAACCATGCCTCATGGGTAAAATGACCAAGACTCCGTTCTTAGGAACAATGGAGCGAGCAACCAACTTATTGGAAATCATACATACTGATGTGTGCGGTCCAATGAGTGTTGAGGCTCGTGGTGGCTATCTTTATGTTCTCACCCTCACCGATGACTTGAGTAGATATGGGTATATCTACTTAATGAAACACAAGTCTGAGACCTTTGAAAAGTTCAAGGAATATCAGAGTGAGGTTGAGAATCAACGTGACAGAAAAATCAAGTTCTTGCGATCAGATCGTGGGGGAGAATACTTGAGTCACGAATTTGGCACGCACTTAACGAAATGTGGAATAGTTTCACAACTCACGCCGCCTGGAACACCTCAGTGTAATGGTGTGTCCGAACGTCGTAATCGCACTCTATTGGATATGGTGCGATCTATGATGTCTCTTACCGATCTACCGCTGTCATTTTGGGGCTATGCTTTAGAGACTGCCGCATTCATTTTAAATAGGGCTCCGTCGAAATCCGTTGAGACGACACCATATGAATTATGGTTTGGGAAGAAACCTAAGTTGTCGTTTCTAAAAGTTTGGGGATGCGATGCTTAGGTCAAGAAACTTCAACCTAAAAAGCTCGAACCCAAATCAGAAAAATGCGTCTTCATAGGATACCCTAAAGAAACTATTGGGTATACCTTCTACCTCAGATCCGAAGGCAAGATATTTGTTGCCAAGAATGGATCATTTCTAGAGAAAGAGTTTCTCTCGAAAGAAGTAAGTGGGAGGAAAGTAGAACTTGATGAAGTATTACCTCTTGAACCGGTAAGTGGCGCGACTCAGGAAAATGTTCCTAAGGTGCCTGCACCGACTAGAGAGGAAGTTAATGATGATGATCATGAAACTTCAGATCAAGTTGCTACTTAACTTCGTAGCTCCACAAGGACACGTTCCGCACCAGAGTGGTACGACAACCCTGTCTTGGAAATCATGTTGTTAGACAACGGTGAACCTTCGAACTATGAAGAAGCGATGGCGGGCCCAGATTCCGACAAATGGCTGGAAGCCATGAAATCCGAGATAGGATCCATGTACGAAAACGAAGTATGGACTTTGACTGACTTGCCCGATGATCGGCGAGCCATAGAAAATAAATGGATCTTTAAGAGGAAGACAGATGCGGATGGTAATGTAACCATCTATAAAGCTCGGCTTGTCGCTAAGGGTTATCGACAAGTTCAAGGGGTTGACTATGATGAGACTTTCTCACCCGTAGCGAAGCTGAAGTCCGTCCGAATCATGTTAGCAATTGCTGCATTATATGATTATGAGATATGGCAAATGGACGTCAAAACAGCATTCCTTAATGGTTTCCTTAAGGAAGAATTGTATATGATGCAGCCGAAAGGTTTTGTCGATCCTAAGAATGCTGACAAGGTGTGCAAGCTCCAACGCTCGATCTATGGGCTGGTGCAAGCATCTCAGAGTTGGAACATTCGTTTTGATGAGATGATCAAAGCGTTTGGGTTTACACAGACTTATGGAGAAGCTTGCATTTACAAGAAAGTGAGTGGGAGCTCTGTAGCATTTCTCATATTGTATCTGGATGACATACTGTTGATGGGAAATGATATAGAATTCTTGGAAAGCATAAAGGCCTACTTGAACAAGTGTTTTTCAATGAAGGATCTTGGAGAAGCTGCTTACATATTAGGCATCAAGATCTATAGAGATAGATCGAGACGCCTCATTGGTCTTTCACAGAGTATGTACCTTGACAAGATATTGAAGAAGTTCAATATGGATCAGTCAAAGAAGGGGTTCTTGCCTGTATTGCAAGGTACGAGATTGAGCACGACTCAATGCCCGACCACGGCAGAAGATAGAGAAAAGATGAGTGTCGTCCCCTATGCCTCGACCATAGGGTCTATCATGTATGCTATGCTGTGTACCAGACCTGATGTAAACCTTGCCGTAAGTTTGGTAGGAAGGTACCAAAGTAATCCCGGCATGGAACACTAGACAGTGGTCAAGAATATCCTGAAGTACCTGAAGAGGACTAAGGATATGTTTCTCATTTATGGAGGTGACGAAGAGCTCGTCATAAAGGGTTACGTCGATGCTAGCTTCGACACAGATCTGGATGACTCTAAGTTACAAACCGAATACGTGTATATTTTGAATGGTGGGGCAGTAAGCTGGTGCAGTTGCAAGCAAAGCGTTGTGGCAGGATCTACATGTGAAGCAGAGTACATGGCAGCCTCGGAGGCAGCACAAGAAGCAATCTGGGTGAAGGAGTTCATTACTGACGTAGGAGTCATACCCAATGCGTCGGGCCCGATGACTCTCTTCTGTGACAACACTGGAGCTATTGCCCTTGCCAAGGAGCCCAGGTTTCACAGGAAGACCAGGCATATCAAGTGTCGCTTCAACTCCATTCGTGAAAGTGTTCAAAATGGAGACATAGATATTTGTAAACTACATACGGACCTGAATGTGGAAGATCCGTTGACTAAACCTCTCCCTAGAGCAAAACATGATCAACACCAGAACTGCATGGGTGTTCGATTCATCACAATGTAACTAGGTTATTGACTCTAGTGCAAGTGGGAGACTGTTGGAAATATGCCCTAGAGGCAATAATAAAATGGTTATTATTATATTTCTTTGTTCATGATAATTGTCTATTGTTCATGCTATAATTGTGATATCCGGAAATCGTAATACATGTGTGAATACACAGACCACAACACGTCCCTAGTGAGCCTCTAGTTGACTAGCTTGTTGATCAAAAGATAGTCATGGTTTCCTGACTATGGACATTGGATGTCATTGATAACGGGATCACATCATTAGGAGAATGATGTGATGGACAAGACCCAATCCTAAGCATAGCTCAAAGATCGTGTAGTTCATTTGCTATAGCTTTTCCGAATGTCAAGTTTCATTTCCTTAGACCATGAGATTGTGCAACTCCCGGATACCGTAGGAGTGCTTTGGGTGTGCCAAACGTCACAACGTAACTGGGTGACTATAAAGGTACACTACGGGTATCTCCGAAAGTGTCTGTTGGGTTGGCACGAATCAAGACTGGGATTTGTCACTCCGTATGACGGAGAGGTATCTCTGGGCCCACTCAGTAATGCATCATCGTAATGAGCTCAATGTGACCAAGTGGTTGATCACGGGATCATGCATTCTGGTACGAGTAAAGTGACTTGCCGGTAACGAGATTGAACGAGTTATTGGGATACCGACGATCGAGTCTTGGGCAAGTAACGTACCGATTGACAAAGGGAACTATATACGGGATTGATTGAATCCTCGACATCATGGTTCATCCGATGAGATCATTGACGAGCATGTGGGAGCCAACATGGGTATCCAGATCCCGCTGTTTGTTATTGACCGGAGAGTCGTCTCGGTCATGTCTGCGTGTCTCCCGAACCCGTAGGATCTACACACTTAAGGTTCGGTGATGCTAGGGTTGTTGAGATATTAGTATACGGTAACCCGAAAGTTATTCAGAGTCCCGAATGAGATCCCGGACGTCACGAGGAGTTCCGGAATGGTCCGGAGGTGAAGATTTATATATAGGAAGTCAAGTTTCGGCCATTGGGAAAGTTTCAGGGGTAATCGGTATTGTACCGAGACCACCGGAAGGGTCCCGGGGGTCCACCAGGTGGGGACACCTATCCCGGAGGGCCCCATGGGCTGAAGTGGGAGGGGAACCAGCCCCTAGTGGGCTGGTGTGCCCCCCATGGGCCTCCCATGCGCCTAGGGTTGGAAACCCTAGGGGTGGGGGCGCCCCACTTGGCTTGGGGGGCACTCCACCCCCCTTGCCCGCCGCCCCCCTTGGAGATTGCATCTCCTAGGGACAGCGCCCCCCTGGGGTCCTATATATAGTGGGGGGAGGGAGGGCAGCCGCACCCTAGCCCCTGGCGCCTCCCTCTCCCTCCCATGACACTCCTCCCTCTCCCTGAGCTTGGCGAAGCCCTGCCGAGATCACTGTTGCTTCCACCATCACGCTGTCGTGCTGCTGGATCTCCATCAACCTCTCCTTCCCCCTTGCTGGATCAAGTTGGAGGAGACGTCTTCCCAACCTTACGTGTGTTGAACGCGGAATGCCTTCCGTTTGGTGCTAGGTCATTGGTGATTTGGATCACGACGAGTACGACTCCATCAACCCCGTTCTCTTGAACGCTTCCGCTCGTGATCTACAAGGGTATGTAGATGCACTCCCCTCTCCCTCTTTGCTGGATGACTCCATAGATTGATCTTGGTGATGAGTAGAAAATTTTAAAATTCTTCTACGTTCCCCAACAGGCATGTATTCCGAATATAGTCATACGTGCTTATGGAAAAGAACTTGCATGACATCTTTTGTCCTACCCTCCCGTGGCAGTGGGGTCCTAATGGAAACTAAGGGATATTAAGGCCTCCTTTTAATAAAGTACCGGACCAAAGGATTAACACATAGTGAATACATGAACTCCTCAAACTACGGTCATCACCGGAAGTGGTCCCCATTATTGTCACTTCGGGGTTGCCGGATCATAACACATAGTAGGTGACTATAGACTTTCAAGATAGGATCAAGAACTCACATATATTCATGAAAACATAATAGGTTCAGATCTGAAATCATGGAACTCGGGCCCTAGTGACAAGCATTAAGCATAGCAAAGTCATAGCAACATCAATCTCAGAACATAGTGGATACTAGGGATCAAACCCTAACAAAACTAACTCGATTACATGATAAATCTCATCCAACCCATCACCGTCCAGCAAGCCTATGATGTAATTACTCACGCACAGCGGTGAGCATCATGAAATTGGTGATGGAGGATGGTTGATGATGACGATGGCGACGGATTTCCCTCTCCGGAGCCCCGAACGGACTCCAGATCAGCCCTCCCGAGAGAGTTTAGGGCTTGGCGGCGGCTCCGTATCGTAAAACGCGATGAATCTTTCTCCCTGATTTTTTCTCTCCAAACACGAATATATAGAGTTGGAGTTGAGGTCGGAGGAGCTCCAGGGGGCCCACGAGGTAGGGGGCGCGCCCATGGGGGGCAGGCGCACCCCCACCCTCGTGGCTAGGGTGTGGGCCCCCTGGCCTTGATTCTTTGCCAGTATTTTTTATTATTTCAAAAAATAATATCCCTGGAGTTTCAGGTCATTCTGAGAACTTTTGTTTCTGTACATAAATAACACCATGGCAATTCTGCTGAAAACAGCGTCAGTCCGGGTTAGTTCCATTCAAATCATGCAAGTTAGAGTCCAAAACAAGGGCAAAAGTGTTTGGAAAAGTAGATACGATGGAGACGTATCAGCAGGCTTCACCGGCCCACTCTACTCCCAAACACCGTCCAGGACCTTCCTCTACTCGCCAACACCTCCTGTTCTTCACCGGCGATGGCAGCCTCACACCACAGTTGAACCAGTGAACCCTCGTACTCCCCTCCGCGTGGGCATCCACTGTTGTGTCTTCGCCGGCTCCGGGTCGTTCCCTTCGTAATACTCGCCATCGTTCACTGTGTTGGTTCTCTCGGTGCGGCATGGTCAACTTTGTCAACAAACGACAGCCATCGGATGAGGCATGTATGTGGATTGGCTGACAGTAGGCCACATGGCCCATGGCCGCACGTAGCAAGTGCCCCCGTATTATGAGAAAAGAAATACTTTCTCCCCCTGACAGGTTTGACCCACCAGCTACATCTTTTCACGCAAGGAAGTGCTTCCTTTATTACGCGGAAATAAAAAGTTTCCTCTCCTTGACAGCTAGGACCCGCCGGCTTTATTATGATCCTTTTCATGAAAATATAGATTGCACCGAAGATGCTAAATTGTTTTGTTTTTATTCTAACTCGAAAAAGAAGAACTAAAAAAACTAGAAAACATCTTCGCACGCAAGGAAGTGGCACCTTATTATGCAAAAAAATTGATTCCCCCTGCTAGCTGGGACCCACCAGATTTGGTGGCTGACTTGTGGGCCTACTAAGTTAATGCGTACGTAGGGCTTTGTCAACTTATTCAATAAACAATTCTAGCTGCACTGACCGTTCAATGTTAATCCAACGGCCAAGCTGCGTCTTCAACCTTTGGTCTTGTTGCTCTAGCCGCCCAAACCTGCGCCTGTCGTACCGCCTGCTCCAGCCTCCCGTGGCCGGCTGTGCTGCTGCGCAAGCCTCACCGCCCAACCATACTACTACTGGCCAGGCCTTCCCTCTACTCACCCACATCCCTTTTTATTCTCTGGAGACGGCGGCCTCAAACCGCAGCCGAAGCAGTCAACCCTCGTAATCCCCTCCATGTGGGCATCCACTACTGCGTATTCCCCGGCTCCGGGTCATTCCCTCCCTAGGTCACTCTATCATCCACCACCTTGGTGCTCTCGGGCGGTATGGCATCGTCAACGTGGTCAACGAATGACAGCCATCAGAAGAGGATTGTAAGTGGAGAGGCTGACAGTTGGGTCCATGGCCGCACGCAAGGAAGTGACACCTTATTACATGCAAAATAATGATTCCTCCACCTGACACCTTGGACCTACTGGAAGGGCCTCTGTATTTCGCAAAAAGAAACATTCCCCCTGACAGCTGGGACTTGCTGGCTTTATCTTCGTACGGAAGGAACTGCCTTCTTACCCCCTAATAGCCGGGACCCACCAGGTTGAAGCGAAGGTAGCGTTATCTGTCCGGCCGCGAACATGTACGTACATAGCGGTCGATCGGTGTCTCTGCAGTGACATACCAGGGCCGAGTAAGGAGGGGCACATGTTGAAGTAGAGGCGCCGATGTAGCATGTCACGTAGTCCCGTCTATATGTGTACACGTATGTATGGCCATGCTGCAAGATAGTAAATTTGGCTACGTACGTACATACGGGCGGGGTCTCTAACGCATACAATGACTAATCATGTTCATAGGAAGCCAACCGGCTGGGTCGGAACGGAGAAACTGCGGCATGTTCATGGGGAGGCAACGGAATGCGTCATGTTCATCGAGAGGCAGCGGAATACGTCATGTTCATCGGGAGCCAACCGGCTTGGACTAAAAAGTCGAAACAAGGTCTGGAGTACCGCGGAATGGAGGAAACGGGGCTTCTATTCGACCGCGTACGGTCGAAACGGGGTCCTGTTCATTGGGAAGGGTCTGGCGTACCGCAAAATGGAGGAAACAGACTTGTGTTCGATCGCGTACGGTCGAAACAGGGCCCTATTGATCGGGAGGGGTGTGGCGTACCGCAAAATGGAGGAAACGGACTAGTGCTGGAGCACCTACGATCGAAACGGGGTCCTGTTCATCGAGAGGGGTGTGGCATACCGCAAAACGGGACTCCACGGGCTACTGTTCATCCACCATCGACTTCCTCCAGCCTCCACCAGCTACCGTTCATCCACGGGGTCCTGTTCATCCAGCCTCCACTAGCTATTGTTCATCCAGCCCTCCACGGGGTCCTGTTCATCCAGCCTCCACCAGCTACTATTCAACTAGCCCTCCACAGGGTCCTGTTCAACCAACCCTCCACGTACGGGGTCCCTCCACCGGCTACTGTTCACTCACCCCCACGCCTCCTCGATCAGGGTCCTGTTCATCCAGCGGCAACGACCTCCACTACCACGGGATCCTGTTCATCCAACCCCCATCAGGAACTGTTCATCCAACCCCCACCACGAACTGTTCATCAAGAGGAAACTTCAATCGGCTTCAGTTAGCAGCAGTAGCGAAGGAATCACTCAGGTTCAGTTAACAGCAAGGGATCGATTGGGGTTCAGTAGTGTAGCTAGTGCAATCGTTCGGGTCCAGCTAGAGCCCAACGCCTCGCTCGGGTTTAGTCAGAGCGCAACGCCTCGCACACACGCACGTACATGTACGAGATAAACGCGCAAACCTCCGTACATAGAAGTGTCATAAGCATGACAGAAAAGATTCATTCGGCCGAAAATGTCACGAATGTGTCTTTTTTTTGTAGTGAGTTGTAGATGCAGGCAGGAGTCGGTCTACTAATCTTGGACGTGATGCCTACATAATGATCATTGCCTAGATATCGTCATGATTATTTGAAGTTCTATCAATTGCCCAACAATAATTTGTTTACCCACCGTATGCTATTTTTCTCGAGAGAAGCCACTAGTGAAATCTACGGGCCCCGGGTCTCTTCTTTATTATATTTTCCTTTGCGGTCTATTTTTATTTGCTTTTATTTTCAAATCTATTAATCCAAAGTACAAAAATACCTTGCTGCAATTTTTATTTATTTATTTTATCTCACGTTCCCGCGAGATCTATGCTACCTCTTGAGCTTGCGTTGGTTTTTCCCTTGAAGAGGAAAGGGTGATGCAGCAAAGTAGACTAAGTATTTCCCTCAGTTTTGAGAACCAAGGTATCAATCCAGTAGGAGACAATGCGCAAGCACCAAATACTTGCACAAACAAACACCAACTTGCACCCAACGTGATAAAGGGGTTGTCAATCCCTTTGCAGTTATTTGCAAGGTGAGATCTGATAGAGATGGATAAATGGTAAAGTAATATTTTCGATATTTTTTTATGGAACGAAAGTAAAAGATTGCAAATAAAGTAAATAGGAAACTAAAATTATAGATCAAAAAATTATATGATGGAAAATAGACCTGGGGGCCATAGGCTTCACTAGAGGCTTCTCTCAAGGTAGAAATTATTACGGTGGGCGAACAAATTACTGTCGAGCAATTGATAGAAAAGCACAAAGTTATGACGATATCTAAGGCAATGATCATGAATATAGGCATCACGTCTGTGTCAAGTAGACCAAAACGATTCTGCATCTACTACTATTACTCCACACATCAACTGAATCCTGCATGCATCTAGAGTATTAAGTTCATAAGAACAGAGCAACACATTAAGTAAGATGACATGATGTAGCGGGATTAACTCAAGCAATATGATGAAAACCCCATCTTGTTGTCCTCGATGGCAACAATACAATATGTGTTGGTTCCCCTTCTGTCACTAGGATCGAGCACCGCAAGATTGAACCCAAAGCTACGCACTTCTCCCATTGCAAGAAAAAACAATCTAGTTGGCCAAACCAAATCGATAGTTCGAAGAGACTTGCAAAGATATCAAATCATGCATATAAGAATTCAGAGGAGATTCAAATAATATTCATAGATAAGCTGATCATAAATCCACAATTCATCGGATCTCGGCAAACACATCGCAAAAGAGTATTACATCGAATAGATCTCCAAGAACATCGAGGAGAACATGGTATTGAGAATCAAAGAGAGAGAAGAAGCCATCTAGCTACTAGCTATGGACCCGTAGGTCTATGGTAAACTACTCACGCTTCATCGGAGAGGCAATGGTGTTGGCATAGAAGCCCTCCATGATCGAATCCCCCTCCGGCAGGATGCCAGAAAAGTCCCCAAGATGCGGTCTCATGGGTACAAAAGGTTGCGGCGGTGGTAAAGTGGTTTCGTGGCTCCCATGGAAGTTTTCAGGGTATATGAGTATATATAGGAGGAAGATCTAGGTCAGGAGGTCACCGAGGGGGCCACAAGGTTGGGGGGCGCGCCCTACCCCCCTGGGCGCGCCCTCCACCCTTGTGGTCGCCTCGTGGCTCTTCTGACTTGCACTCCAAGTCTCCCTGGTGTCTTCTGGTCCAAGAAAAATCATCGCAAAAGTTTTATTCCGTTTGGTATTCCTTTTCTGTGAAACTCTAAAACAAGGAAAAAACAGAAACTGGCACTAGGCTCTAGGTTAATAGGTTAGTCCCAAAAATCATAACAAATAACATATTAATGCATATAAAACATCCAAAATAGATAATATAATATCATGGAACAATCAAAAATTATAGATACGTTGGAGACGTATCAAGCATCCCCAAGCTTAATTCCTGCTCGTCCTCGAGTTGGTAAATGATAAAAACATATTTTTTTGATCTGGAATGCTACCTAACATATTTATCCATTTAATTCTCTTTATTGTGGCATGAATGTTCAGGTCTGTAAGATTCAAAAGAAAAGTTTAAGATTGACATAAAAACAATAATATTTCAAGCATACTAACAAAATAATTATGTCTTCTCAAAATAACATGGCCAAAGAAAGCTTATCCCTACAAAATCATATAGTCTGGCTATGCTTCATCTTCATCACACAAAATATCCAAATCATGCACAACCCCTATAACAAGCCAATCAATTGTTTCATACTTTTGATGTTCTCAAATTTTTTCCAACTTTCACGCAATACATGAGCGTGAGCCATGGACATGGCACTATAGGTGGAATAGACGGTGGTTGTGGAGAAGACAAAATAAGGAGATAGTCTCACATCAACTAGGCATATCAACATGCTATGGAGATGCCCATTAATAGATATCAATGTGAGTGAGTAGGGATTGCCATGCAACGGATGCACTAGAGCTATAATTTTATGAAAGCTCAAAAAGAAACTAAGTGGGTGTGCATCCAACTCGCTTGCTCATGAAGACCTAGGGAACTTTGAGGAAGCCCATCATTGGAATATACAAGCCAGGTTCTATAATGAAAATTCCCACTAGTATATGAAAGTTAAATCATAGGAGACTCTCTATCTTGAAGATCATGGTGCTACTTGGAAGCACAAGTGTGGTAAAAAGATAGTAACATTGTCCCTTCTCTCATTTCTCTTATTTTTTTGTTGGGCCTTTTCTCATTTTTTGCCTCTTTTATTTTATTTTTATTTTTTCGTCCAGAGTCTCATCCCGACTTGTGGGGGAATCATAGTCTCCATCATCCTTTCCTCACATGGGAGAATGCTCTAATAATGAAGATCATCACACTTTTATTTACTTACAACTCAAGAATTACAACTCGATACTTAGAACAAAATATGACTCTATGTGAATGCCTCCGGCGGTGTATCGGGATGTGGAATGAATCAAGATCGACATGTATAAAAAATGATGAACGGTGGCTTTGCCACAAATACGATGTCAACTACATGAGCATGCAAAGCAATATGACAATGATGGAACATGTCATAATAAATGGAACGGTGGAAATTTGCATGGCAATATATCTCGGAATGGCTATGGAAATGCCATAATAGGTAGGATTAGTGGCTGTTTTGAGGAAGGATATGTGGCGGGTTTATGGTACTGGTGAAAGTTGCGTGGTACTAGAGAGGCTAGCAATGGCGAAAAGGTGAGAGTGCGTATAATCCATGGACTCAACATTAGTCATAAAGAACTCACATACTTATTGCAAAAATCTATTAGTCATCGAAACAAAGTACTACGCGCATGATCCTAGGAGGATAGATTGGTAGGAAAAGACCATCGCTCATCCCCGACCGCCACTCATAAGGAAGACAATCAATAAATAAATCATGCTCTGACTTCATCACATAACGGTTCACCATATGTGCATGCTACGAGACTCACAAACTTTAACACAAGTATTTCTCAAATTCACAACTACTCACTAGCATGGCTCCAATATCACTATCTTCATATCTCAAAACAATCATAAGGAATCAAACATCTCATAGTATTCAATGCCCTTTATATGGAAGTTTTTATTATATCCCTCTTGGATGCCTATCATATTAGGATTAATTTTATAACCAAAGCAAATTACCATGATGTTCTAAAGACTCTCAAAATAATATAAGTGAAGTACGAGAGTTCATCAATTTCTATAAAATAAAACCACCGCCGTGCTCTAGGATGATATAAGTGAAGCACTAGAGCAATTTTGCCTAGCTCAAAAGATATAAGCGAAGCACATAGAGCATTCTAATAAATCATGATTCATGCGTGTCTCTCCCAAAAGGTTTGTAAAGCAAGGATGATTGTGGTAAACTAAAAAGCAAAGAATCAAATCATACCAGACGCTCCAAGCAAAACACATATCATGTGGTGAATAAAAATATAGCCTCAAGTAAAGTTACCGATAGACAAAGACGAAAGAGGGGATGTGTCGGTGGGAACGACACCTATGGGATCACAAGAATCCCTACTATGGTTAGCGGGGCGCGGGGTCGTGAGAAGAGCGGATCAAACAGATAGCACACGGTTCGTTTATCCAGGTTTGGGCCGTGAGGATGCGTAAAACCCTACTCCTGCTTTGGTGGATTGTATATCCGTGTTCTTGAGCTAGCTATGGGGCGTGAGGAGCTCCAAAAAGCCGAATCCTTCCTCTGGTCGCCTCGGGCCTCCTTTTATAGAAAAAGGGGTTGCCACAGTGGCACACAGGAGGTGGAAAGGGTAGAGTGATGCGAGGTTATCCCTCACATTACATGACAAGGCGCATTTAATGCGTCTTGCTTAGGTGTCCTTACTTTATCGGGGACGGGGGAGAAACCTGTCTCGTCCGTCGCCGCTCCTTCTTGTGTCGACACGCGCCCTGGCTAGCGATGCCTGCGATGCCACGTAGGTAGGCAGGCAGCTGAGGTGGCGCAGTGGTGGGTCTTTACGAAGATCTGCATGCCGCCACGCAGGTGCCTGCCCAGCTGGTTGGGTCGGCAGCTGCATGCATGCGGTGGTGGAGGTTTAGTCGGCGTGGGCCTGATGGTGGCCCTGCAGGTGTCCTCGGTAAGGGCCTTGCCGGAGCCCCGGCAAGGGTCTTGCTGAGGCGACTGCTGTCATCCCCGACAAGGCGCTTGCCGGGGGCCTTGTGGTCTTCCTCGGCTGGGATCCCACCAAGGGTTGTCGTCTCCTTAGTGCGTATCTGATCTTGAATGTCTTCACAAAGATTTGCATGCCGCCATGGGGATGTCTCCCGAATCCTTGCCCTTTGGGGCAGTGGACTCAAGGGTGGTTTGCTCTGTAGGCGCGGGACTAGTCGCCGCGGCAAGTGTCTTGCCAGGGCTGCTAGAACTGTCTCCCGGCAAGGATCTTGCCGGGGGAGTCCGCTTCGTCCCCTTTGCTCTTCGTGGTCTTGGCCTTGGCGTTGTTCTAGTTCTCTTGGGCTTTGGTCTTACCCTGGCTCACCTCCCTTGCCTTGCTTGGTGTGGTGGTGCCCGTGGCTTAGACCGCCCGTGCACAGTTATAGGGGTACAAAAAGTGTACCCCTCTTTTTGTACACCGACAGGAGCCCCCGGGCCTGGGCCACACATAAGCGGAACGCGTTGTTAGGCTAGGCCCAAAAATGGTGCGCAAGAAGGCGGGGCGGTTTTTACCGCGGTAAGGTTCTTCGCGCGCTGCGCTTCCCACGACTCCCGCACGTGGGGCGGTGTGGGGAGGTGCGTGTGATGCGGGCGTCATGCGTGGGGTTGGTTCCCGCAGGCATGCGTCACATCATAGTAAAGGGGAGGTTCGCGCCTTCCCCATAAATGGAGGGAGGCGTGGAGGCGCGGCCCATGTACTGAATGGGGCTGAGGCGCGGTCTTCAAGGCGTCCACTCCCCATGATCATGGGGTGGGGAGTGGTCGTCTCACCTGTCCCCTTAGTTCTGCATGTCCGCCATGTGTCTCCCATGCGCCTGTGGTGGCAAACAATGGAGGCGGGAAACCGGGCCATCGCTGGTTGGGGCGGCGGGTCGGTCCTGGCTCCCTGCGCCTTCCGTATCTTGATTGTCCGAGCGGGGCGGCCGAGCCCCAACCCTGATCCTTTAGAAAGAGTGGGAGGGGGGGATGGCGTCCCGCATTCTTTCATCTTCTTCTTCCTTCAGCTTCTGCTCCTCCCTTCCATCCGTCATGGAGAGAGGGAATCCCGGTCCTTCAACAGTGGCGGCGAGGGTCGCCGCTCGACAACGCGTCCCTCCTTCTCCTGCACCTGCGGTGGCAGAGCCAGCCGCGAGGGGAAGGGGGAGGGGGCGAGGCCGTGGGCGAGGCCGGGGCGCTCGGGGAAGAGGAGGACAGGGCGGCGCGCCGGCCTCGCCTCCGCCAGCAGCTCCTCCTCCAATGGAGGGCCATGTTGGGGATGACCCTTGTGAGTTCTTCGTCAGGCTGCGCCGGCCGCCGCGCCGTCACCTTCGTCTCCCGACTCCATTTGCGCGGGAGATGGAGCTGGATTCGCCAGAATCGTTGCGGCTGCACATGAGGGGCTGCGGGATCAGTGGCATGCGAGTCCGCGTCGACTTCCCCGCCCCTCACGTGATGTATCTTTGTCGGGGATGGAAGACGTTTGCTCATATCCACCTCTTGATGGAGGGGCTCACTCTCCATTTTAAGCTGATGGAGGGTGGCCTTCTCTCCGTCAAGGTCTTCGGGTGCTTTGGGACCCGTGCAAGGTGCTGTGTGGAGAGCTCTTCTGATAGTGAAGACTCCTCCTCGGGCGGGAGTGACGAGGAGGATAGCAGCAGCGACGATGAGGGTAGTAGGCGGCAGGATGACGGGTCCGACTAGGTGTCGGGTGCCGCTCCGTGCGGCACCGGCGACCCCATCATCCATGTCGCCGGCTCCTTGAACTTCTCGGGGTCGTCTCCTTGGGCGGCTGGTGTTGGGAGGCTGCGAAAGAGGAAGAGGGCGGGCGGCAAGGCCGTCAAGTCGGAGTACGCGGGCACTGACGCCTTCGACGTGTGCTGACGTCCTGCCGCCTCGTCTTCGAGCTCTGCTTCCGGCACCGCCATCACCATCCAGCCTTTGGATGGCCACCAAGATGTTCTATTGGTGTCTTCTGCCACCCGTAGCTCGCCTAGGCGCTCCTTTGTCCCTTTCGCCTCCTTGACCTGCCTCCTGAGGAGAGGGACAAGAAAGGGATTACGGGCACCTTATCTCTTTTTAGTTTGTAAGCCTTCGGGCCTTTGTTCAATTTAAAACTTGTAAGCCCATCATTCATGTTTTTCATTCCCTATGGACTGTACCTGAGTGGAATGTTTTTTAATGAAAAAGGGATGCTTGACGGGTCATTTGTTTGCGGGTGGAACCCACAACAAGGAGTAAATCCTTGATATCTGCAAGATAAACATTTCCTTGCCCGGCAACAGGCCTTGACGTCTCCCCACTTCGCTCGACCTTCCTCACGCCTTTGGCGGAGGCAGGGATGAGGCGGGCTCAGGCTCCTTGTTTCATCCTTTTGCTGCCGCGACTACGACCAAACTTGGCCCCAGGAACGAGCCCTAGGGCCTAGAGTTATGGGAGCACGGTATCTTAGGGGAAAACGAGGTTTCACATACCTCAGTCCATAATGGAATGCATGATAAGGGATGAAGAACTTATCTGAAGCTGCAGTCCCCGGCAACCCTGGTTCGCCGTGGGTGAATCTTTGCTCTTGCAGCCCCCGGCAATACTGGCTTGCCAGGGGCTAGATGCTGGTCTGTTCCTCTCTTTTTTCTCCCCAAGTGGTTCGGCACGGATATCTATGTGTCCTGTGAACCAAAGAAGACAAAAGAAAGACAAAAGAAAGACAAAGAGACGCACACTCGACCTCTAAGCTAGGGGTTAGTCGCCGCTAAGCACTATCAACCCTAACCAAGGACGAGACTCGACCTAGCATGCATGCTATAACTTAGGGCGTCAGCGCTTCATTTATTTATGCTCAGGGTCTGCGCCTGGCTTTGTACAAAGGGTTACATGCGTCATCGGCAAGGCTCGTACAAAAGGTGGCTTGCCGGGGGGCCCGGCAAGCCGCGCCTCACGGGTAAAACTTGCGAAGATGCTCAATGTTCCAGGAGTTACTCACCAGAACGGCATCTTCAGTCTCCAGGCGGACTGCGTTGGGCTTGGTGACTCGTATTACCCGATAAGGGCCTTCCCACTTTGGCGTCAACTTGTTGGAATTCTTGGCCGATTGAACGCGCCGAAGAACAAGGTCGCCTTCCTCAAAGCTTCGGGCATGAACCTTGTGGCTATGGTAGCGGTGCAAGGCTTGCTGGTAGCGCGCTGCTCTCACAGCCGCCCGAAGACAATCTTCCTCAAGGAGCATTGCGTCATCTTGCCGCAATTGCTCTTGCTCAAGCTCGTCATAAGCGAGTACTCGAGGTGACCTGTATATGAGTTTCGTGGGGAGAATTGCTTCTGCCCCATATACCAGGGCAAAGGGTGTCTGGTCGGTGGCTCGATTTGGTGTCGTTCTGATTGACCAAAGAACCACAGGCAATTCATCAATCCAGCACCTTCCACTCTTGCGCAGTCTGTCAAAGGTCTTTGTCCTCAGGCCTCGCAGTACTTCAGCATTTGCCCTCTCAGCTTGACCATTGCTTCGTGGGTGAGCAACGGAAGCGAAACAGACCTTGTTGCCAAGGCCTTGAATATATTGCATGAAGGTGTGGCTTGTGAACTGCGTGCCGTTGTCGGTGATAACCCTATTGGGTACACCAAAACGACACACCAGTCCTTTGAAGAACTTGACGGCTGACTGTGTTGTGACCTTCCTCACTGCTTCCACTTCTGGCCACTTTGTGAACTTGTCGATTGCAACGTACAAGTACTCAAAGCCGCCGATAGCGCGGGGGAAAGGGCCCAGTATGTCGAGCCCCCAGACCGAGAAAGGCCAGGAGAGAGGAATGGTTTGAAGGGCTTGAGCTGGCTGATGAAGCTTCTTTGAATGGAACTGACACGCTTCACACCTGGTGACTAGTGTCGTCGCATCCTGGAGGGCGGTGGGCTAGAAGAAACCTTGCCGAAACGCTTTGCCGGCAAGCGCCCTTGACCCGATGTGGGATCCACATATGCCTCCATGTATCTCCGCCAACAGCCCCAGTCCTTCCTCTCAAGGGATACACTTCAATTTCACGCTGTTCGGCCTCTTTCGATACAGGACGTCATCAACGAACTGGTACATAGTAGAGCGACAGGCTACCTTTTCCGCTTCTTCCTGCTCCTCAGGAAGTTCCCCTGTTTGGAGGAATCGGACGGTATGCTGTGCCCACGCTGGAGCCTGGGGCTCGATGGCGAGGACTAAAGGCATTTCCTCCGCTACAGGAGCGGCTATCTCGACGGCAAGAGCTTGATGCTCTGTCGGAGCTAGCCGTCCTGTGGCGGGCTTAGTGTCTCCGGCAACATCCTTGCCGGCGGCTTCGGGGAGCTCGGCGGGAAAGTACTTGCCGGGCCCTGATTTTCTCCTCTTGTTCTGCTCTGTTGATGGGTCAACAGATGGCTGAGTTAGCCGAAGCACCAAGGTACTTGGTTCCACAGGTAGCTTGAGGGCAGCGCGTTTTGACTGGTAATCGGCGATATCATTCTCTGCTCGGGGAACGTATTCTGACTGTATACCGTCAAAACGCTCTTCCAGCTTTCTCACTTCATCGACGTAGGCCTTCATCAACAGGCTCTGGTAATCCTTGTTGACTTGCTTCACGACAAGTTGCGAGTCGCCTCTGACGACGAGTTTCTTGATTCCGAGGTCCGCCGCGATCCTAAGACCGGCAAGCAGCCCTTCGTACTCAGCCGTATTGTTTGTTGACACCTCCCTGGGGAAGTGCATCTGGATCACGTACTTGAGGTGCTCTTCGGTGGGCGCGACAAGCAGTACGCCAGCCCCGGCGCCCTGTAAGGAGAAAGCTCCATCAAAGTACTTGATCCAGTCGCAACTTGCCTCCTTGCCGGGGAGAGCAGTCTCTTGGGTTTCTTCGTCAGGCATCGTGGTGCATTCTGCAACGAACTCCGCCAGGACTCGGCTTTGAATCGTCGAGGTACTCTCAAACTTGAGGCCAAAGCTGGACAGTTCAAGTGCCCACTCTACGATCCTTCCCGTTGCGTCTGGATTGTGCAATATCCGTTGCAGAGGGAGGCGAGTGACGACAGTGATTTCGTGCGCTTGGAAATAGTGACGCAGCTTCCTCGAGGCCATAAGAAGGCCGAAGAGCAGTTTCTGCACACCGGAGTACCTCGATCTAGCCCCCTGCAGGAGGGAACTAACAAAGTAGACTGGGTGCTGCATCATTTTCTTCTTTGGCGGCACTTCAATTGGCCGCGTCGTCTCGGCATCGGTGGCATCGGGCTCCGTCGCTGCTATTACCTCATCATCAATTTCTCTTTGCGCCACTAGTGCGGCGCTGACCACCTGGTTCGTTGCCGCCAGGTGCAGTAGCAACGGTTCCTGTGGCCTAGGCGCAACTAGTATTGGCGCGGAGGAGAGGTACCTCTTCAAATCTTGCAATGCTGCTTCGGCTTCTGGCGTCCACTCCATTGGGCCCGCCTTTTTCAAAATCTTGAAAAAGGGAAGGGCGCGCTCGGCGGACTTGGAAATGAACCTGCTCATGGCGGCAACGCAACCAGCAAGCGAACGCACATCCTTGACTCGCTTGGGCGCTTCAATCTGCTCTATAGCTTTGATCTTGTCCGGATTGGCCTCTATCCCACGCTGTGACACAAAGAACCCGAGAAGCTTGCCAGACGGGACGCCGAAGACGCACTTCTCAGGGTTCAGCTTGAGATTGATCTTGCGTAGGTTTGCAAATGTTTCTTGTAAATCTAATATGAGGGTTGCCCTGTTCTTGGTTTTGACCACTATATCATCCATATAAGCTTCCATATTTCTATGGAGCTGGGGTTCAAAACCAATTTGGACCGCCCTTGCAAACGTTGAACCAGCACTCTTCAACCCGAAAGGCATCCGTATAAAGCAATACGTACCACATGGGGTGATGAATGCCGTTTTCTCTTCATCTTCCCTTGTCATGAAGATCTGGTGGTAGCCGGAGTAGGCATCGAGGAATGATAACAGATCACACCCAGCTGTGGAGTCAACAATCTGGTCAATGCGCGGCAACGGGAAGGGGTCTTTGGGACAAGCCTTATTAATATCTGTGTTATCAATACACAACCTCCACTTCCCATTTGCCTTGCGCACTACCACCGGATTGGCTAACCACATTGGATGGAGCACTCCTCTTACCAAACCCGCTGCTTCCAGTTTCCGGATCTCCTCTGTGATGAACTCTTGTCGTTCCAAAGCTTGCTTTCTGACCTTCTGCTTGACGGGCCGCGCATGAGGACAGACATCAAGGTGGTGCTCAATCACCTCCCTGGGAACGCCGGGGATGTCGGATGCTTGCCATGCAAACACATCGACATTCGCCCACAGGAAGGTGACGAGCGCGTCTTCCTATTTGTCGTCAAGGGTGGAGCTTATGGTAAAAGCTCCTCCCGTGCCATCCTTCTTGACAGAAACCTTCTTGGTTCCCGGCGGTGTGGCCCTGGACTTCTTGTTTTTGTCAGCGGAGCTCTCTGGCACGTCCTCGACGGGAGCGCTACACTCCGAAGAGGTGCGCTTGCCTGAGTGGGTGCTTGAGGTCTCACCGGTCTTTTGCTTTCGCCTTCCCGGGGCTCCAGCAGCAGGAGCAAGCGCCTTAGCAGTGGCTGCTACTGCAACTGCTTGTTGGTAGAGTTGGTGAGCGCAAATTAGCGCATCCTTCTTGTCTGACGGGACGGTGATGATCGTCACAGGCCCCGACATCTTTAGGGTGTTGTAGGCATAATGTGACGCCGCCATGAACTTGGCCAGCGCTGGGCGGCCAAGGATCTCGTTGTAAGGCAAGGGGATCTTGGCAACGTCGAACACAATCCTTTCTGTCCTGTAGTTCAGATTACTCCCAAAAGTCACATGCAACGTGACCTTTCCCTTTGGTTGACTTCTTCCCGGGTTGACCCCCTGAAACGTGCCCGTCCCTTCAAGGTCTTCATCAGGAATCTGCAATTTCTCGATCACGGCAGGCGAGATTAAGTTCAGACTGGCCCCGCCATCGACTAGCACCTTTGTCACCTTGAGGTTGCGTATTGTTGGTGAAACCAACAATGGCAAGCACCCGACTGCAGTAGTGCGATCAGGGTGATCCTCAGTGTCAAAAATGATAGGTGTGCTGGACCACTTCAGCGGCCTTTGGGCATCAAACGACGGTTCCGCCGCTGTAATCTCACGCGCCCACTATTTAAGCTGGCGGTGAGAGGTATGCAGCGAGGCACTGCCATCGACGCACATGGCCTCTGTAGCTTTCTGAAATTCTTGGTCACCAGACTCATCGTCCTCTTCGTGATCATCGTCTTCTGGCTTTTTGTCACGACCCCGGGCAGGCCTCTCCTGCTGTTTATCTTTGCCGCGATGGCCCGCCTGGCCGTTACGCTTCTTGCCGGACCCCTTAGCACCGTCCTGGCCTTTCTCCTTGTCCCGCCTCTCATATTCAGCCCTCTCCTTCTCAGCAAGGAGCTCAACCTGTCGGCAGTTCTGGAGATCATGGCCTTTGGTGCGATGGATCTTGCAGTATTGCTTGTCGGAGTTTCCTGGCTTCTCGGCAGCCGCCAAGGCCCGGCAGGCGACACATCCGGCAATTTCCTTGCCGGGGTCATCTGCCTTGGTTTTCTTGGCGGAGCCGGTGTCGTCAGATCCCTCAACGGCAAGCACAGCCTTACCTTTGCGCTTCCTGTTGCGGCGCCGGCCTGTCAGGACCCCGACTCAATGCCACATCGATCTAGCATGTAACACCTCATATCACTTTGCGGCCTCACGCACGGTATTCCCACTGTGTCGCCTTACCTTTGCCCGGGACCGTTTGCGCCTTTTGGCACACGTATATGATGGTGTCGCTAGCATCCATATGATAAAGAGCCCGGGCTGACATGGCTAGTCGTAAACCCAAAGTGGCACTAACTTATAGGGACAGGCATCCATGACCCAGCATCGAACGTGTCGGTCATCAGCGAGTGAATCCAGGCTGTAGCATTGGGCTAACAGGACTCCGGTGAACCGGGCTGTAGCGGGCTAGCAGGACTCCGGTATTCATCGCGTGACATTTCCCCGAAGGGACAGACACAGGATCGAGGAAGGACACATGCCGGCCAACCTAAGTGTTCCGGAGCAGTAGCAAGCTACCAGGGCTCAGTGGAAGCACTAGGAGACATTTCCCGGTAAGAGAGTCTACTAAGGATAAACAACTAGATAGTCAGATCCCACACATAGCAATACACATTACACGTATGCATAACATGCAAGTATGTGCTGTACAACATGGCATCACAGCATAACTCAACAACTCAAATAGATAAAGGCTCAGAAGAGCCATCATAGCATTTATTGCAAACAGGGGTCACAAAACCCATCATACAGAGCATACAAGCAACAAGCGGAAGCATTACATGTCTGGGTACAGACATCTACAAATGAAAAAGGCTGAAGAGCCTGACTATCTACAACATCCGATCAAGATCGTAGCTGAGGTACTAGCTACTAGTCGAAGTCCATGAGAACCCTAGTAAGACCGAAGTCTCCGCTGCAAAAACATAAATAAAGCAACATGAGTACAAAGGTACTCAGCAAGACTTACATCAGATCCTATCATACATGCATCTGTATCAAGAGGTAATGTGGGGTTTAGTTGCAGCAAGCCAGCTTTGACTCTGTGGCTATCCTGTTCTACGACTACCAGAAACTCTGGAGGTGAAACAACGTACACGAGTCCACTAATCACCACACAATACACTATTATGGATTCATCCCCGTCTCCCTACGAGAAGGCCATCCATAGCACTCACACTTGTCTTGAGCATTTTAGAGTATCCACTTCAAGTTGTCTATGTACCATGTAAGCATCCAAGAAGTCCATAACCGCGGACCCGGATATTCGAATAGATCATGTTAACCCTGCAGGGGTGTACTTCTTCACACACGCTCTCGCCACTTACCGCCATGTACACGTCATGTATCTCGGCAACCTTCAAGCGGAAGCCTGGCGAGGGTGTCGGCCACGACCTGACTAACCACACAAGACTCTAGTCCAGGTTTATCGCCTATTCGGGTTCCATCCGCAAGGAGATCCGGCCGGGGTGTCGCTCACGGCCCCAAACGATGTGAGCGGGGTTCCCGAGCCCACCAACCGGGTGCCACTCGGTACACCGGGCCACGTGTGCCTAGTCTGTCCCAAGCCCACCCTGCCGGGTGCCACTTGGTAGAAAAATAGCACTACCTACAAACACCAGAAACTAGTTGCGACTCCTGGACAGAGATCAAGTTGGCTAATAAGTCGAGAGGGGCACTTAAGCATTCCAATGTGTGGTAGTATCGAGTCATTGGACAACATACATAGAACTCAGTGCTTAAGGACGGTTCCAGTGAGACAACCCACCATGTACTCCTACATGGCCTCTCACCGCTACCTTTACCAAATCGTGTTCACACACTTCACTCTCAGCATCAGAACATATCGTGACACTCCAATTCATTCCCAATGAACCAGACCTGACACAACTCTAAGCAATAGCAGGCATAGCATGGTAGGAACACAACAATGGCTTCAATCAACTCCTACACATGCTAGTGGGTTTCAACTATTTACTGTGGCAATGACAGGTCATGCAGAGGAATGGGTTCAACTACCGCAGCACAAAGTAGCATATGAATCGTTGTTGTCCTAATGCAATAACTGAGAGCAGGAGCGAGAGAGTAGGGTTTTATCGAAATGAACAAGGGGGTTTGCTTGCCTGGTAAATCAACAAGGGAGGCACTGCTTCACAGACAGGTACTCTGGAACGTCTCCGGAGCAGGACCTATCGAGAAGGAACGGTGCCGGCAATCAATACACAATCATATGCAACAATATGATGCATGAACATGGCATGTAGATGTGATGCTGTTTGAGCTAATGCAACTAGTATTCAATTTGAATGAAGTCCATTTGAACAAAAGGTTCAAATGCAACTCCAAAATTAAGTCTCTTAATGTGCCATAATGTGTTTTCTCATATTCAGCATGTATAAGTTGGTTTGTCATGCATGAAACTAGTACATATGGAAAGATTGCATTTTTCTGATAATTTTTCATATATAAATCATTTCAATCTGAGCTACGGTTGAATTGATATGAATTTTTGAAGTTTAAATCAATTTCTGGAATTTCCTGATTTAAATTAAATCCAGAAATTATATATTGCGTCAGCATTGAGTAAGCATGACGTCAGCAGTCAACTGGGCTGGTCCGGGTCAAACCTGACGTGTGGGACCCACACGTCAGTGACAGGGGGGGTTAAACAGGGTTAGTTTAATCCTAATTAAAAAGATTAGTGGCGCTGGGGCCCACTGTCAGTGTCACAGTTAGTTAACAGAGATAATTAGTTGCTAAACTAATCCTAAACTAGAATTAGCAGGGCCAGGTCCCACCTGTCATTGACCCACACGGGTCAAATCTGGGTCAACAGGGGGTCTAACCCGGTCAACTCGCCGGCGTTTAGCCGCCGGCGAGGCCCGAGACGGCGGAACGCCGCGGAAATCACCCACAGGGCTCCGTTCGAGGCGTGTTTAGGCTCTTTGAAGAGCTGGCGATGCGGCGCGTCGAGCAGTGCCCTCGGCCAGAGCTGGGGTGGCCGAGAACGACGTCGGCGACCACGTTTGCGGCCGCCGGAGTTCGGCTGAGTTCGGGGGCGCGGCTGCAGCGTGCAAACGCGCGAACTAAAACGCTAGCGGGGCACTACGAGGTGCGGCGAGAGTGCTAGGTGCACTGGCGTGGCCAAAGGGTCGCCGGAGCAACGCCGGCGACTAGCTCGAGCGGAGGCGAGCTTCGGCCATGGCGGAACTGAGGCCTAGACGGCGTAATCGCGAGGAGGAGGAGAGGGGTTCGAAGCAGAGGCTCACGGGGAGGTCGATGGGCTGGCCGGCTTACTCGGGGAAGGCCGGAGCAGAGCAGGACGGCGAAGACAATCTCGGACGGCCGAGGTTGAAGATGAGGACGGTGCAGGCGCTGAGGTGCGTCCCCGGTTGCGTGGGGCATCGAGGAAGAAGACGGAGCCGAGGCGGTTCTCTTGGACACGCTGGCGCGACTAGGGAGGGCTGGTGGCCATGGCGACGGTGAGCGATGACGGCGGCAGCGCTCAGGTGCGCTCGGGGAAGAGAGAACCAGGGAGGAGGGAGAGCGAGAGGGAGTGAGAGCGGTGCGGGGCAGCGCGTGGCGACGTTCCGGACGTCCAGGCGTCGAGGGGGAGGACAGGCAGGCAGGTGCCGTGGCGGCACGGCGGTGCGCACGCGTCGGCCACACGCCCTGGCCTCCTGGCGGGAGGTGGAGGACGACTGGAGCTAGCCAGTCGGCTGGGCCGGCCAGCTGGGCCGCACAGTGCCAGGCCTCAGGTGAGCACAGGTAGGCATTTTTTTCTAATTTTGTTTTCTTTTCTACTTTTCTGGCATTTGTTTGGTTTAATAAAAATACTAAACCATTTTATTTGCTTATGCCAATTTTTGTAGGGGCTAATGGTATTATTCCAGAGCTCCTCGACAAAAGGCACAATTTTTGGACATATATTAATATATATAACTAATATATTTCCAATGCAAATATTTATCGAATTAATCCAAATGGCCAAAATAAATATCCATGAGCTCCTAAAATATTGTTTTGATTTTTATCTCTGTCCAATATTTTCAGGGAGCAACATGAGCATTTTCTTGGACCCTTTTTGGAGAAATTTTTATTTGAGTCATTTTCAAAAATGATTCTGAGGGTTCCACCAATCCTCATTTCAAATTTAAATGAAATTTAAACATGATGCACAAATGACTAGCTAGTCTAGGTCATACCAGACTAGGGATGTGACACGGCCTTTCTTCGCCAGGGCGGCAGTATCCTCATCTGAGGAGTCGGTTTCCTCGCCTGCATCTTTGCCGGGGTACTTCCTTCCCTCTTCAGCTCGGGCACATCTGTCAGCAAGAACATAGAGTTCTGCCACATCTTTCACCTTGTTCATTGCTAGTTCTTCGCGCATCTTGTGGTTACGCACGTTCTGATGGAACCCGCTGATGATGGCGGCAGGGTGAACATCAGGGATATTGTACTGTACCCGGCTGAACCTCTGTATATACTTGCGCAGACTCTCACCTCCCTTCTGGGGAATGACATGCAGGTCGCTTGCTTGGCCATGGGCTTGTTGACCTCCAGTAAAGGCGCCCACAAACTCATGGCACAGATCCGACCAGGAGGAAATAGAGTCTACCGGCAAGTGCATCAACCACGACATGGCGTTGGGTTTAAGAGCCAATGGAAAGTAATTCACAAGCACCTTATCATCGCGGGCTCCGGCGGCTTGCATCGTGATGGTGTAGATGCTGAGGAACTCAGATGGGTGAGTCTTGCCATTGTACTTTTCGCCAACATCAGGTTTGAAGGTGCGGTGAGTGGGCCACTGGAACTGCCGCAGCTCACGGGTAAAAGCCGGACAACCTACCTCGTAAGATAGGCCTCCAGGGCTCTCTGGGGCCGGGTGGTTCACAACAGGCCCTGCTCGCCTATCTGACTGGTGGCGCGCTCCGCGCCGGCGCTCGATAGTGGTTCGAGCGTCTTCATGGGATCGTTCCCTAAGAACTTGGCGCTGGTCACAGTGGGTCCGCGGGTCAGACGATGCTATGGAGATGTCGTCGCCCGTGACGTCGCGACGAGCTGGCGTCCGCGGTACCGGATGGGGAAGAGGTGAATGCACCATGGTCGTGGCGCCGCTGGCTTTTCCGCCACTGGTCCGCGGGACTCCATCGGAGCGTCGACCCAGGGGCCTCACCGGACTTGGTTCGTCTTTGTTGGCCACCGCAACAAGGCTTTGGATAGTGGCTCTCCATTCGTCGAGTTTCCCCGTAGTGGGAGGAAAATCGAGGAGCAACTGCGCGCGCCAGGGCCTCTGCTGGCGGTGGCAGCGAAACCTGCACGGATCGCGATGCGCTTTGACTTCTGACCATGTCAGAAGGAGCTCTATCACGACCCCGCGGTCGCATGCTGTTTTCACCAGCGCCTCGGCGAGTGGGAAGGTCTTCTACGTCCCGGGAGTGGCACCCGGGGCTCTTCCCGCGGCGACGCCCGGGATCTTCAGCGTGATTACGCCGTTCGTCGCACACTGCCTGGGAGGAGCGTGCTGTTGGCGCCGGCGTGGGAGTCTTGGAGGCCCTTGCATCGCCTTCGGGCGGGGCAGTGATGACCCTGGAAGGCTCCGCTCCACCCGCGAAGGGCTTGGCTCCGCCTTTGGATTTGGCGACGTGTGGCCCATTACCAGGCGCAAAAACATCGCCGCCTCCCAAACTCCGGCTACTGGGATGGTGTTGGTGTTCGCGAGCAGCGCCCTGGGTCCTTTCTGCGACCGGTCCGCTGCTTGCCCGCGTCGGGACGGGCTGTCCGGCTTCCGACTGGCCAACCGCCACCGTCGTCTTCTTCTTGGGCGCCATGATGATGAAGAAGCGCCGAACTAACGGCTAAAGCCGATTCTCACAACTGCGCCCCCTACCTGGCGCGCCAGAGATGTCGGTGGGAACGACACCTATGGGATCACAAGAATCCCTACTGTGGTTAGCGGGGCGCGGGGTCGTGAGAAGAGCGGATCAAAAAGATAGCACACGGTTTGTTTATCCAGGTTCGGGCCGCGAGGATGCGTAAAACCCTACTCCTGCTTTGGTGGATTGTATATCTGTGTTCTTGAGCTAGCTATGGGGCGTGAGGAGCTCCAAAAAGCCGAATCCTTCCTCTGGTCGCCTCGGGCCTCCTTTTATAGAAAAAGGGGTTGCCACAGTGGCACACAGGAGGTGGAAAGGGTACAGTGATGCGAGGTTATCCCTCGCATTACATGACAAGGCGCATTTAATGCGTCTTGCTTAGGTGTCCTTACTTTATTGGGGACGGGGGAGAAACCTGTCTCGTCCATCGCCGCTCCTTCTTGTGTCAACACGTGCCCTGGCCAGCGACGCCTGTGATGCCACGTAGGTAGGCAGGCAGCTGAGGTGGCGCAGTGGTGGGTCTTTATGAAGATCTGCATGCCGCCACGCAGGTGCCTGCCCAGCTGGTTGGGTCGGCAGCTGCATGCATGTGGTGGTGGAGGTTTAGTCTGCGTGGGCCTGATGGTGGCCCTGCAGGTGTCCTCGGTAAGGGCCTTGCCGGAGCCCCGGCAAGGGTCTTGCCGAGGCGCCTGCTGTCATCCCCGGCAAGGCGCTTGCCTGGGGCCTTGTGGTCTTCCTCGGCTGGGATCCCGCCAAGGGTTGTCGTCTCCTTAGTGCGTATCTGATCTTGAATGTCTTCACAAAGATCTGCATGACGCCACGGGGATGTCTCCCGAATCCTTGCCCTTTGGGGGCAGTGGACTCAAGGGTGGTTTGCTCTGTAGGTGCAGGACAAGTCGCCGCGGCAAGTGTCTTGCCGGGGCTGCTAGAACTGTCTCCCGGCAAGGATCTTGCCGGGGGAGTCCGCTTCGTCCCCTTTGCTCTTCGTGGTCTTGGCCTTGGCGTTGTTCTAGTTCTCTTGGGCTTTGGTCTTACCCTGGCTCACCTCCCTTGCCTTGCTTGGTGTGGTGGTGCCCGTGGCTCAGACCGCCCGTGCACAGTTATAGGGGTACAAAAAGTGTACCCCTCTTTTTGTACACCGACAGGATGCCCTCCCGGGGCATCCCCAAGCTTAGGCTCTTTGTCCTCGTTTAATATTACCTTGGGGTGCCTTGAGCATCCCCAAGCTTAGGCTCTTGCCACTCCTTATTCCATAGTGCATCAAATCCTTACCCAAAACTTGAAAACTTCACAACACCAAACTTCAACAGAAAAACTCGTAAGCTCCGTTAGTATAAGAAAATAAATCACCACTTTTGGTACTGTTGTGAACTCATTATTTATTTATATTTGTGCAATTTATACTCTATTCCAACTTTTCCATGGTTCATACCCCCCGATACTAGCCATAGATTCATCAAAACAAGCAGACAACACGCGAAAAACAGAATCTGTCAAAAACAGAACAGTCTGTAGCAATCTGGATATTTCGATAACTTAGGAAGTCCTATAATTTTTTATTAATCCTCTGCAAAAAGAATCAGTATTTTATCGTGCTTCTGTTAAAAATGAAAACTAATATCCTGGGCGCAAAAGTTTCTGTTTTTCAGCAGGATCAAATCAACTATCACCGTAAGCTATCCCAAAGGTCTTACTTGGCACAAACACTAATTAAAACATAAAACCACATCTAACCATAGGCTAGATGAAATTTTTATTACAAAACAGAACCTAAAAAGCAAAAATAAAATTGGGTTGCCTCCCAACAAGTGCTATTGTTTAACGCCCCTATCTAGGCATAAAAACACGAGTAGATCTAAGTGTTGTCATCTTTGGCATACAATCCATAAGTGGCTCTCATAATAGACTCATGAGGCAATTTAATTTTCTTTCTAGAAAAGTGTTCCATGGCTGTCATGGAATTGTCACGGCAGATGTCCTAGCGGAAGGACTTAGTCGTAGGGCCATCGCAACTAGGAAGCTTAAAGGGGTTAATCGGGACAAAGGACACAAGAGGTTTTATACTAGTTCGGCCCCTTACGATGAAGGTAAAATCCTATGTCTAGTTGTGTTGGTATTGCTGGGGTTTCAATCACCAAGAGGCTAACTCGCCGGCTTGGTTATCGATCTCTTGTTTCTTGCCCTAAGCCGCCACCGGGTCATCCCCTTATATACACAGGTCGATGCCTGGTGGCCTACAGAGTCCCGGCCGGCTCATAAATCGTGCCCGGCTTGGTGACTTCTTTTACATGCCTTCCTTTACAAGTCTTTCCTTACATATGGCGGTTTACAACATTGGGCCTTAAGCCGCCTATAGGATTTTTAGGCCTTCTATAAGATTTGATAAACTATCGTCTTGAATGTTTACTGGGCTTCCTTTGTAACCCGCCATCGGGGCTGACCCGGCCCCTCCTAGGCGGGTCATAACTGATAGCTATATCCCCAACATTACGCCCCAGGTTGACTTTGAACTTTGTTCTTTGTCAATCTTCAACACTTAGACAAAATCCATCTTCTTATCCTCGCAAAAGTTTTTGTAACCCGCAATGAAGTCATCTCTTGAAAACACAAAAAACATTTATGACGTAATCCCTCAACGGATCTCATCTTTAATGCCTCCCGAGAATCGAGGCGTCCGTTTAGTTGGATAATCATTATTTGGGTCTTCCTCGATTTTTGCGCCCGTCTGTTCACCTTTTCCCTTATAAATAGGCACGCCCCGGCCTTTTCTCATTCTCCCCTCTTCTTCATCTCCTTCCTCTCGCAACCCTCCTGTCGCTCGAGCTCCACCGCCGCCGCAGTGCTCACCGTCGTCCTCGAGCCCGGCCGCTGCATCACCCTGATTCTGTCCAGAAAATGGTGGCGATCCTCCGCAGCAACTCCACACCCGTAAGCTCTCACCTTCTCACCCTCATAGATCTGCATTAGGGTTTAGGAGGTTTCCTTCTTGTGTTCTTCGCTGTTCATCATGGATTTGTTGCAACTTCTCTTACCGCACCCTCTTTTGATCTAAAAGTAGTGCAGAACTTAAGCGGTAGTTGTTTCTCATCCATTTTAGATGTTAGTAGATCCCTTTCCTTTGCATAGATATCTTCTTAGAGCTGATGAAATCATCTGGGATATATTTTTAGGTCCAGGAAGTTTCTCATTTTGAGCAGCCATTTGATCCATAGTAATATCCAGAAGTTAAGAAACTTGTTTGTCTCCATACTTAATCAATTCTGCCGCTGGTATTTCTCAAATGTCTGCAGTCATGGCGGCTTACTGTGCCGGCTTAGTTTTCCTTATATGACATTAGCCCTTAATTAAGCTGCCATTACTCCTTTGTATCATCTTTTACTTTCACCATATTTAATGAATTGAACCGGCATGTCACTTCCTTTTCAGTATGTTTTTGAACATCATGCCGTCTAAGGCGCCGACTGTCTGCAACTGGGTTCCCTCAACCGTAAGTGAGGAATGTTTGAAGGAGTTCTTCTCCATAGGTTTTTTGCCAGGAAAAAATGTCATGTCTTACCGTGCTCCTGACCGGGACGAAGAATGGCCCAATCCAAGAGATGGTGAAGTCATTGTCTTTACTAACCACATGAACCGTCGCTTTTCACCGCCCGGCTCAAAGTTCTTCAGAGATGTTCTCCATTTTTTCAAACTCCATCCTCAAGACCTCAGGCCTAATTCCATATCCAATATCTGCAAGTTCCAAGTTCTCTGCGAGGTGTACCTTCAAGAAGAACCGACTGTAGAACTCTTTAGAGAGTATTTTTATCTGAACCGTCAAAATGAGTGCACCAATGGCCCTAGCCTGGAACTTGGAGGTATCTCAATTTAGCGTCAACAAGGCGTCGTCTTCCCCCTTATAGTCTTGCCAAGTCAACCCAAGGACTGGAATCAGACTTGGTTTTATTGTCAAGACACTTCACCAGCAAATGAGCATCCACTGTCGGGTTATCACTCAGAGCGTCTTGACTCCAAATTTGCACTTCCTGACAAACTCACTGCTGCTGAACGCAAGAAGCTGATTCCATCCATCAAAAGGATTAATGCTTTATTGGGGAACGACTTAACCGGAGTTGACTTGACCCATTGCTGGGTTGCGTGGCGGGTCATCCCTCTAAGCCGTCGATCAAAACTGATGTACGAGTATGGTGGAGGCCCAGATGACTCTCTTTGTCACAGCTCTGTTCAATTAACTGAAGAAGATATTGTTTCAATGTAAACCCTTCTGCTGAATGGAAAATACGAAGACTGCAGTAAAGTCGGGTTAAACCCCTTCTGCAAGCTTAACCCGGTGCCAGAGGTAAAGAAAACTCCGATCTCTCTCCTTTATATTTTTCCCAGCCGTATTGTTTTTAATACTTGCCTGACCTTTCACCTTGTTTTTACATGTTTACAGGCCCAATCTGATTTCTGGAAAGTCAAATATGACCACGAAGCTGCCAAGAAAGCGAGAGTCGCCGCCATAAACGCTAAGAAAATGACCCGGAGGTCTAAAAAGAAGAAGAAAAGCACCGTTGAAGACTTGATGAAGCTTGACGATAATTTTGAGTCGAAGGTAGCCCTTGACTCCCTTGGCCAACTTTTTAATAATCTTATTAACACTGATCATTACCAGGATGACACTAGGGCCAGTCAGGCCGTGGAAGAAGAGGTAACTATTTCCTCCGACTCAGCCCATTTGCCAAGACAGAAACTTCGAGTTGTAACCCGGAAAGTAAGGTTTTCACACCCTTTGGCTTATCTGGACCCTCACTTTCTTTTGAAAAAGCAGCAACATGAGAGCCGCCATCAAGCCCAGAATGAAGATGAACCGCCTGTTGTTCTTCAACAAACTCCTCAAAAGCACCGGAATGAGGTTTACTTCTTTGTCTTTGACTTTCTATTTAATGGATCCTTTCCCTTTCATTACTTAACTTTTATTTTATCTTTTCGGGAGGTGTCTCGCTCTTCTGGCGACTCGTCTCAGACCCAATTTCCGGCCTTCAAGACTGCCCCTGGGTAAGAAAAAATCCTCTTTCCTCTGTGTTTTTCAAACTGTATCTTTATACTGACAGTCCTATAATATTTCTCTTAGTGGTCCAACTAAGTCCAAGAAAGCAAAGGCAACCAACCCGGTGGAAGACCCGCCAGTCCTTGCACCTGAACCGGCAAGGCCACCTTCTCCTCTATCAATTGAAACTCTAGAAGACCCGCCTGTCAATGCAGAAGGAAATCCTCCTGAGCTGTCGGTTGACGATACCACTGTTAACCCTTCCGCAACTGGACCATCGAGCTCAGCTAACCTGCCATCACCATCTGCGCAAGACGTTTTGATCACCGGGAGCCGCTTTGTTGAACCGGGGAATCCCACCGTGTTGGCTCGTCACACGGCGAAACAAGAGGCGTTGGAGAGACAGAAAGTGCATTTTGATGTTTCACATTATGACCATCTGAATGCCAATGACATTTTATCTGGTTATCTCAGCCATGTGCACTCCAGCCGCGACTCAGAGATCGAAATGGTCAAGCAGCTGCAGCTGAAATACGAGGTATGTTCTTCCGGGTTATTTATATTCCGCCAGCCCCCATGTCTTCAGATTATGAGAGAACCAGAATGATCTGTAGACTTTATGATATAGGCTAAGACTTTTACCTTTGAAACATTTCTTGAGTTCAATAAAATAGAACAAAGCTTCACCTGTAGTCCCCAAGGGCCGGTTCATTTGATCATAAATGAGCCGGTACTTTAAATTTTCATAATTGTCTTGTATCGTATCCAAAGAACTTTGTAATCCGGCTTAACCTTGAGAAACTTGCTGAATAGAATACATTAGCCCCCAAGTGCCAAGTGATGTTACTTTGTAAAGTACTTGGGACTTAAAGTATGTTTTTAGAGTCATGAGAAATTGTTTTAGCATACATTAGCCCCCAAGTGTCAAGTGGTTTTGTAAAGTACTTGAGACTTGAATCTTGACTTTTGGACCTTAATTGAAATCTTGACTCATCTGGGTACGTCTTGCAGAATGCCTTATCTGAACTGAGCTCGCAATTGACTGATGCGAAGACGCGGCTAGCGGATCAGGAGGCAGAAATGAAGTCAGCTAACTCCAAATTGCAAGTAAGTCTCTCTGAGACGAAAAAATTAAAAACCAGGTTCACTGCCAAGAAGAAAACCTGGGCTGAAGAAAAAACGCTTCTGACACAACGTGCCGAGAAAGCTGAAACCGCCCTTGAAGAGGTTACGACGGAGCTGACCAGTTTAAAGAACCGGGTGTCCCAGATGGTGTCCGCCATCTTTGGTAAGCCATCTGTACTGAACTTTTTACCTTCTTTTGACCCGGACTGCAAGCCGCTAGCTGACCCTTCGTGTTCAAAACATATGCAGGCCCTCGAAGTGAGAATCTGAGTCAAGACCACGTGATTAAGCTGAAGGCGGTCTATACTTTAGTAGAGCAGTTGTACATTGGCGCACATGAGCACTCACCGCTATCTCTCCTGCCAATCAAGGACCCAACCGACTCAGCGATGTTTTAAAGAAGCTGTCAATCTTGCCCGCCAGGTTCCAAGAAGTGAAGCGCTCCTGTGCCAGGGCTGGAGCTTTGATGGCCCTGAGCTGCTCCAAGGCTTGGGTGCCAGATCTAGACCCGGCAGGCGTAGCCAGAGGGTATCCTACCGTGAAGGAAGACGGATCTCCCTTTGAACAAGATGACTTCATGGCTTGCGTCCGCGGAGTTCGACCTTAGACTTCATGACAAGTATCAGCCGAGTTTTGATGTGGAAAATAAGAAGATGGCAACTCCCTCGTACAAGGTGACAGATTTAATCCCGCCTGTTCATGAACATACATTTGCTCTGGAAGTTGATCCGGCCGGCCTGATTGACGAAGAAGTAGAATTTGTCGCTGTGAACGGTTTTGATTGGTCAAAACCCAGCTTCCAATCAGCAGAGGGCGGTGAACCAGCGAGGGAGGAGTGATAACCATCTTCGTCGGCTTATAAAAGCCTTGTAATAGATTAGCTGTGAAAACACTGCATGCTTTGCCTATGCCATCGCGCATAAAACACTGTGTGTGATCCTGTGTTTCCTGATGTCAATATATGCATCATATTTATGGTTGTCCTTGCAATACTTCAGCTCTGCTCCTGTAGATACAAGAGAAAAAACAGGCTTGGTGGCTTAGTACCGAATGGGTCAGAACACCCAGCTTATAGCCAATATGTTTACCATAGTAGAAAACAGAAACAGTCATAAAAAGAGAACAAGGCTGAAATAACCCTTTAATTAATACAGGAGGCAATTGCTTATAAACAATAGCCATACTTGTACCTTCGATCTCTAGACCACCGGTTTAAATAACCCGGGTGATGAAGTTGATAATCCAATCTTTTTGAGAAGTCAATGCTTCTGAATACTTAATGATCATCATACCTTGGTGGCTTGTTATCAAGTAGTCCAGCCGGTGAAAAAGACCATGCTGATTATTTGTGAAATTGAGACAACAAAAAACTAGAAGGCAAATAACAGGTGGTAAATAAAATTAACCTTGTAATTAAAGGTTGGGGGTTTCTGATTCGAATACGACCAGTAAACCGGACCAAAGTGGTTAAGCTAAGGTTTGAATACGACCATATAGCCCCCAGTGGCTTTGGCGTTGTGCCGATCAAGAGGGTACCGAAAGCTATGTTCTCTTTGGTTCGAATACGACCTATGTTTGAACAGGAAGCCCCCAAATGACCTTGAGAGGTTTTTAACGACCCTGATTCAAATACGATCCAAGTCGGACCCAAAAGGGGTTAAGCTGTGATTCGGATATGATCAAGAAGCCCCCTAGTGAGTTTGGCTTTGAGCCGATCAAAAGGGTTATGACAGCTATGTTCTCTTTGGTTCAAATACGACCTATGTTTGAACAGGAAGCCCCAAGTGACCATTATAGTTGCAGCTAGATTCGAATACGATCATAAGCCAGACCAAAAAGGTTAGACTTGATGCAAATATGATCATCTCCTTAATAGTCATTTGAAAATAATAAAAAACAATAAAGATGCGTAATCTTTAAAAGAAAAGAGACCGATGGTCCTGCTTTATTACTTATCATCATATATACAATGTTAATGTATGTACATGACGAGAGCCGGTGGCTCAGGTGTAGTATGGCCGAAGTTGAGCAATGTTCCACGGCTGGCGGGTCTCCTCTTCTGACTTACGTGAGTCTTTGTGCTCTCAAACATCAATGAGGTAGTATGACCCATTGTGTAAGTTCTTGCTGACCACAAAGGGTCCTTCCCAAGGTAGGGATAACTTGTGTGCATCTGACAGATCCTGGATGAGCCGGAGCACCAGGTCGCCTTCTTGAAAGGTCCTGGACTTAACCCGGCGGCTGTGATAACGGCGCAGGTCCTGTTGATAAATTGCTGATCGAGCCGCTGCTAAGTCTCTTTCCTTACCTAACAAGTCAAGTGCATCCTGTCTGGCTTGTTCATTATGAGCTTCAACATAAGCCGCCACACGGGGCGAGTCATGACGGATGTCACTAGGCAACACTGCTTCTGCTCCATACACCATGAAGAAAGGTGTGTAACCTGTAGACATGTTAGGTGTGGTATTGATACTCCACAGCACCGAGGGTAATTCTTCTACCCAACAACCCGGCGTTCACTGCAAGGGAACCATAAGCCGGGGCTTGAGACCTTTTAAGATTTCCTGATTTTCTCTCTCAGCTTGACCATTAGATTGAGGATGAGCTACAGAAGAGATATCAAGCCGAATATGCTCACGCTGACAAAACTCCTCCATAGCCCCTTGGGATAGATTAGTGCCATTGTCAGTGATAATGCTGTGTCAAAAACCAAAACGGAAGATCACCTTTTTCATGAACTGAACCGCCGTGGCCGCATCACACTTACTCACTGGGTCTACCTCAACCCACTTTGTGAATTTGTCAACTGCCACTAACAGATGTGTCTTTTTATCCTTAGACCTTTTGAAAAGTCCAACCTTGTCAAGCCCCCAGACCACAAACGGCTAAGTGACCGGGATCGTCCATAACTCTTGAGCCGGCACATGTGCTCGTCGTGCGAATTTTTGACATTCGTCACATCTACTAACCAGATCTTCTGCATCAGCGTGAGCCGTCAACCAGTAAAAAACGTGATGAAAAGCCTTAGCCACCAGAGATTTTGACCCGGCGTGATGACCACAATCACCTTCATGGATCTCATGAAGTATTTCTTGGCCTTCTTCAGGGGAAACACACCACTAAAACGCTCCAAAGACGCTGCGATGGTATAGTTCTCCGTCAGAAATCGTCATTGACTTAGACCGCCGGGTTATCTGCCGGGCCAGGGTCTCATCCGCTGGCAGCTCACCCCGGGTCATATAAGCCAAGAACGGCACTATCCAATCTGGGATGACATGAAGAGCCACCACCAACAGTGCCTCCGGGTCAGGAACAGCTAGATCTTCTTCTATGGGTAACTTAACAGATGGGTTATGCAAAACATCCAAAAATGTGTTAGGTGGCACCGGCTTACGCTGAGATCCCAAACGGCTTAGAGCATCAGCTGCTTCGTTCTTCCTACGGTCAATGTGTTCCACCTGATATCCTTTAAAATTCCCTGCAACAGCATCAACTTCACGACGATAAGCCGCCATGAGAGGGTCTTTGGAATCCCACTTTCCTGATACCTGTTGAGCCACTAAATCTGAGTCGCCAAGACACCGGACCCGGCTCAGGCTCATCTCTTTGGCCACTCAAAGACCATGGAGCAAGGCTTCATATTCCGATGTGTTGTTAGTGTAAGGAAACATCAGCCGCAACACATAACAAAAATTTTCACCTCGAGGGGAGATTAAAACAACTCCAGCTCCCGAGCCTTCCAACTGCCTGGACCCATCAAAGTGGATAGTCCAATATGTGTTGTCTGGTTTCTTCTCCGGCATCTGCATCTCTGTCTAGTCATTAATAAAGTCAACCAGCACCCGAGACTTGATCGCAGTGCGTGGCACATACTTCAACCCATGAGGTCCAAGTTAAATGGCCCACTTGGCGACTCGTCCAGTGGCCTCTCTATTTTGGATGATGTCCCCCAAAGGCGCAGAGCTAACCACAGTGATTGGGTGACCCTGAAAGTAATGCTTGAGCTTCCGGCTTGCCATGAACACCCCATACACAAGCTTCTGCCAATGTGGATATCTTTGTTTAGATTCAATCGGTACCTCACTGACGTAATAAACTGGCCGTTGAACCGGATGTTCCTTGCCAACCTCTTTGCGCTCCACCACAATTGCCACACTAACAGCCCGTGAGTTAGCGGCTACGTATAACAATAACGGCTCTTTCTCTATTGGAGCAGTAAGAATCGGTGGCTCAACAAGATGTTTCTTCAGATCCTCAAAAGCAGAGTTCGCAGCATCACTCCAAACAAAATTATCTGTTTTCTTCATCATTTGATACAAAGGCATCGCCTTCTCCCCTAACCGGCTTATGAACCGGCTTAAAGCAGCCACACGACCCGCCAGCCGTTGAACGTCATTGATGCATGTTGGTTTGGCCAGGGATGTGATTGCCTTAATCTTCTCCGAGTTAGCTTCAATACCTTGGTTGGACACCAAAAAACCCAAGAGCTTGCCGACTGGGACTCCAAAAACACACTTAGCCGGGTTAAGCATCATTTTGTAGACCCGGAGGTTATCGAAGACCTCTTTCAAATCTATGACAAAGGTTTCCTCTTTCCTGGACTTTACCACTATATCATCCACATAAGCATGAACATTACGCCCAATCTAGTTGTGAAGACAATTCTGCACACACCGTTGATAAGTCGCCTGGGCACTCTTAAGCCCAAAAGGCATTGACACATAGCAGAAAGCTCCAAACGAAGTGATAAAAGCTGTCTTCTCCTGATCTTTGATTGCCATCTTGATCTGATGATAACCTGAATAAGCATCCAAAAAACTCAAACGTGCGCAACCCGCGCTAGCATCGATGATCTGATCAATACAGGGGAGAGCAAAATGGTCAGCCGGACAAGCCTTGTTCAAATCAGTGTAATCCACACACATACGCCAGGGTGCCGTTCTTTTTGAGTACAAGCACCGGGTTGGCTAACCACTCTGGGTGAAAGACTTCCACAACGAACCCGGCCGCCAAGAGCCGGGCCACCTCTTATCCAATGGCCTTGCGCCTTTCCTCGTTGAACCGTCAGAGAAACTGTCTAACCGGTTTAAACTTTGGATCAATATTGAGAGTGTGCTCAGCGAGTTCCCTCGGGACACCCGACATGTCAGAAGGTTTCCATGCAAAGATGTCCCGGTTCTCACGGATGAACTCGATGAGCGCGCTTTCCTATTTCGAATACAAGTTTGCACTGATGATGAACTGCTTGGATGAGTCGCCAGGCACAAAGTCAACAATCTTGGTGTCATCAGCTGATTGAACTTCAACACCGGCTCATGCTTCGTTGTTTGTTTCTTTAAAGACGTCATGTCTGCCGGGTCAACATGATCCTTATAAAACTTTAACTCCTCGGTTGCATAAACAGACTCAGCATATGCAGCATCCCCTTCTTCACACTCCTGGGCTATTTTCCGGCTTCCATGTACTATAATGGTGCCCTTATAACCCGGCATCTTGAGCTGCAAATATACATAACACGGCCGAGCCATGAACTTGGCATAAGTCGGCCGTCCAAACAGAGCATGATATGGGCTTTTGATCTTAACCACCTCAAAGGTTAATTTTTCTGCTCTGGAGTCATACTCATCCCCAAAGGCTACTTCCAGTTCAATCTTACCAACTGGGTATGCCGACTTGCCAGGTACCACACCGTGAAAAACAGTGTTGGATTGCTTAAGACTCTTATCAGTCAACCCCATCTGACGGAACGTCTCATAGTAGAGGATGTTGATGCTGCTGCCTCCATTGATGAGCACCTTAGTGAATTTATATCCACCAACCTGAGGCGCCACTACCAAGGCCAAGTGACCCGGATTATTAACCCGGGGTGGATGATCCTCTCTGCTCCACGTAATAGGCTGTTCTGACCACCGTAAGTAATGTGGAATTGCCGGCTCAATGGCATTGACGGCCCTCTTGTGAAGCTTCTGGTCCCTCTTACATAAACTAGTGGTGAACACGTGATATTGCCCACTACTAAACTGTTTTGGGTTGCTCCGATATCCGGATTGTTGCTGCTGATTACCTTGGCCAGGTTGTGGGTTATAACCTCTCTAGTTACCTGGATGGCCCTGGCCGTGAAAACCTCCTCCACCTGAACCAGCGCCCGGGCCATTGAAACCGCCTCCACCTGAACCGCCGCCTGGGCCATGACCTCCATCAAATGCATTTGAATTTTTAAATGCCTTCATGATTGTACAATCCTTCCACAGGTGGGTGGCTGGCTTCTTCCGGGTGTCGTGTCTTGGACAAGGTTCATTCAATAGTTGCTCAAGGGTGGGACCTGGCCCGCCCGACCGAGGGGGTTGCCTGCCCTTGCGCCGTTGATTTCCACCCTCCACATTGGTGTTAGAGACAAATTCATCAGCCTTACGTTTATTACCTCCTTGATTTGTCAGGTTATGTTGGTGACCCTTGTCGTTGTTGTTCTTCTTTCCCTTTGCTGTCTTTTCTTCGTCAGACACCGGGTCCTTGGTACTATCAGAATCAGCATACTTGACAAGAGCCGACATCAACTGGCCCTTGTCATTGCAGTCACGCTTGGGCCACCCCAATTTCTGCTTCAAAGGTTCAAAACGGAAGTTTTTCTCCAACATCAAGACTGCTGAGCCGGCATCCATCTTATCAGATGAATGTATTATCTCCTTGACCCGGCGCACCCAATGGGTTGTAGATTCACCGTCTTCTTGTTTACAATTAGTCAGGTCCATAATCGACATGGGTTGTTTACATGTGTCTTTGAAGTTCTGAATGAACCGGGCCTTCAACTCCGCCCATGAGCCGATAGAATTGGGTGGCAACCCCTTCAGCCAAGTACGAGTTGTTCCATCCAACATCATAGTGAAATACTTGGCCATTGCCGCGTCGCTGACCTCCAACAACTCCATAGCCATCTCATAACTCTCAATCCAAGCCCCAGGATGCAAGTCGACCGTGTAATTAGGCACCTTACGAGGCCCCTTGAAGTCCTTTGGCAAACGCTCATTACGTATGGCCGGCACCTGGCAAGGGACACCTCCGGTTCTTGTGGCCACTCCTGCCTCGACCGAGGTTGCTGGATAAGCCGGAAAAGTCAGATGAGCCGCCTGCTCTGCTGCCAGTTGAACCGCTTGCTCAGCCTCTTGTCGGATCCTCTCCTGATCCGCCAAGTTAAGGGCTCCAGCCTGCACCGGCTCATACCTGTGCGGGTTGGTTGCAGCATTGAGCATTGCTTGACATGTCAGCTGAATCCATATGCCTACTGTAGCTTGGGCTCCGGCTCGGGTGAGGATATGAATGGATCATGTCTCACTGTAGGAGTACGCATCCTGCTGTGCCAGAGCTGTTTGAAGAAGTTCTCTCACCCTTTGCGTTTCGATCACCGCCGGCGAGTCACCTTCCATCGGGAGAGCCGCCAAACGAGCCGATGCTGCAATGAGGTTTTCCAAGGATTGGAGAAGTGACCCGGGGGCGTTGGTACATAATGAGGTGGAGCGGTATGTACACGAGGTGGTTCCATGGCGCGCCGTTGAACCGGTGCCCCGGGTGTCATGATCCGATTTGCCTCCGGCGGGTTGCTTGTCCCAGCCCCGGGTGTATGAAAAAGGTTCCTAGGATCGAGCGTCAGAGGTAGACGTGACTGAGTTTTCTGATGCCTTCTTCTCATGACCTCGTTTGACACGTTCAGATCCACTGAGAGCTGGAAAGTCTCCGCTTGAAGCTGTTGAGCACGAACGTCCAAAGCCGCCCGCTCTGCTGCCATCCTGACCTCCTCTGCTGCTAGATTTTCTTTAGCTTGTACCATCTCTTCACGTACGCATGCCACCTCTACGTCATGCTGGGCTTTATCCGCCAACTCTACCATGGCAGTCAATAGAGTCGTTAGTTTATCCATGAGGTCCATTAGAATCTGAGCCGGGGGGGCGCGCAGGGTCTCCTGACCCAGCTGCGGCCGACCCGGTAGCTGTTGCCGCTGCTGCTGTGGAGTTCTGCTCGGGCTGTGTTCCTGCCATGAAGACTCCGGCCCAATTCGGCGGCTCAAGGGGGTCCGGAATACTGCTGCCATCGGAACAGCCCCCGAGCATGCCATCCTACAGCTGATACAAAGAGTCTGTCTCGCCTGTTGATGATGTAGCGTCAGAATACATGGCCGTATCACCGCTATCCACCGATCCTTCAGATATTCACCACCGTGGACGCAGCCTATGAAAGCATGCTTCACGACAGATTGAACACAGGTGGTCCTCGCGCGCTGAGCTGTTTTGACGAGGTTGGTGTGGACATCCGGCTCAGGGCCCGACTCGCCGATCCGGTCGATGAAGACATGAATTCCACCAAAGGGGACCCGGTATCCATACTCGATTGAGCCAGCCTCAGGGCCCCAACCTTCGTCGTCGATGTAGAGCTTGCCACGACGACTCTTGGTCATCCGGCCCACAGCGTATCCCTTGAGCCCTTCGAAGTTGCCCTTCAAGAACTCAAATCCACCGTGCGCTGGCCCCACGATGGGGGCCAATTGTCGTGGAATTGTCACAGCAGATGTCATAGTGGAAGGACTTAGTCGTAGGGCCATTGCAACTAGGAAGCTTAAAGGGGTTAATCGGGACAAAGGACACGAGAGGTTTTATACTAGTTCGGCCCCTTACGATGAAGGTAAATGTAACATCCCAAAATTCTAAATTTTGGAATGTTATGTCACGACCGGATTTTCGGGGTATTGACTTCCCAGAAAATGGCCGTTGTGCTCACCAGCCCCAGGATTACTGTTAGCTGATGAGGCACCAACTTGATACAGAAATCCCAAGAAAAAATACAAAATATGCAATACAAGACCATTCGGGCGTGTGAGTACAACAATTAGTTTCTAGTGGTCGATGGCGGAAGCGGTTTGTGAGTCATCAGTGTCTATGGGACTCCATTTCCCACGGGAACAGCTGACCAGGTCAACTCCTATCTTCGCGAGGCTGCTATCACCATTGCTTAGTTTCCGGGGCTGTCACCGCAACGCTCCTCTCCATGCAGAAATCTGGCCAAGACAATAGCCAGGGACAAGCCAGTGAGTACTTTGAATGTACTCGCAAACATTATGAACACTGGGATAATATAATTGATAATTATGCACTGAAATATTCTATGATCACATCGCCAGTCATACATAAAACATCTTTTATGCATGCAAGCAGGTTATTTTTATGCAACATGAATAAGCAATAATGGAGTGGGAATAAAATGCCGCAGTCGAGCGTCTGTGCGACACCACATAAAGGGCTTATAAAGTAAATAAATAACAAGCAATGCCACAGTCGGGCGTCTCAGCGACACCACATTAAGGGCTTATAAAGTAAATAAATAACATGCAATACCACAGTCGGGCGTCTCAGTGACACCACATAAAGGGCTTATAAAATAAATAAATAACAAGCAATGCCACAGTCGGGCGTCTCAGCGACACCACATAAAGGGCTTATAAAGTAAATAAATAACATGCAATGCCACAGTCGGGCGTCCCAGTGACACCACATAAAGGGCTTATAAAATAAATAAATAAATAACAAGCAATGCCACAGTCGGGCGTCTCAGCAACACCACATAAAGGGCTTATAAAATAAATAAATAACAAGTAATGCCACAGTTGGGCGTCTCAGCGACGCCACATAAAGGGCTTATAAAATAAATGATCACAATGAATATCCAGGAGGTAGAATCGTCCCAGGGATACTCAATGATATAATGGGTTAGTCCATAATAATAATAATCAAAATCTTCACAAGTCAGAAGTCACAATCCAAGTTCTGGTTTAACAATTTCTCCTCCGAAGACCGACACTAAGACCAACCCTTGACCCATCCCAGACTGAAATCCTTAACCATGGACACGACTATTCGAATAGGTTTAATCTCTGCAGAGGGTGTACTCTTTACCCACGAGTAACGGATTCCTTTAGTCCATCGGGACTAATTCCGTCTACGGTCTTTTAATTGAAAACACACCTGACTTGCACACACCAGCTTAACTCACCGGTGTCTGGAATCACCCACGACACTTGTTAAGCAAAACTCTAAGTGGGGAGGCTACAACCTCGCGTAGCATGGGATCAAATTTATATCGTGCGCTCTAAGGGGTGGCCTCCCCTCTCGGTCCCAACCGGAAACACCCATGCCCCTGGACCAGGTGGCCTGCCTACCAGCTACAACCGGTATCTTCCACCATGGCCTCTCTGTACAGTGTGTACTTGAAAGGGGTTGACGACTTACTGAACCGTACCCTACCTGTAGCAGGGACAAGTGGTAGTACAAAACAATTATGGGGGTTACTGGAACAAGACTCGATCTATGGTCGACTCAGGAGGTTTATAAATTCCCTGCATGACATGTATAACAAAAATATTTCAACCAACAAATCAACACTCATTATACCTTACTATGCCATACCGGACATAACCGTCCTGACGGAGACCGGCGATAAGCTCACGCCTACCCAAGGCAGAGGCTTTCCCGGATTCCTTTCCGGCATGCATGCAAGGCACATGAGGATGATTACCATCACAAGTATATTCATTTCCAACAGCAAGGAAATCACTAATATGCATTCATGCAAATGATCATATCACATGAAATAACAAGTTCTCCGATATAAGGTGGTGTTATAAACGTGTCAACTAACACACCAAAAATATTATTCCGGGGTTCAAAATGCTTGCCTTCAAGTTGTGGAGGGGTGAGGTGCTCTCCAAAAGTTTTGAAAGTTTTCTCCTCTCTCCAAAAATCCTATTCAAAATATTTTTGAATCAATATGTAGCTTCAAAAACAGTACCCAAAAAGTTGTCTGAATTTTTTTTGAAATAAATCTTAAAATAAACTAGACAAAATTTGAGGAAGGTAGGAAAAAGAATCAACTCATTTGGAGTTGTATTTAAAAAGTTATAGCCAGTCAAAGATTTGGTCAAAATCTGTTTTGAATAAAATCAGAAAAAGAAAACGGTTCAAACGAGATTACACTTTCGGGCAGAGAAAACGTACTACGGGTTTTACGCCTCCACTTATCCAGCGTGGACCGCACGGGGAGTCACTGACAGTGGGTCCAGGGGGCCCACTAGTCAGGTTTGACTAGTCCCCACTCCCTCCTCTTCTCTGCCCGAGCAGAGGCGGGACATCCGGCGATCGTCGCTGGCGAATGGCGGTTCTTCGCGGGCATCTGAATGCAGGGATGGATCCGCCACTCCTAGGCTTCGGTGGCTCTCCGTCGCGGCTGGGGGTCTGGGCGGCTCCGCAAGATGGAGTGGAGTCGTTTGGTGGCGTTGGGAGGGCCGGGGAGGCTCTGGTTGTGCCGAACGGAGCCGGGAGGCGGCGGTGGCCGAACTGGCCGGAGTCGGGGAAGACGGCCCCTTCCTCTTCAATTGACGGCAATGGGGGCACTAGGAGGACGGTGTGAGGCTGCCCGAGTGCTCGGAGGAGCTCGGGGCTCCTTAAATAGGCGAGTCAAGGCGGTTCCGCGGCGGCCGGGGATAAGTTCACCGGCGAACCACCTCTCTGTTGCGGCAGAGCATCGTGGCAGCGACGAGAGCTAGCGGACACATTTGTGGATGAGCTCGCGCTGTTCCAGGGGGCAGGTGGCGAGCGGGAGAGGCTCGGGCAGCGCCGACATGAGCAGGGGCTATCGGGCGGCCGTGGCGGCTAGCTCCTGGCCTGCCGGGGACGTGGCGAGGGGCTGCTTGGCGTGATGCGGTGAGAAGGGGAGTGTGTGGCGCGGCTCTGCAGTGAGGGAAAAACCAGGGGCGCGACGTGGCGGCTCGGGAGCGGCATGTGCAAAACGCGCGCTCTGCTCGCGCTCCGGGCGTGCACGGCACTCGTTCGACGAAATGCCAGGGCGACCAAAATTGCTAGGGAGCTAATGCAAATCCACAGGCCTGGGTTAGAGACATATTGAAGGCTACTAGACAACTTGGTTTGGACAAGGGACAAGTTCACAACACAAAACTTTCAACCATGCCAAATCTGTCTATGCACACAGGGTGTTTGACAAAATGCCAGAGGCATTTAGGAAGTTCTTGGAGTGGTCAAAACTTCCAGAGTGGGGTCTCTTTAGATGAATAATAGGGTGGTGAGGTTAGTTTGCCAAAGACAGAAACTTGTTAGTGCAAGTTTTGCAAAACTTCAATTCTGGACAGGAGACAAATGACATCACTTCATGAACCAAAAATGATCCAATGGGTGCATGCTCCTGGACTTAGGGGTTTGGTAGGGTTGAATACAAGTAGGAGAAAGCACAAGGTCACTGGAGCAAAAATAGATAGGGTTGTAGTAGAAATCACAAGGCTGGACTAGAATGAAAATGAGGTTGATTCACTCAATTTTTTCAAAGGACATCACTGGGTTTTTGCATAAAGTTGAATCATGTGCTACTACCAACATCCCATAATTTTGGTGGAGTCTAGAAGAAAATATTTAAATGGGTTGTAGTGCAAAATTGCACTCTGGACTAGAGAAGAAAATTGGGTGTAGAGCTCAAAATATTTCATGAATAAAAGATATTTTCGCATAAAAGTGATTTAAAAACATCACATGACATCTCCAAATTTTGGTTGGAATTTTATGTGAATTTATCAAATGGTTGTAGTTCAAATATGGCCATATAACCTTGAAAAACCATTTTTCAAGAAAATAAAGATCAAGCAAATTAATTATGTAATTAGTTCTACTAATAAAAGAAGAGTTTTTCTTGAGAGGTTAAACAAGTCCAATAACATACTTGAAAAGTTTTCTCTTTGGGGAAAAACTCCATAATAACAAGGGAGAAAATGGTTCAAAAAAATCAAAAAGGGAGCCCAGAAAATAAAAGTTTTAATTTCCTGGCAAAATTTTAATTTATTAAAACAAGGTCAAAATTTTGGGCTGTCACATGTTATAATAAATAGATAGATTTGATTGACTGTTTGAGTGATTGACTGAAAGTGAGTGAAATTCAAAACTTTTTGAAAGTTAAATGAGAGGGAATAAAAGGACTTTCCCAAACTTTCATTTTTGCATCTATCCTCTCCGTGAATTCAAATACTTTTTCATCACGAAACCCTGGAGAGAAGATGACATGACTTCTTCCATTATTTAAATGACAAGGGGTGTTGAAAATATTTGAATTTCGTTGGAAAATATTTTCCAATTTAGAAACTTTAAGCAACTCAATGATTTTCACGAGAGGAGATAAAATGACTTCTTCAAATTATGAAATATGAGTTGGGAGTTTCAAGGATCAAATTCAAAGTCCTTTGAAATTATTTTCAATTTGGAATTGTTTGAGTTTTATTCAAATTATTTTTCTCCAAAAATAAAATATATGGAAAATAGGGTAACATGATTCCCTACATTAGAAAATTGGAGAAAAATTAATTTGAAATCATTTTGGTATTTTTAAAATGATTTTTGTTGGATTTTAATAGACCAGTAGCACTCTTTGCTTTATCTGAATTTGTATGAATTTTATCCGACTCTAGAAAAATGTCCATGTTGTAGAAAATCTTTTTCTACAAATTTTGGTATATTATATGCCTATATAAAATTTTTATTTATTTTGTTTTATTTATGTTTGTTTTCTGGAATCTTTATTTAAAAAACTTCCCTCCGCCGAACTGGGCCGGCCCAGCTCCTGCCAGGCCAAGGCCTAGCCCAGCGCGCCGCCCCGCGCCCGTCCTCGAGCTCCCGCCGGACTCCGCCTCCCGCACGCCATCGTCGACGCCGTACGCCGCTAGGACTCCGCCACCGCCTTGCTTTGCCCCTTTTCCACGCCACCACCGCCTCCTCCCTCCTATAAAGCCGCGCCCGCCGCCGCCTCTCTCTCGCGTCGCGCCGCCGCCCTCCCGCATCTGCCCCGCCGCCGCTGCTGCAGATAGGCGCCGCCGCCGCCCTTAGCCGCACCGCCGCCTCATCGCCTCGCCGCTGCCCGCATCGCCCGATCTGCGCCACCGCGCCCTCCGCTGGAGCTCCGCCGTCGTCCGCCGTCTGCCCCGCCGCCCAAGGCCGAAGCCGCCGCCGCTGCCGTTCGCCTCGACGCCGGAGCCGCTGCTGCCATCCGCCGCCGTCGACCCGAACCGGTATAAACCGCCCGGTCCGGTTTTTTTAGGGTTTAGGTTTACTTTGGTTTTAAAAAACGGTTTATTATTTAGTTTAGTTTATTTTGTGAGCGTTCATCAGTTAGGCCTCTTTAGTGAATGTTTTCTTCGCATATGCCTTTGTAGCGAACGCTCATTAGATAGGTTTTTCCTTTTCTGTTTAATTTCGGCCAGGGACCCGTATGTAATTAGTTTCTTCATAGTTTAGTCCCTAATCTTGAATCTATCACAACTTTTTGCTCGTTTGTCCAAATCCAACGAACCAACGCCCACGTCTTCGTTATGATCCCCTCTATCCATTAAAACAACTCAAACATGTTTTTGAAAGTTTTAAAATTTGAATTAGATCAGATTTAGATTTAAACTTCGTTTGATCATAACTTGAGTTTCATAACTCCGTTTGAGTTGATTCTTTTTGCAAATCGAAGCTCTTGACCTAAAATTTCTGATAAGGCCAAATTCACATAATTTTGGTACTGTTGGAAATTGTTTTATGTATCAAGAGTTATTTTCTTGTTTTTGATGTTTTCTGAATCGTCTTCTTCGTTCTTTCCGATCTTTTGAGTGATTGCTTATGTGCGGTTACTATTGCTTGCTTACGATAGATTGACCGGAGTGTGACGAGTAGAACTATCAAGAGTTATGAGTGCGAATCATCTTCATCAACATTGTAGGCAAGTTCACACTTTGATCATATCCCTTTTCATACCTAGTTTTTATGCATTAGTCTCAACCCTCAAACATTGCATGAGTAGGATTGATAACATGTGGGTATTGGGAAGTAGTTGATGAGGTAGGAACCTATTGCCCTGCATTAAAACCTTGGGAGTTACTATTACATTATGCTTATACTGCTATGCTATGCTCATAGACGTGGATTGGGTTAGAGAGGATTTCATGACAGATGTGAGATTGTTAATTAATGGTTTACTTAAGGTGGAAACTTTAACACACATCTGGGTGGATTGAGGCACCTGGGTATTCCAGCGATTGCCTGTCTAGGCACCTGGGTATTCCAGGATTGCCTGTTTTTTTATGGACTGCCACCCAGGATCAAAGGGATCATGAGATTATTCATACTAGAAACTTCCGTGTGTAGCCACAAGCTATTATGGGCTCTAGCATAGTTGATTAAGTTGTGTGAACTCTTATAGTGGTAGACTAGCAGATGTAGGGGTAAGTAGGTGTAACGGTCTACCCGATTGTAAGGTGCTAGCGCTTCTGAAAGACTATGTGTCGGTCATCCGTTTATCAAACACCATGTAGTGCGAGAATCCCAACGGAGGAGATCGAGTCTTGTGGGGAAAAGTGCGCAAACCTCTGCAGAGTGTATAAACTAATCATGATTAGTCGTGTCCCCGGTTATGGACGTTTCGAGTATCTAGTACTTGGATTATCATGTGAATCTCATCATGTTACTTTAAATTAAGTTTGTTGGGTTTAATGATGTTACTTAATTGGGATTGAGAATGTTGTCAACCATTCTCAATGTTCAACAACCACCATGATAGTTAAATAAAATTTATTCCTTTGTAGTAGGGAAAAATTGGCTTTTCGCAAAAACCTTATAACCATAGAGCTTTTCCACCAGCCATATATGCATGTAGTGATAGCCATTGTTCATCATTTCTCTCTATGATGTGAATTTGCCAGTACATTCAATGTACTGACCCTTTGTGGCTGCAACGTCTCATGTTTCAGGATTATCTTACGACGAGTAAGTGATACGTTAGGGTTACAATTTCTACACTCAACTTTGCCATTGGTGTTGATGGGAATCCACAACCTTGTTACTTCCGCTATTTTTGGATTGAGGTAATAGTATTTACGTTACTTTTACATGTGATTTACCTCTGTTATAAATCCTCGAGTACTGTGTGTGTCAGCATACCGATCCAGGGATGACATTTAAGCACAGAGACTTGATCCATTCGGGTCGGGTCGCTACAGTAAAAGCCTACGTGTAGTTGTGTTGGTATTGCTGGGGTTTCGATCACCAAGAGGCTAACTCGCCGGCTTGGTTATCGATCTCTTCTTTCTTGCCCTAAGCCACCACCGGGTCGTCCCCTTATATACATGGGTTGACGCCTAGTGGCCTACAGAGTCCCGGCCGGCTCATAAATCGTGTCCGACTCGGTGACTTCTTTTACATGCCTTCCTTTACAAGGCTTACCTTACATATGGCGGTTTACAATATTGGGCCTTAAGACGCCTCTAGGCTTTTTAGGCCTTCTATAAGATTTGATAAACTATCGTGTTGAATGTTTACCGGGCTTCCTTTGTAACCCGCCATCGGAGCTGACCCAGCCCCTCCTGGGCGGGTCATAACTGATAGATGTATCCCCAACAATGCCTTTCCTTAACGGAAATTTAAATATAATGTTTCCTTCTTTCGTATCAATAATTGCACCAATTGTTTTAAGGAAAGGTCTACCAAGAATAATAGGACATGTAGGATTGCAATCTATATCAAGAACAATGAAATCTATGGGTACATAATTCCTATTTGCAACAATAAGAACATCATTAATTCTTCCCATAGGTTTCTTAATAGTGGAATCCGCAAGATGCAAATTTAAGGAACAATCATCAAATTCACGGAAACCTAACACATCACATAGAGTTTTCGGAATCGTGGAAACACTAGCACCCAAATCACACAAAGCATATCATTCATAATCTTTAATTTTAGTCTTAATAGTAGGTTCCCACTCATCATAAAGTTTTCTAGGGATAGAAACTTCCAATTCAAGCTTTTCTTCAAAAGATTGCATCATAGCATCAACGATATGTTTAGTAAAAGCTTTGTTTTGATCATAAGCATCAGGAGAATTCAACATGTTGCAACAAGGAAATACAATCTATTAAAGAACAATTATCATAATTAAATTCCTTGAAATCCAAAAGAGTGGGTTCATTGCTACCTAAAGTTTTGACCTCTCCAATCCCACTTTTATCAATTTTTGCATCAAAATCTAAAAACTCCAAATCATTGGGACGCCTTCTAACTAAAGTTGATTCATCTCCAGTCCCATCTTTATCAAGATTTACATTGGAAAACAAAGATTCAATAGGAGTCACATCAATCACTTTAAGATCTTCATCATTATTTTCACGGAAACTAGAAGAACGCGCTTTTATAAACCAATCTTTCTTAGCATGCATCTTAGCGGTTCTTTCTTTGCCCTCATCAATGGAAATTCTCATGGCTTTGAGAGACTCATTGATATCATTCTTAGGTGGAATAGATCTAAGTTTCAGAGAATCAACATCAAGAGAAATTCTATCCACGTTCCTAGCCAAATCATCAATCTTAAGCATTTTTTCTTCAATCGAAACATTGAAATTCTTTTGTGAACTAATAAATTCTTTAACACTATTCTCAAAATCAGAGGGCATCTAATTATAATTTCCGTAAGAGTTGTTGTAGGAATTACCATAATTATTACAGGAATTACTAGGAAACAACCTAGGATCAAAATTACCTCTATACGCGTTATTACCAAAATTGTTCCTACCAAAAAAATCACATCCATAGATTCATTATTGTTTTCAATAAAAGTAGACAAAGGCATATCATTAGGATCAATAGGAGCACTCTTACTAGCAAATAATTTCATAAGCTCATCGATCTTTCCACTCAAAACATTTATTTCTTCAATAGCATGCACTTTTTTACTAGTGGAAGATATTTCGGTATGCCATTGGGAATAATTAACTATAACATTATCTAGGAGTTTAGTAGCTTCTCCTAAAGTAATTTCCATAAAAGTGCCTCCCGCGGCCGAATCTAAAAGATTTCTAGAAGCAAAATTCAATCCAGCATAAAAAAATTGTATAATCATCCATAAATTCAAACCATGAGTAGGGAAATTTTAATCATCAATTTCATCCTCTCCCAAGATTGTGCAACATGTTCATGATCAAGTTGCTTAAAATTCATAATATCGTTCCTAAGGGAGATGATCTTAGCGGGAGGAAAATACTTGGAAATAAAAGCATCCTTACACTTGTTCCATGAATCAATACTATTTTTAGGCAAAGATGAAAACCAAGTTTTAGCGCGATCCCGAAGCGACAACGGAAATAGCTTCAATTTAGCAATATAATTATCCACATCTTTTTTCTTTTGCATATCACACAAATCAACGAAATTATTAAGATGGGGTGTGGCATCTTCATTGGGAAGGCCGGAAAAGTGATCTTTCATGACAAGATTCAGCAAAGCGATATTAATTTCACAAGATTCCGCATTAGCATCGAGAGCAATTAGAGTACTAACAAAATCATTGTTGTTGGTTTTGTAAAAGTCACACAATTTGGTATTATCTTGAGACATCATGACAAAGCAAGAAATCCAACACACGAGCACACAAAAAGCAAGTGAAGAAAGATGAACGGAAGAAGGGCGAAGAAAAGGCGAATTTTTTCGAAAACTATTTTATAAGTGGGGGAGAGGAAAACGAGAGGCAAATGGTGAATAATGTAATGCGAGGGATGAGAGTTTATGATGGGTACTTGATATGTCTCGGCTTGGCGCCAGAAATCTTTCCTGCTACCTCTTGAGCTTGCGTTGATTTTTCCCTTGAAGAGGAAAGGGTGATGCAACAAAGTAGAGTAAGTATTTCCCTCAGTTTTGAGAATCAAGGTATCAATCCAGTAGGAGACAACGCGCAAGCCACCGAATACCTGCACAAACAAATACCAACTTGCACCCAACGCGATAAAGGGGTTGTCAATCCCTTCACGGTTATTTGCAATGTGAGATCTGATAGAGATGGATAAACGGTAAAATAATATTTTTGGTATTTTTGGTTTATGGAACGGAAAGTAAAAGATTGCAAAGAAACTAAATAGGAAACTAAAATTACAGATTGGAAACTTATATGATGGAAAATAGACCCGGGGGCCATATGTTTCACTAGAGGCTTCTCTCAAGATAGAAATTATTACGGTGGGTGAACAATTACTGTTGAGCAATGGATAGAAAGCGCAAAGTTATGATGATATCTAAGGCAATGATCATGAATATAGGCATCACGTCGGTGTCAAGTAGACCGAAACGATTCTGCATCTACTACTATTACTCCACACATCGACCGACTCCTTCCTGCATCTAGAGTATTAAGTTCATAAGAATAGAGTACGCATTAAGTAAGATGACATGATGTAGCGGGACTAAATCAAGCAATATGATGAAAACTCCATCTTGTTATCCTCGATGGCAACAATATAATACATGTCGGTTCCCCTTCTGTCACTAGGATCGAGCACCACAAGATTGAACCCAAAGCTAAGCACTTCTCCCATTGCAAGAAAAACCAATCTAGTTGGCCAAACCAAATCGATAGTTTGAAGAGACTTGCAAAGATATCAAATCATGCATATAAGAATTCAGAGGGGATTTAAATAATATTCATAGATAAGCTGATCATAAATCCACAATTCATTGGATCTCGGCAAACACACCGCAAAAGAGTATTACATCGAATAGATCTCCAAGAACATCAAGGAGAACATGGCATTGAGAATCAAAGAGAGATAAGAAGCCATCTAGCTACTAGCTATGGACCCGTAGGTCTGTGGTAAACTACTCACGATTCATCAGAGAGGCAATGGTATTGATGTAGAAGCCCTCTGTGATCGAATCCCCCTCCAGCAGGATGCCAAAAAAGGCCCCAAGATGGGATCTCACGGGTACAGAAGGTTGTGGCGGTGGAAAAGTGATCTCGTGGCTTCCCTGGAAGTTTACGGGGTATATGAGTATATATAGGAGGAAGATCTAGGTCAGGAGGTCACCAAGGGGCCCACAAGGTTGGGGGGCGCTCCTACCCCCCTGGGCGCGCCCTCCACCCTTGTAGACGCCTTGTGGCTCTTCTGACTTGCACTCCAAGTCTCGCGGGTGTCTTTTGGTCCAAGAAAAATCATCGTGATAGTTTTATTCCGTTTGGACTCCGTTTGGTATTCCTTTTCTGTGAAACTCTAAAACAAGGAAAAACAGAAACTAGCACTGGGCTCTACGTTAATAGGTTAGTCCCAAAAATCATATAAAATATCGTATTAATGCATATAAAACATCCAAAATAGATAATATAATAGCATGGAACAATCAAAAATTATATATACGTTGGAGACGTACCAATCTATTTATCCAATCTATCATGATTTTTATCCCGTCTACTTGCCAATTTCTGGCGCCGTTACCCGAAAGGGATTGGCAACCCCTTTAATACGTCGGGTTGCGAGTATTTGTTATTTGTGTGCAGGTGCCGTTCACATAGTGTTGCATGGTTCTCCTACTAGTTCGATAACATTGGTCTCATCACTGAGGGAAATACCTACCGTAGTTGTGCTGCATCATCCCTTCCTCTTTGGGGAAATACCGACATAGTTCAAGACGCATCATGCTCTCGGAAATCCATGGAGGAGAATACGACAGTCATGCCTCATCTCGCACGCTCGTAGGCAAGGCCTATCAGCATGGATTTTTTTGGCCAACGACCCTTCATGATGTAGCCGAAATGGAGCAAAGCTATGAAGCCTGCCAGATCCACGCCAAGAAAATCCACCAGCCTGCCTAGGTGAAGGAAATATACCCTAGAGGCAATAATAAAGTTGTTATTTACATTTCCTTATATCATGATAAATGTTTATTATTCATGCTAGAATTGTATTAACCGGAAACTTAGTACATGTGTGAATACATAGACAAACAAAGTGTCCCTAGTATGCCTCGACTTGACTAGCTCGTTAATCAAAGATGGTTAAGTTTCCTAGCCATGGACATGTGTTGTCATTTTATGAACGGGATCACATCATTGGAGAATGATGTGATTGACTAGACCCATCTGTTAGCTTAGCACTATGATCCTTTAGTTTATTGTCATTCCTTTCTTCATGCTTATACATGTTCCTATGACTATGAGGTTATGCAACTCCCAAATACCGGAGGAACACTTAGTGTGCTATCAAATGTCACAACATAGGTGGGTGGTTATAAATATGCTCTACAGGTGTCTCCGATGGTGTTTGTTGAGTCGGCATAAATCGAGATTAGGATTTGTCACTCCGATTGTCGGAGAGGTATCTCTGGGCCCTCTCGGTAATGCACATCATTATAAGACTTGCAAGCAATGTGACTAATGGGTTAGTTGCAGGATGATGCATTATGGAACGAGTAAAGAGACTAGCCGGTGACGAGATTGAACTAGGTATGATGATACCGACGATCGAATCTCGGGCAAGTAACATACTGATGACAAAGGGAACAACGTATGTTGTTGTGTGGTTTGACCGATAAAGATCTTCATAGAATATGTAGGAACCAATATGAGCATCTAGGTTTCGTTATTAGTTATTAACCAGAGATGTGTCTCGGTCATGTCTACATAGTTCTCGAACTCGTAGGGTCCGCACGCTATGACGATATGTATTATGAGTTATGTGATTTGATGTACCGAATGTTGTTCGGAGTCCCGGATGAGATCACGGACATGACGAGGAGTCTCGAAATGGTTGAGACATAAAGATTCATGTATTGGAAGGCTACATTCGGACACCGGAATGGTTCGTGTCGTTTCGGATAAGTTTTGGAGTACCAGGGGTTACCGGACCCCCCTCCCCCCGGGGAAGTTATTGGGCCTATGGGCCTAGTAGTGGAAGAGAGGAGGCAGGCCAAGAGTTGGTGCGTGCCCCCCCTAGCCCAAATCGAATTGAACTAGGGCTAGTGGGTCGTCCCCCTTTTTCTTCTCTTCTTCCTCTCCTTCCTTCTTCTCCTACTTGGACTAGGAAAGGTGGAAACCTACTCCTACTAGGAGTAGAAATCGCCCCCTTGGGCGCGTCCCTCGAGGCCAGCCCTCCTCCTCCTCCCCTCCTTTATATACGAGGGAGGGGCACCCCTTGGACACACAAGTTGATCTTTAGCTGTGTGCGGTGCACCCCTCCACAGTTTTCCACCTCGGTCATATTGTCATAGTGCTTAGGCGAAGCCCTGCGTCAGTAACTTCATCATCACCGTCACCACGCCATCATGCCGACGGAACTCACCCTCGGCCTCAGCTGGATCAAGAGTACAAGGGACATCACCGAGCTAAACGTGTGCAGATCATGGAGGTGCCATGCATTCGGCACTTGATTGGTTGGATCGTGAAGACGTTCGACTACATCAACCGCGTTACTTGATGCTTCCACTTTCGGTCTATGAGGGTACGTAGACACACTCTCCCCTCTTGTTGCTACGTATCTCCTAGATAGATCTTGCGTGATTGTAGGATTTTTTTGAAATACTGTGTTCCCCAATAGTGGCATCCGAGCCAGGTCTATGCGTAGATGTTATATGCACGAGTAGAACACAAAGAGTTGTGGGCGATAATAGTCATACTACTTACCAGCATGTCATACTTTGATTCGGCGGTATTGTTGGATGAAGTGGCCCAGACAAACATTACATGACCGCGTTCATGAGACTGGTTCTACCGACGTGCTTCGCACACAGGTGGCTAGTGGGTGCTTGTTTCTCCAACTTTAGTTGAATCGAGTGTGACTATGCCCGGTCCTTGTTGAAGGTTAAAATAGCCAACTTGACAAAAAATCATTGTGGTTTTTGATGCGTAGGAAGAATGGTTCTTGCTAAGCCCATAGCAGCCACGTAAAACTTGCAACAACAAAGTAGAGGACGTCTAACTTGTTTTTGCAGGGCATGCTGTGATGTGATATGGTCAAGGCATAATTATATAAATTGTTGTATGAAATGATCATGTTTTGTAACAAAGTTATCGGCAACTGGCAGGAGCCATATGGTTGTCGCTTTATTGTATGAAATGCAATCGCCATGTAATTGCTTTACTTTATCTCTAAGCGGTAGCGATAGTCGTGGAAGCAATAGTTGGAGAGACGACAATGATGCTACGATGGAGATCAAGGTGTCAAGCCGATGACGATGGTGATCATGACAGTGCTTTGGAGATGGAGATCAAAGGCACAAGATGATGATGGCCATATCATATCAATTATATTGATTGTATGTGATGTTTATCCTTTACGCATCTTATTTTTCTTAGTTCGGCGGTAGCATTATAAGATGATATATCACTAAATTTCAAGGTATAAGTGTTCTCCCTAAGTATGCATCGTTGCTACAGTTCGTCGTGCCAAGACACCACATGATGATCGGGTGTGATAAGCTCTACGTTCACATACAACGGGTGCATGCCAGTTTTGCACATGCAGAATACTCAGGTTAAACTTGACGAGCCTAGCATATGAAGATATGGCCTCGGAGCACTGAGACCGAAAGGTCGAGCATCAATCATATAGTAGATATTATCAACATAGTAATGTTCACCATTGAAAACTACTCCATCTCACGTGATCATCGGACATGGTTTAGTTAATATGGATCACGTGATCACTTAAATGATTAGAGGGATGTCTATCTAAGTGGGAGTTCTTAAGAGCATCTCCAGCCGCGCCCCCAACAGGCCCCCCAGGGCACTATTTCGATGCCGGCGCCGAAAAAATGGCCCAGTCGCGCCCCCAGGAGCCCGTTTTCCGCCGGATTGGGCCGAAATTGACGCCGGCGTACCCAACTCGAACCCGGTGCGCTGGGGGTCGCCTGGGGGCGCCGGATGGACCGTTTTTGGCGCGAACTATGATGGGCCCGCCCTGTCAGTGACGCGCCGCTTCATCATCCACATCGCCTCGATTCCCGCAGGAATCAATGCCAAAGCTACCGCACTGCCGCGCCGTCGCCTCCATTGATGCCGTGATGCAGTGCGCCGGTCAGCATGCCCATTGATGCCGCGCAGTGAAGCGTCGCGTCTCCTGGCATGCGCCTCCCGCCGCCCGAGCTCCGTCTATAAAAGACGCCCGCCTCGCCGGTGAACGCCACACCGCAGCACATCG
>NC_041390.1:166839765-166898925 GCF_002162155.2 Triticum dicoccoides | reverse complement strand
CCGCCGCCGACGAGCAATGGCAGCGCGGTACCCAGGCAATTCCGCGGCGAAGAACGGCCTCGGCCGCTGCCACCTCCATGAGTGGGAGGTGCGCCTCCTTTTTGAGGCCGACTACCCGACTCCCCCAGACATGAGGGTGCCGGGCACGTGGCGTTTGAGCGCCGGTGGCGTGCCGGTGCCACCCGCTCCCACCGGGGCGGACCAGCAGGCAGAGATCGCCCGCATTAGGTCATCGCTGGTGGAGGAGCAGCGGCGAACACCGGCGTGCTCCCCCGACAACATCACGTTCTCGACGATCTACTTCGAACGCCGCCACGACGGCCTAATCGCCTCCAACAACGGCGTCGTGCCTCGCGGCCGCCACAACACCGAAGGGAGGTGCTAGTGGTGGGGGGTGCCCGGCCGCACCCTCGAGCACGTCCTCGACTACATCGAGGCCGGCAACATGCCGCAACTCGAGTACCCCGCCCCCGCACCCCCGTCCTTGTCTCGCCGCCATGGCAGCTCATGGATGCCGCGGCGGTTGTCAGACGCGACGACCTCCTCCTCCTCGGGCGGCTCGCCGGCGGCCTTCACCATCAAGCCCGATCCGCGAGACACGGCGGGGGAGTCCCCGCTAGGTCGCCGCACCCGCAGCGGCGCCCTGACCATCCCCGAGGAAGGCCGCGGCGGTCGCATGTGCCTCGTCCTGCCGAAAATCGAGCCAGAGCCTCCCCTACTCCCGGTAAAGCCGGAGCACCTCTCGATGGCCGCCGCCGACGAGACGGCCATGAGGTGGGCGAGGGAGGACTACGTCCGCGAGCAGGTGGCTCGCCAGCGTCGCTCCCTCGAGGAACTCAAGGCGCTCCACTGCCGCCCCTTTCGCGAGGTGGACGGCATCCTCTACCTCGACAGCGACGAGGAGGAGGCTGGGCCATCCCGCGTCGGCGACCCTGGACAGGGCTGTAGCAAGGACGGCGGTGGGTGGCAGGGCGAGGACGAGGATAACAACGACGACGGCAGAGACTACACCGACTTCTACAAGCGCCTAGGCATGTAGAAGTCGGACGGCGGCAAGGCCCGGCGAGGACGGTGTAGCTAGGCCGTGTTTGTTTTTTTATTTGTTTTTGTACAAATTTGAATGAATGTCGCCGAATTTGGATGAAGTTCGATGAGTTTGTGCCAAAAAAATGCCGAATTCGTTTTGCCCTGGGGCCGACCTGGGGGCGACAACTGGGAACGCAGTCGCCCCCACGCCGAAAATCTCGCCGGCTCGCTCCCAGGACGCGTTTTTTCGGCGTCCTGGGGGGCCGAACGGCTGGAGATGCTCTAAGTAATATGATTAATTGAACTTGAATTTATCATGAACTTAGTCCTGATAGTATTTGCATATCTATGTTGTAGATCAATTGCTCGCGTATAGCTTCCCCGTTTTATTTATGATATGCTCCTAGAGAAAACTATGTTGAAAGATGTTATTAGCAATGATGTGGAATAGGTCCGTGATCTGAGGATTATCCTCATTGCTGCACAGAAGAATTATGTCCTTGATACACCGCTCAGTATTATGTCCTTGATACAATGTGACGGACCTATTGCAGGAGCACATGTAGACGTTATGAACGTTTGACAAAGCTCAGTATGATGACTACTTGATAGTTTAATGCACCATGCTTTACGGCTTAGAACCGGGACTTCAAAAACATTTTGAATGCCACAGAGCATACAAGATGTTCCAAGAGCTGAAATTGGTATTTCAGACTCATGCTCGAGTCAAGAGGTATGAGACCTCTGACAAGTATTTTGCCTACAAGATGGAGGAGAATAGGTCAACCAGTGAGCATGTGCTCAGAATGTTTGAGTACTACAATCGCTTGAATCAAGTGGGAGTTAATCTTCCAGATAAGATGGTGATTGATAGAGTTCTCTAGTCACTGTTACTAAGTTACTGGAACTCTATGATGAACTATAATAGGCAAGGTATGACGACAACGATTCCCGAGCTCTTCGCGATGCTAAAATCGGCGAAGGTAGAAATCAAGAAAAGCATCAAATGTTGATGGTTGACAAGACCACTAGTTTCAAGTAAAAGGGCAAGGGAAATAAAGGGAACTTCAAGAAAGAATGGCAAGCAAGTTGCCACTCCCATGAAGAAGCCCAAAGCTAGACCCAAGCCTGAAACTGAGTGCTTCTATTTTAAAGTAAATGGTCACTGGAAGTGGAACTGCCCCAAATACTTGGCGGATAAGAAGGATGGCAGAGTGAACAAAAGTATATATGATATACATGTTATTTATGTGTACTTTACTAGTGCTCATAGTAGCCCCTGGGTATTTGATGCGAGTTCAGTTGCCATGATTAGTAACTTGACAAGAGTTACAAAATGAACAGAGACTAGTTGAGGGTGAGGTGACGATGTGTGTTGGAAGTGATTCCAAGGTTGATAAGATCACCATCACACACTCCCTTTACCTTAGGGATTAGTGTTGAACCTAAAATAAATGTTATTTGGTGTTTGCGTTGAGCTTAATATAATTGGATCATGTTTATTGCAATACGGTTATTCATTTAAGTCAAAGAATAATTGTTATTTTGTTTACATGAATAAAACCTTATGTGGTCATACACCCATGGTGAATGGTTTATTGAATCTCGATCGTAGTGATACACATATTCATAATATTAATGCCAAAAGATGCAAAGTTGATAATGATAGTGCAACATATTTGTGGCACTGCTGTTTAGGTCATATTGGTGTAAAGCGCATGAAGAAAATCCATGCTGATGGTCCTTTGGAATCACTTGATTATGAATCACTTGATGCTTGTGAACCATGCCTCATGGGCACGATGACTAAGACTCCGTTCTTCGGAACAATGGAGCGAGCCACTGACTTATTGGAAATAATATATACCGATGTATGCGGTCCGATGAGTGTTGAGGCTCGCGGCAGGTATCGTTATTTTCTGACCTTCACAGATGATTTGAGCAGATATGGGTATATCTACTTAATGAAACACAAGTCTGAAACGTTTGAAAAGTTCAAAGAATTTCAGAGTAAAGTGGAGGATCATCGTAACAAGAAAATAAAGTTTCTACGATATGATCGCGGAGATGAAATATTTGAGTTACGAGTTTGGCCTTCAGTTGAAACAATGTCGAATAGTTTCGCAACTCATGTCACCTGGAACACCACAACATAATGGTGTGTCCGAACATCGTAACCATACTTTATTAGATATGGTGCGATCTATGATGTCTCTTAAAGATTTATCACTATCGTTTTGGGGTTATGCATTAGAGATAGTTGCATTCACGTTAAATAGGGCACCGTCTAAAAATCCGTTGAGATGACACCGTATGAACTGTGTTTTAGCAAGAAACCTAAGCTGTCGTTTCTTAAAGTTTGGGGTTGCGATGCTTATGTGAAAAAAGTATCAACCTGATAAGTGATAACCCACAAGTATAGGGGATCGCAACAGTTTTCAAGGGTAGAGTATTCAACCCCAATTTATAGATTGGACACAAGGGGAGCCAGAGAATATTTGAAGGTATTAGCAGCTGAGTTGTCAATTCAGCCACACCTGGAGTTATCTGCAGCAAAGTGATCAGTAGCAAAGTAGTTTGATAGTTTTGATAGTAGTGACAGTAGCAACGGTAATCGTAACAGTGATAGCAGTAGTTTGTAGCAAGTGTAAAGCATTAGTAACTTAGCAGAAACAATATAAGATAAATTCGTAGGCATTGGATCGGTGACTTGTTGGATGATATTCATCATGTGACAGTTATGACCTAGGGCGATACGGCACTAGCTCGAGTTCATCGATATAATGTAGGCATGTATTCTGTAAATTGCCATACATGCTTTATTAAAAGAACTTGCATGACATCTTTTGTCCTACCCTCCCGTGGCAGTGGGGTCCATATTAGAAACTAAGGGATATTAAGGCCTCCTTTTAATAAAGAACCAGAACAAAGCATTAACACATAGTGAATACATGAACTCCTCAAACTATGGTCATCACTGGGAGTGGGCCCGGTTGTTGTCACTCTGGGGTTGCTGGATCATAACCGTAGTAGGTGACTATAACTTGCAAGATCGGATCTAAAACATGGATATAATGATGAATTCATAAACGGTTCAGATCTGAAATCATGGCACCCGGGCCCAAAGTGACAAGCATTAAGCATAGCAAAGTCATAGAAACATCAATCTAAGAACATAGTGGATACTAGGGATCAGGCCCTAACAAAACAAACTCGATTATATGATGAATCTCATCCAACTACTCACCAACCAGCGAGCCTACGAAGGAATTACTCACTCCTGGTGGGGAGCATCATGGAATTGACGACGAAGAAGGGTTGGTGTTGACGAAGAACGAAGACCCCCTCTCCGGAGCCCCAAACGGGCTACAGATCTGCCCTCCCGAGGAAGAACAAGGCCTGGCGGTGGCTCCGTCTCGTGGATCGCGATAATTCTTTCTCCCTGATTTTTTTTCTGCAATGATGTGATTTTATAGTATTAGGGGGTCATCAACGGGGCCACCAGGTGGGTACAACCCACCTGGGCGTGCCAGGAGAGGGGGGCACGCCCTGGTGGGTTGTGCCCACACAGGGGCCCTCTCCGGTGGGTCTTGGCTCTAGAAATTCTTATTATTGGTATAAAAAATCCTCAAAAAGTTTCGTTCCCTTCCGAGAACTTTTATTTCCGCACAAAAACAACACCATGGTAGTTCAGCTGAAAACATCGTCAGTTCGGGGTTAGTTTCATTCAAATCATGCAAATTAGAGTCTAAAACAAGAGGAAAAGTGTGAGAAAAAGTAGATACGTTGGAGACATATCAACTGCCCCAAGATTAAACATTTGCTTGTCCTCAAGAAATTCAGTTAATAAATTGAAAGTGAGAAAGAAAAACTTTTACGAACTCTTTTGCTCTTGTTTGCATAAATAAGCTTACACAGCACCCAGGTTTTCAGCCAACATTATAACTAACCATGTCAACAATAACTCTTAAAGATTATAATGATTCATATCAATGACATAATCAGCTAGCGAGTAATAATAAGATATCTCAAACAGCAACACGTTGTCAAAACAACCATGATATCATATGACAATAATGGTATCTCGCTAGCCCTTTTTGAGACTGCAAAACGTAAATGCAGAGCACCTCCGAAGTTCAAGTAGTGACAAAACATTCTAATTCATGGTAGAAAAGATCCAGTCATGATGCACCCAACATTATATATGCACAATGCATAAATCATGACCGCTGTGCTCTACTCAGTTTCTGGCGCTTGTTAATAGAAGGTGATGACACAACATAAAAGTAAATAAATAGTCCCTTCGCGGAGGGAAGCAGTGATTTGCAAAGGTGCCAGAGCTCAATTTTTAAAACAGAGATAAATGATATTTTGAGAAATGCACCCTTTTTATTCACTTCACGATCATCAGTTATCAACATCTTCCATGCTAAGCACTCTAGTGGCGGTTCCCAAGCGATAAAATAAAAGGTTTACTCCCCCTCCACCATCAATCACACTCCTCCTTGGGGTACTAGTCACATGAAGATGTGAACTAATCACATAAAGATGTGAACTATTGGTGTGAAATCACATGACGATGTGAACTAGATTATTGACTCTAGTGCAAGTGGGAGACTGAAGGAAATATGCCCAAGAGGCAATAATAAACTTGTTATTTATATTTCCTTATATCATGATAAATGTTTATTATTCATGCTAGAATGGTATTAACCAGAAACTTAGTACATGTGTGAATACATAGACAAATAGAGTGTCCCTAGTATGCCTCTACCTGACTAGCTCGTTAATCAAAGATGGTTAAGTTTCCTAGCCATGTACATGTGTTGTCATTTGATGAACGGGATCACATCATTAGAGAATGATATGATGGACTAGACCTATCCATTAGCTTAGCACTATGATTGTTTAATTTATTGCTATTGCTTTCTTCATGACTTATACATGTTCCTATGACTATGAGATTATGCAACTCCTGGATACTGGAGGAACACTTAGTGTGCTATCAAACATCACAACATAACTGGGTGATTATAAAGATGCTCTACAGGTGTCTCCGATGGTGTTTGTTGAGTTGGCATAGATCGAGATTAGGATTTTTTTGGCCAACGAGCCTTCATGATGTAGCCGAAATGGAGCGAAGCTATGAAGCCTGCCAGATCCACGCCAAGAAAATCCACCAGCCTGCCCAGGTGAAGGAAATATACCCTAGAGGCAATAATAAAGTTGTTATTTATATTTCCTTATATCATGATAAATGTTTATTATTCATGCTAGAATTGTATTAACCGGAAACTTAGTACATGTGTGAATACATAGACAAACAGAGTGTCACTAGTATGCCTCTACGTGACTAGCTCGTTAATCAAAGATGGTTAATTTTCCAAGCCATGGACAAAGAGTTATCATTTGATGAACGGGATCACATCATTAGAAAATGATGTGATTGACTTGACCCATCTGTTAGCTTAGCACTTTGATCGTTTAGTTTACTGCTATTGCATTCTCCATAACTTATACATGTTCCTATGACTATGAGATTACGCAACTCCCGAATACCGAAGGAACACTTAGTGTGCTATCAAACGTCACAACGTAACTGGGTGATTATAAAGATGCTCTACAGGTGTCTCCGATGGTGTTTGTTGAGTTGGCATAGATCGAGATTAGGATTTTTCACTCCGATTATCGGAGAGGTATGTGAAGGAAATATGCTCTAAAGGCAATAATAAAGTTGTTATTTATATTTCCTTATATCATGATAAATTTTTATTATTCATGCTAGAATTTTATTAACTGGAAACTTAGTACATGTGTGAATACATAGACAAACAGAGTGTCACTAGTATGCCTCTACGTGACTAGCTCGTTAATCAAAGATGGTTAAGTTTCCTAGCCATGGACTTTGTGTTGTCATTTGATGAACGGGATCACATCATTAGAAAATGATATGATGGACCAGACCCATCCGTTAGCTTAGCACTATGATCCTTACCTTCTCGAGATCCCAATCTTCAGAGTTGCGTTTAATTATTTCCAATAAATCCCATTTGAATTCAATAGTCTTTATCATAAAAGAACAAGTACAAGAAGTATCGAGCATGGAGCGATTATTGAGAGAAAGCCGAGCATAAATTTTTTGAATAATAATTTCTTTTGAGAGCTCATGATTGGGGCATGAATATAACATTGACTTAAGCCTCCCCCAAGCTTGAGCGATGCTTTCTCCTTCGTGAGGCCAAAAATTATAAATATAATCACGATCACGATGAACTAGATGCATAGGATAAAACTTCTAATGAAATTCCAATTTCAATCGGTTGTAGTTCCATGATCCCATATCATCACATAGCCTAAACCATGTCAATGCATTTCCCTTCAAAGATAAAGGGAAGATCTTCTTCTTGATAACATCCTCGGGCATACCTGCAAGCTTAAATAATCCACAAACTTCCTCCACATAGATTAGGTGCAAATCGGGATGTAATGTTCCATCACCTGTGAAAGGATTAGCTAGCAGTTTCTCTATCATACATGAAGGAATTTCAAAGTAAACATTTTCAGTAGGTTCAGTAGGTTGAGGAGCAACTCTTTGCTCTACTGGTCAGGGTGAAGATACCCTGAACAAGACCCTCAAAGGATTATGTTCCATAGTAACAAGTGACAATAAATTTCAGCACACTATATAAATTTTTCCTTACCAAATTCCACCTACCAAAGGCGCTTCACTCCTCGGCAACAGCGCCAGAAAAGAGTCTTGATGACCCACAAGTATAGGGGATCTATCGTAGTCCTTTTGATAAGTAAGAGTGTCGGACCCAACGAGGAGCAGAAGGAAATGATAAGCAGTTTTCAGTAAGGTATTCTCTGCAAGCACTGAAATTATCGGTAACAGGTAGTTTTGTGATAAGGTAATTTATAATGGGTATAAAGTAATAAAAGTAAATAAGGTGCAGCAAGATGGCCCAATCCTTTTTGTAGCAAAGGAAAAGCCTGGACAAACTCTTATATAAAAGAAAGAGCCCCCAAGGACACATGGGAATTATCGTCAAGCTAGTTTTCATCACGTTCATATGATTCGCGTTTGATACTTTGATAATTTGATATGTGGGTGGACCGGTGCTTGGGCACTGCCCTTCCTTGGAAAAGTATCCCACTTATGATTAACCCCCCTTGCAAGCATCCGCAACTACAAAAGAAGTATTAAGGTAAACCTAACCATAGCATGAAACATATGGATCCAAATCAGCCCCTTACGAAGCAACTCATAAACTAGGGTTTAAGCTTTTGTCACTCTAGCAACCCATCATCTACTTGTTACTTCCCAATGCCTTCCCCTAGGCCCAAACAATGGTGAAGTGTCATGTAGTCGATGTTCACATGACACCACTAGAGGAGAGACAACATACATCTCATCAAAATATCGAACGAGTACCAAATTCACATGACTACTTATAGCAAGACTTCTCCCATGTCCTCAGGAACAAACGTAACAACTCACAAATCATATTCATGTTCATAATCAGAGGGGTATTAATATGCATAAAGGATCTGAACATATGATCTTCCACCGAATAAACCAACTAGCATCAACTACAAGGAGTAATCAACACTACTAGCAACCCCGGGTACCAATCTGAGGTTTTGAGACAAAGATTGGATACAAGAGATGAACTAGGGTTTGAGATGAGACGGTGCTGGTGAAGATGTTAATGGAGATTGACCCCCTCCTGATGAGAGGATCGATGGTGATGACGATGGTGATGATTTCCCTCTCCAGAAGGGATGTTTCCCTGGCAGAACGGCTCCGCCGGAGCCCTAGATTAGTTCCACAAAGGTTCCGCCTCGTGGCGGCGGAGTTTCATCCTATAAGCTTCCTTATGATTTTTTCTTGGACGAAAGACTTCATATAGCAGAAGATGGGCACCGGGGGCCTTCCAGGGGGCCCACGAGACAAGGGGCGCGCCCAGGGGGTAGGGCGTGCCCCCACCCTCGTGGCCAGGGTGTGGGCCCCCTCTGGTAACTTCTTTCGCCAGCATTTTTTATATATTCCAAAACGTGCTCCCATGAAGTTTCAGGACTTTTGGAGTTGTGCAGAATAGGTCTCTAATATTTGCTCCTTTTCTAGCCCAGAATTCCAACTGCCGGCATTCTCCCTCTTCATGTAAACCTTGTAAAATAAGAGAGAATAGGCATAAGTATTGTGACATAATGTGTAATAACAGCCCATAATGCAATAATTATCGATATAAAAGCATGATGCAAAATGGACATATCAACTCCCCCAAGCTTAGACCTCGCTTGTCCTCAAGCGGAAGCTAATATCGAAAAATATGTCCACATGTTTATAAATAGAGGTGTCGATAAAACAAAATACAGACATGAGGGCATCATGATCATTCTTAGAACAGCAATATATATATATATATTGTCATATGATTTCTTATGCTAAAATAACAATTCATTCACAATTTCAAGTATGAATCAGAAACCTCATTGAAAACTAACAAACTATAATCTCAATCATTGAAGCAATTGCAATTTATCATAACATCGGAAAGAGTCAATATAAGATCTTTTCAGCAAGTCCACATACTCAACTATCATTTAGTCTTTCACAATTGCTAACACTCACGCAATATTTATGGGTATGAAGTTTCAATCGGACACAGAGAAAGATAGGGGCTTATAGTTTGCCTCCCAACCTTTTACCTCAAGGGTAATGTCAACAATAATAGTTAATGAAAGCTTACATCCAATTAGCTATATATATCAGGATATTTCCACCACATTGTGCTTCCCAAAGGATAAAATGTAAAAAGGAAAGGTGAAGATCACCATGACTCTTGTATGAAGTATACGACAAGAATAAAAGATGGGCCCTTCGCAGAGGGAAGCAGAGGTTGTCATGTGCTTTTATGGTTGGATGCATGAAATCTTAATGCAAAAGAATGTCACTTTATATTGCCACTTGTGATATGGACCTTTATTATGCAGTCTGTCGCTTTTATTTCTTCCACATCACAAGATCGTATAAAGCTTATTTTCTCCACACTAATAAATCATACATATTTAGAGAGCAATTTTTATTGCTTGCGACAATGACAACTTACTTGAAGGATCTTACTCAATCCATAGGTAGATATGGTGGACTCTCATGGCAAAACTGGGTTTTAGGATATTTGGAAGCACAAGTAGTATCTCTACTTGGTGCAAAGAATTTGGCTAGCATGAGGGGGAAAGGCAAGCTCAACATGTTGGATGATCCATGACAATATAATTTATTTCATATGTAAGAAAGCATAACCCATTATGTTGTCTTCCTTGTCCAGCATCAACTTTTTAGCATGTCATATTTTAATGAGTGCTCACAATCATAAAATATGTCCAAGATAGTATATTTATATGTAAAAACCTCTCTTTCTTTATTACTTCATATTAATTGCAACGATGACCAAAACTATGTTTTTCAACTCTCAACAACTTTTATTCATCATACTCTTTATATGTGAAGTCATTACTCTCCATAAGATCCATATGATCTCTTTAATTCTTTTTATTCTTTCTCTTCTCTTTTATTTTTATTCCCTCCAGATCATGGCAAAATAATCAGGCCCTTGACTCATAACTAATCTTTATTATATATAGCTCAGGGACTCGATTACATAGAAGGATCATAAAGCAAAACTCAAAACTAGATCATACTAAAACTTTATTCTACTAGATCAAGATATTATCAAAAGGATCGAACTAAGAAAAACGGTAAAGATAAAAGTGTGATGGTCATACGATACTGGGGCACTCCCCCAAGCTTGGCAGTTGCCAAGGGGAGTGCCCATACTAGATACTCAGTTCTCCTTTGCTGGTGAAGAAGATGGTGGTGATGATGGACAGTCACACATCGAGCGTAGGAGATCTTCCAATTTGCGGATAATGCCCTTGAGTGCGGTGATATGCTTCTTCAACAAAATATTTTCACGCGTGAGATACTTATTTTGTATGCGAGCTAACTCAATAATCTTTAAAGCTTCAATCTCCGTTGGGGTAAGAAGATTGTGATGAGGTTGAAGGATGTCTTCGTCTTCTGCTGCCGGAACTTGATCCTCCATGGCCTTCTTGATCCCATCATCCTTGTTGATCTCCCTGGGTTCTTCTCTTTTCAGCTCTATCTTCATTAGCCAAGCATCGTTGCCCTCATTGTTGGAGGAGGGGGACGACATAATGCCTAACCTTGACAACTCTGGCAGAAAACAGCTCGAAACAAAAATAGAGGATATTTGCATGGTACGGTGGTCAAAACCTTCGGGAGATTATATAATGAATTTTTACCGACCAAAAGAAGTATCATGCAAGAAAATAGAGTCCGGAGAGCACACGAGGTGCCCACGAGGCAGGGGGCGCGCCCTCCACCCTTGTGGAAGCCTTGTGTCCTTCCCGTACTGCTTCTTATTTTCCTATTTTCTTAAATATTCCAAAACGGAGAAAAAATGCTTTTAGAACTGTTTTGGAGTCGGTTTACTTACCGTACCACATACCTCTTCCTTTCCGGAGTCTGAAACGTTTTGGAAAGTGTCACTTATGTATTCCTCCGGGGTTATGGTTTCAATAACATTAGTTTCAACATTTATGAGATTACCTGAGATATAATGTTTGATTCTTTGACCGTTCACCACCCTCGGATTTGTGCCTTCGAAGTTGTTGATTTTTATGGCACTAGAACGATAAACCTCCTCGATAACGTAAGGACCTTCCCATTTAGAGAGGAGTTTTCCTGCAAAAAATCTTAAACGGGAGTTGTATAACAATACATAATCACCTACATTAAACTCACGTTTTTGTATCCTTTTGTCATGCCATCTTTTAACTTTTTCTTTAAACAGTTTGGCATTCTCATATGCCCGGGTTCTCCATTCATCAGGTGAGCTAATGTCAAATAGTCTCTTCTCACCGGCAAGTTTGAAGTCATAGTTGAGCTCTTTAATGGCCCAATATGCCTTATGTTCTAGTTCAAGAGGTAAGTGACATGCTTTTTCATAAACCATTTTATATGGAGACATACCCATAGGATTTTTGTATGCAGTTCTATAGGCCCACAATGCTTCATCAAGTTTCCTGGATCAGTTCTTTCTAGATCTATTAACAGTCTTTTGCAAAATTAATTCAAGCTCTCTATTACTCAGTTCTACTTGACCACTAGACTGTGGATGATATGGAGATGCAATTCTATGATTAACATCATACTTAGCAAGCATTTTAGAAAAGCACCGTGAATAAAATGCGAACCACCATCAGTCATTAAATATCTAGGGACTCCAAACCTCAGAAAAATAACTTCTTTAAGCATCTTAATAGAGGTGTTATGATCAACACTACTAGTTTGAATAGCTTCTACCCACTTAGTAACGTAATCAACAACAACTAGAATACGTGTATACCCATTAGAGGAAGGAAACAGTCCCATATAATCAAAGCCCCAAACATCAAATGGTTCAATAACAAGTCAATGATTCATGGGAATTTCTTGATGTCTACTAATATTACCAATTCTTTGACATTCATCACAAGACAAGACAAACTTACGGGCATCTTTGAAGAGAGTAGGCCAATAAAAACCAGATTGCAATACCTTATGCATAGTTTCGTCTCCAGCATGGTGTCCTCCATAAGCCTCGGAGTGACACCTGCGTAGGATATGTTCCTGTTCATGCTCAGGTACACAACGTCTAATAACACCATCTACTCCTTCTTTATAAAGATGTGGGTCATCCCAGAAGTAATGTCTTAAATCATAGAAAACCTTTTTCTTTTGCTGGTATGTGAAACTAGGTGGTATAAATTTAGCAACAATATAATTAGCATAATCAGCAACCATGGAGCAGTATGAGAAGCATTTATGATAGCTAATTTTTCATCAGCGAAGCTATCATCAATAGGTAGTGGGTCATCAAGAACATTCTCTAACCTAGACAAGTTGTCTGCAACGGGGTTCTCAGCTCCCTTTCTATCAAATAATATGCAAATCAAATTCTTGTAACAAGAGAACCCATCTAATAAGTCTAGGTTTAGCATCTTTCTTTTCCATAAGATGTTTAATAGCAGCATGATCAGTGTGAACAGTTACTTTAGAATCAACAATATAAGGTCTAAACTTATCACAAGCAAATACAACTGCTAAAAAATCATTTTCAGTAGTAGCATAATTTCTTTGGGCACTGTCGAGAGTTTTACTAGCATATTGGATAACATTTAATTTCTTATCAACCCTTTGTCCTAGAACAACACCTACAGCATAACCACTAGCATCACACATAATTTCAAATGGTAAATTCCAATCAGGAGGCTGAATAATGGGTGCAGAAATCAAGGCTTTCTTAAGTATTTCAAATGCTTCTACACAATCATCATCAAATACAAAAGGAACATCTTTTGGTAAAAGATTAGTCAGAGGCCTGAATTTTTTTGAGAAGTCTTTAATGAACCTCCTATAAAAACCGGCATGACCAAGGAAACTTCTTATACCTTTAATGTCCTTAGGACATGGCATCTTTCAATAGCATCAACTTTAGCTTTATCAACTTCAATACCTCTTTCAGAAATTTTATGCCCCAAGACAATACCTTCATTAACCATAAAGTGGCACTTCTCCCAATTCAAGACAAGATTAGTTTCTTCACATCTCTGCAAAACTCGATCAAGGTTGCTTAAGCAATCATCAAAAGAAGTTCCATATACGGAGAAATCATCCATGAAAACCTCAACAATCTTTTCACAAAAGTCAGAGAATATAGCAGTCATACATCTTTGAAAGGTCGCAGGTGCATTACATAAACCAAAAGGGATACGTCTATAAGAAAAGGTACCGAAAGGGCAAGTAAAAGTTGTCTTTTCTTGATCTTCTTTTGACACAGGAATTTGAGAGAAACCAGAATAACCATCTAGAAAGCCGAAATGTGTATGTTTAGATAATCTTTCTAGTATTTGATCAATAAAAGGAAAAGGGTAATGATCCTTTTTAGTAGATTTATTTAATTTGCGGAAATCAATTACCATTCTATAACCTGTAACAATTCTTTGTGGGATAAATTCATTATCATTAGGAACAACAGTAATACCTCCCTTCTTAGGGACACAATGGATAGGACTTACCCACTGACTATTGATGTCTACTACACAACCTTCTTCTTGTAGACATTGTTGGGCCTCCAAGTGCAGAGGTTTGTAGGACAGTAGCAAATTTCCCTCAAGTGGATGACCTAAGGTTTATCAATCCGTAGGAGGTGTAGGATGAAAATGGTCTCTCTGAAGCAACCCTGTAACCAAATAACAAAGAGTTTCTTGTGTCCCCAAAACACCCAATACAATGGTAAATAGTATAGGTGCACTAGTTCGGCGAAGAGATGGTGATACAAGTGCAATATGGATGGTAGATAATAGTTTTTGTAATCTGAAAATATAAAAACAGCAAGGTAACCAATGATAAAAGTGAGCATAAACGGTATTGCAATGATATGAAATAAGGCCTAGGGTTCATACTTTCACTAGTGCAAGTCCTCTCAACAATAATAACATAATTGGATCACATAACCATCCCTCAACATGCAACAAAGAGTCACTCCAAAGTCACTAATAGCAGAGAACAAACGAAGAGATTATGGTAGGGTACGAAACCACCTCAAAGTTATTCTTTCCAATCAATCCGTTGGGCTATTCCTATAAGTGTCACAAACAGCCCTAGAGTTCGTACTAGAATAACACCTTAAGACACAAATCAACCGAAACCCTAATGTCACCTAGATACTCCAATGTCACCTCAAGTATCCATGGGTACGATTATACGATATGCATCACACAATCTTAGATTCATCTATTCAACCAACACATAGAACCTCAAAGAGTGCCCCAAAGTTTCTACCGGAGAATCACGACGAAAACGTGTGCCAACCCCTATGCATAGGTTCATGGGCGGAACCCGCAAGTTGATCACCAAAACATACATCAAGTGAATCACGTGATATCCCATTGTCACCACAGATATGCACGGCAAGACATACATCAAGTGCTCTCAAATCTTTAAAGACTCAATCCAATAAGATAACTTCAAAGGGGAAACTCAATCCATTACAAGAGAGTAGAGGGGGAGAGAAACATCATAGGATCCAAATATAATAGCAAAGCTCGCGATACATCAAGATCGTATCATCTCAAGAACACGAGAGAGAGAGAGATCAAACACATAGCTACTAGTACATACCCTCAGCCCCGAGGGAGAACTACACCCTCCTCATCATGGAGAGCACCGGGATGATGAAGATAGCCATTGGAGAGGGATTGCCCCCTCCGGCAGGGTGCCGGAATGGGTCTAGATTGGCTTTCGGTGGCTACGAAGGCTTCTGGCGGCGGAACTCCCGATCTATTGTGCTCCCGGATGTTTTTAGGGTATATGGAGATATATAGGCAGAAGAAGTACGTCAGGGGAGCCATGAGGGCCCACGAGGATGGAGGGCGCGCCCTAGGGGGGTGGGCGTGCCCCCTACCTCGTGGCCTCCTCGAAGTTTCCTTGACGTGGACTCCAAGTCTCACGGGTTGCTTTCCTTCCAAAAATAGGTTCCATGAAGTTTCAGGTCAATTGGACTCCGTTTGATTTTCCTTTTCTGCGATACTCTAAAACAAGGAAAAACAGAAACTGACACTGGGCTCTGGGTTAATAGGTTAGTCCCAAAAATCATATAAAATAGCATATAAATGCATATAAAACATCCAAGGTTGATAATATAATAGCATGGAACAATAAAAATTATAGATACGTTGGAGACGTATCAGCATCCCCTAGCTTAATTCCTGCTCGTCCTCTAGTAGGTAAATGATAAAAACAGAATTTTTGATGTGGAATGCTACCTAACATATTTCTCTAAGTAATGAATGTTTAGATCCATAAGATTCAAGACAAAAGTTTAATATTGACATAAAAACAATAATACTTCAAGCATACTAACTAAGCAATCATGTCTTCTCAAAGTAACATGGCCAAAGAAAGTTATCCCTGCAAAATCATATAGTCTGGCTATGCTCTATCTTCACCACACAAAATATTTAAGTCATGCACAACCCCGATAACAAGCCAAGCAATTGTTTCATACTTTTGATGTTCTCAAACCTTTTCAATCTTCACGCAATACATGAGCGTGAGCCATGGACATAGCACTATAGGTGGAATAGAATGGTGGTTGTGGAGAAGACAAAAAGGAGAAGATAGTCTCACATCAACTAGGCGTATCAACGGGCTATGGAGATGCCCATTAATAGATATCAATGTGAGTGAGTAGGGATTGCCATGCAACGGATGCACTAGAGCTATAAATTTATAAAATCTCAACAAAAGAAACTAGTGGGTGTGCATCCAACTCGCTTGCTCACGAAGACCTAGGGCACTTTGAGGAAGCCCATCATTGGAATGTAAAAGCCAAGTTCTATAATGAAAATTTCCCACTAGTATATGAAAGTGACAACATAGGAGACTCTCTATCATGAAGATCATGGTGCTACTCTGAAGCACAAGTGTGGTAAAAGGATAGTTGCATTGTCCCTTCTCTCTTTTTCTCTCATTTTTTTTATTTTTTTTGGGCCTTCTTTTTTTTATGGCCTCTTTTTTTATTTGGGCTTCTTTGGCCTCTCTTTTTTCGTCCGGAGTCTCATCCCGACTTGTGGGGGAATCATAGTCTCCATCATCCTTTCCTCACTGGGACAATGCTCTAATAATGATGATCATCACACTTTTATTTACTTACAACTCAAGAATTACAACTTGATACTTAGAACAAGATATGACTCTATATGAATGCCTCCGGCGGTGTACCGGGATGTGCAATGATGCATGAGTGACATGTATGAGAGAATTATGAGAGGTGGCTTTCACTACAAAAAATACACTTCCGTGATGATACGTGTTTGTCATAGTAGGTCGCGTTTTTTGTCATGCATGTACATCCATGACAAATTTATGACAGAATCAAAATGGTCATACATGTGCTGTCATAGAAGTGTTCCATGACATTACCAAAATTATCATCACGGAAGTGTCCACTTCCATGACGATAAATCACGCATCACAGAAGTGCTGTCATCAAGGGTGACCGACACGTGGCATCCACCGTAACGGAACGCCGTTAAGCTATCGGGTTGGGTTTTGGATCTGATAACCCATTAATAGCCCCGACCAATGGGAATTTTCCACGTTAAAATCATCATTGGCTGGAGGAGACACGTGTTAGGTCCACGTTGGCACAGGTGTCACTCATCCAATGGGCGAGACGCGCCTACGATGTGTTGACACGTGGACCAGCCCATCAAGTTTAAATGGGCCGGCCCAACTGAAGGCCCACATGATTTTGCGGACCATAATTGGTCGGCCCAGCTAAAGGCCCACGAGATTTTGCGGACCATAATGGGCTGGCCCAGCTAAAGGCCCACAAGATTTTGCGGGCTATAATGGGCGGCCCAGGTAAAGGCCCAGAAGATTTTTGTGTGCCATAATGGGCCGGCCCAAGTAAAGGCCCACAAGATTTTTGCAGGTCATAATGGGCCGGCCCAGCTAAAGGCCCACGAGATTTCGCCGACATTAATGGGCCAGCCCAGCTGTAGGCCCACAAGATTTTGAGGACCCTAGTAGGCCGGCGCATTAACTGGCTGCCATGTTTTGGGCCAAATGCCAGCCCATATTTGATCCGGTCCATTAATGGTCTCCCACACTCCGGGCCTAATAGTGGCCCATATGAGATCCGGCCCGTTAAAAGCCTACCATGTTCTGGGCCAAATTACAGTCCAGATCAGGTCCGACCCTTTAAGAGGCTTTGGGCTCAATTATGGCCCATATCAGATTCGGCCTGTCATCTAGACACTATGCTTTTGGGCCCACTTGCTAAAGGCCCACTTAGTAATTCGGCCTGGTATTAGTTTTGGACTGTTAAGGGCCCGTTTAACATTTCGGCACTATATTAATTTCGGCCTGTTAAAGGCCCGTCATATAGTTGGGCCTAACTACGGCCCGGTTTGCATCCGGCCTGCTCGCAGCCGATATCTGATTGGGCCAAACAAGGACTGAGACAATTTTGGCATGTTAAAATCCCGTGATTTTATTCGCACAATCATGGGCCGGGGTTCATTTCGGGCTGCTGCCGGCTCGTGAGCTGTTCGGCACGTTTCAAGCCCAACCTACATCATGATTGCATGACGGCCTGATTATGTACAGTAATTTTACGGTTTGGCCGGTTTACTACGAAGACAGGATATATATACAGTAAAATAACTGCAGCATCGTGAATAAGAAAAAACCTAGACTATACAATAAAGAAATTACGGCATATTACATCCACTAGGCATCAAAGTTCGCCACTATGATAATAAAGCACAAGCATACAGCAGATTACATACATGGGGCATCAAAGATCGCCACCAGTGCAAATAAACACGCCGACAAAATAATATACAAAACCGATAGCACTTCAATAGAGTTCAAGAAAGGTTAGCCCTGCTGGGGAGCTGCAGCGCAAGCAGCTAAGCAAGATGATGAGACTGCGCTTGTTCAACACTTATATCTTCCTCACTCTGAAAGATAAACAAGCAGACAAATGACAGGTTTTGCATATAAAAGTATCAATGCTGACAATTCATCACATTTCTTACTGACGAATACAGTGACACAGTTTAAAATTGCATTAACACAATATGATTTTGTTCAGGTCAAGACATGGCAGGAAATGACATTGTGAAGGAGTTGGCAGCTTCACGGCACCACTGGATTACAGATCAATAACTCATAAGTATCAATGGTTAGTGTGCTGTCAATTTATACCATTTCAGATTGGCAAATAAAGAGATGGTTTAAATAATAGTAGAACGATATGACATTGTTCATAGTTAAGACATTGCAGAATATGACATTGTGCTGTAGTGGGTACGTTCACCACACCACTGGATTACGGATGAAGAATAGAAGCATACCTGCAGTGCAAAAGAAGATCACTTACTCTGTATAGTTTAATTTACATGATATGAAGAAGGAACTTGGTTGTACAACTGAAAACTTAAATTGAGAAAGGACAAACTTTTGTTTATGAACTACATAATAAACATTAAACAAGCAATTTAATGCAAACACCAAATATAAACAGCTGTTGCAGTCATGCCTAACCAAATATATACAACAAAGTTTGAAGGCTTGAGATGGACAAACTTACATTATTGGTGAAGACGGGCTCTATAAAGGCCTTGTCCATGCTGATGGGGGGGGGGGGCAATTCAAGAAGTTTACCACAGAATCTTCTTCAAAAGCATTGCCTTTATTCTACATTTTGTTAAGAGTAAATATAGATGTGATAATATACGAAAAAATGGAGAATATTTAAGATAAGATGAAGAGTGATGCTACATAACCAAGTAGCTATAAATGTAAGTGCAGCGATACAGGCAAAAGGTACAGCCAAGAGCAATGCATAGCTAAACTTCTTCCATACCAACCTTATGGTCAGAGTAAATATAGATCTGATGTGTAGAAAATGGAGGGCAAAGGAAAATAAGCTGCAGAGTGATGGTACATGAACAACTACCTGTCATTATAAGTACACTGATAAATGACAGCATGTACTTACAAGAACAATGCAGAGCTAAAAAAACATTGGCATTGGATATATTCTACACTAATGTAACCATTCATACAGATCAGATAATTTCGAGCGAACAATTGATAAGTATCATGCATACTTATGTCACATAATGAACCAGGTATGTATGCAAGTACAGTGATACAGGACAACAGGTACTAACAAGAGCAAAGCAGCGGGCAGCATATTTGCCATATCCTGTCGTTCTTGTCAAACCGGAATTCTTCTTCGAGCAGATTTCCTGCAAAAAAGATCCGTAAGGCACATGCGGAAAAGTAGAAGTTCAAATTTTCATGTGATTTCATAGACAGTACCTCATCCTGGGAAAGAGACCAGTGCATAACAAGGTTTTTCCATTCAATGTCTTCTAAATTTAGCACAGGAGACTTCACCGGAAATTCGTTTATAGACTTGCCATCAAAGTGTGATTTCCTTAGGTAACACCGATACTGCTGTAACGCTTCCTTGAAAAGCACAAGCAAGCTTTGCTCGTCATGACTATCCAGATTGACCCTCGCCTAGTTACAACAATGTAATGTAAATCATTGATGTGTTCAATCAGCAGAAAACAGGAAAATAATAACCATGAATAATAGCACTTACACGTAAGTTGGACAGGAAGATGTGAAAATGGTGTTTGTCTTCATAATAATCTTCCCATGATGGGAATATATGCACGTAGTCCCAAACAACATTGAAAGCATTGTCTTTTAAACTGGGAATAAATGGAATGGGGTTCCAATCTGCAAGAATTGGTCGTCTCTGCAGTTGGGATAGGTCTTCGGCCGGTGGACTTGCTGTACTTTTTGCTGGAGTGGGATTTTTCTGTGGTACAGCTGGTGCTCTGGCAAATGAAATCGGTATACCTTTTGCTGGAGTGCAGGTCCTGTGTGGTGGGGCTAGAGGTGTGGCCAGTGAAGTATGGGTACAGTCTGCTAGAGTCGGTCCTACGTTTTGTGTCACTGGTTGTACAGCCAATATAAGTGGGGTGCTGTATCATTTCTCCGGCACCACCACGTTTTTCAAGGACTTTGCTGGTGCTCCTTCAGGTTCAGCAATCACCCTCTTCCTTTTTGATGTCTGATGCACAAGAACAACATTTGAGTGGAAAAAATGGTATGATGACAGATGGAATATGTATTGATAATGGATGGGCATGGCATCTCGACATATATGATGAGTAAACTAAGTAGATGGTGGTGCAACAAAGTAGAAGAAATGCAAGACAACATATGCAAGATACCCGCAATCAATAAAACATTGCCAAATTAGAACATGCACCTTGATGGGTGAACAGGACAGGCCATCTGCCTTTGACTCCTCGAGGCTAGAATAGTCATTAGGATCATATTCTGAACAAGAATCAACAGGTGAGGAGCGTATGAGTTTCATTGCATCCAGAATGGCACTCAATGCCTTGGTGCCAATTTTGTAAGTCATTGCAGTGTTTAGCTTCAAGAGTGGACTGTTGTTAGTGCAACACAAAGCAGCTACACAGATCATAGTGTAGATATAATGGGAAAACCTTAAGCATCAGAGTGAAATCAGCAAAGTGGAACTTGCTGGAATATATGTGCTAGTATTGTCGGTACGGCTAGAAAGGCTTTGGATACTAGCTCTCTTCAAGTGAAGGTGCGGTACTGTTAAAATCAGTGTAACTCTCAAAGGCGACACAACTCCCCGCATTTCCTTGCTATTCTTATAGGATTCAAGTGGGTAGGCCACTACAAATCCTATTCCTATGTTTACAAGATCCTACGAATCAAAGAGGCTCAAAGTGTCCATCACAACCGTCCGTATAGACCTCTACACTGCAAATGTCCCTGCTCATCTTCAGTACAAGGAACATACTATACTACTATCATATTCCCTCTATTCCAAAATATACGTCTTGGTAGAGATTTCCACTATGGATCACATACAGATGTATCCAGATACATTTTAGAGTGTAGATTCACTCATTTTGCTCCATATGTAGTGCATGGTGGAATCTATACAAAGACATGTAATTAGGAACGGAGAGAGTACATATTAAAGAAGAATGGAAGAGGAACATGGTAAAGAAGAGCAAGCAAATTTTGGATATGTCGGGACCCCGATTCTAAGTCACACCGATCTAGCATGTAACACCTCATATCACTTTGCGGCCTCACGCACGGTATTCCCACGGGTGTCGCCTTACCATGGCCCAGGACCGTTTGCGCCTTTTGGCTCACGTATATGATAGTGTCGCTAGCATCCATATGACAGAGAACCCGGGCTGACAGGACTAGTCGTGAACCCAAAGCGGCACTAACCCATGGGGACAAGCATACATGAATCAACCTCGAGCATGTCGGTCAGCAGCGTGTGAATCCGGACTGTAGCACTGGGCTAACAGGACTCCGGTAACCCGGGCTGTAGCAGGCTAGGCAGGACTCCGGATGTCACCGCGTGACATTTCCCCGAAGGGACAGACACAGGAACGAAGTGAAACACATGCCGGCCAGTCAAGTGTCCTGAACAGTAGTGCTGGGCTAGCATGACTCCGGTGAACCAGGCTATAGCGGACTACCATGGCTCAAGGAAGCACTAGACCACATTTCCCCATAAGAGAGGCTGGCAAGGACAAACAACTAGATTGTCGGATCCCACACATAGCAATACACATCACACGTATGCATAACATGCAAGTATGTGAGGTACAACATGGCATCACAACATAACGCAACTCATATAGATAAACGCTCAGAAGAGCCACATAGCATAAATACAAACAGGGGTCACATGTCCCATCATTCAGAGTATACAAGCAACGGAAGCATTACATGTCTGAGTACAGACAACCACAAAAGAAAAAGGCCGAGAAGCCTGACTATCTACAAGTCCCTCCAAGGTACAAGATTGTAGCTGAGGTAACAAGCTATTCGTTGAAGTCCAAGCGGTACTACTAGTGAGACAGATGTCTCATCTGCAAAACATAAATAAAGAAAACGTGAGTACAAGGGTACTCAGCAAGACTTACGTCAGATCCTATCATACATGCATTTGTATCAAGAAGGTAATGTGGGGTTTAGTTGCAGCAAGCCAGCTTTGACTCAGTGGCTATCCTGTTCTACGACTATGAGAAACTCCTTTGAGGTGAGGCAGCGCACACGAGTCCACTAATCACCACATCAATACACTACTATGGATTCATCCCTATCTCTCCTACAAGAAGGCCATCCATAGCACTCACACTTGTCTTGAGCATTTTAGAGTATCCACTTTAAGTTGTCTATGTACCACGTAAGCATCCAAGAAGTCCATAACCGAGGACACGGCTATTCGAATAGATCATGATAACCCTTCAGGGGTGTACTTCATCACACACGCTCTCACCACTCATCACCATATACCCGTCATGTATCTCGGAAACCTTCAAGCGGAAGCCTGGCGAGGGTGTCGGCCACGACCTAACTAACCACGCAAGACTCTAGTGCAGGTTTATCACCTATTTGGGTTCCATCCGCAAGGAGATCCGGCCGGGGTGTCACTCACAGCCCCAAACGATGTGAGCAGGGTTCCCAAGCTCACCATCCGGGTGCCACTTGGTACACCGTGCCACCTGTGCCTAGTCTGTCCCAAGCCCACCCTGCCGGGTGCCACTCGGTAGAAAATTAGCACTACCTACAAACACCAGAAACTATTTGCAACTCCTGGACAGAGATCAAGGCGGTTAATAAGCCGAGAGAGCTTGGAGCGCCCGAAGCCCAATGTGTGGTAGTAGCTAGTCATTGGACAACTTACACAGAACTCAGTTCTTAAGAACGGTCCCAATGAGACAACCCACCATGTACTCCTACATGGCCTCTCACCGCTACCTTTACCAAATCGTGTTCAGATGCTTAACTCTCATTACCAGAACATACCATAACATTCCAATTCATTCCCGATGAATCAGACCAGACACAACTCTAAGCAATAGCAGGCATGGCATGGCAAGAACACAACAAGGCTCAATCAACTCCTACACATGCTAGTGGGTTTTAACTATTTACTGTGGCAATGACAGGTCATGCAGAGGAATGGGTTCAACTACCGCAGCATAAAGTAGCAGTTGAATCGTTGTTGTCCTAATGCAATAACTGAGAGCAGGAGCGAGAGAGTAGGATTGTATCGGAATGAACAAGGGGGGTTGCTTGCCTGGTAGATCAATAGGGGGGGCACTGCTCCACTGATAGGTGCTCCCGAACACTTTCCGGAGTAGGACCTATCGAGAAGGAACGGTGTCGAAAATCAAACACAAGTATATGCAACAATATGATGCATGATAATGGCATGAATATGTGATGTTGTTTGAGTTAATGCATCTGGCATTTATCTAGTTGAGGTCCATTTGAACCAAGGGTTCAAATGCAACTCCAAAATAAGCCCTTAAATATGCCATAAGTTTTTTTTCATATATACAGCATGTATAGGTGGGTTTGTCATGCATGAAAATGGTACAGATGGATAGATTGAATTTTTCTGATCATTTTTCATATATAAATTATTTCAATCTGAGCTACGGTTGAATTTCTATGAATTTTTGAAGTTTTGAACATTTTCTGGGATTTCCTATTTAAAAATAATTCCAGAAAAAGAATAACTGCATCAGCATTGCGTCATGCCTACATCAGCAGGTCAACGGAGCTGACCAGGTTAAACCTGACGTGTGGGGTCCACACGTCAGTGACTCAGTTAGTTCACAGGGGGTTTATTTAGCCTAATTAGGATTAGTGGGCGCCGGGCCCACTGGTCAGTGACTAACTAGGTAACTAACCTAGGTTAATTAGTGTTAATCTAATACTAACTAAATGTTAGGGGGGTGGCCCATGCGTCAGTGACACAAGGGGAAGGGTCAACCCCGGTCAGCGGGTCAAAGCCACCGGCGGCTTGACGCCGGCGAGCCAGACGCGACGGAGGGCCTCAGATTTCGCCCTCTGGCGACCATTTGGACGGCGGAGACCACTAGCGAGGAGCCAGCGCTCGTCCGCATCATCTGGAGCAAGTGGGAGAGGCGGGGACGGCCGGAGCTCGCCGGAGCGGAGCTCGGGGCGGCGGCCGGAGCACGGGCTTCAAGCGGGAGCCGGCTGTGGGGCACGGGGAGGCCACACGAGGGGCTCTGTGGAACCCTGGTGGCACCAGGAGCACGGTGATGTGCTCGGTTGCGGGTTGCAGTGGCCAGGGCGACGACGGCGACATAGACGACAGCGAGGAGCTACGGCCACGGCGGGGAAAGGGGCTACGGCGTGCAGGCGGCTAAATGGAGAGAGGGAAATGGCGTAGAAGCTCACGGCGGTTCGGACGAGGCGGTCGGCGAGCTCGGGGACGCGTTGAAGATGATGGGGCGGCGAAGACGATCTCCGGCGACCGGAGATGAAGACTGCGGCGATGGAGGCGCTCCAGAGCCTCCCGTGGCGCGTGGCTCGACGGAGAGCTTCAGGGCGAGGTGGCGGAGCTCGCAGACACGGATAGAGGGCGAGGGGGAGGCGGTGGCTGCGGCAACGGTGGCCGGTGGCGATGGCAGCGCTCGGCCGTGAGCGAGGAAGGGCGAGAGAGAGGAGGGGAGGCCACTAGAGAGAGGGAGAGAGATTCGGGGAAGTGCGTGGTGTCGTTGGGTGCCTCCAACGGCGAGCGGGGAAGCAGGAGGTGGCCGGCGTGTGCTCGCGCGCGTCGGGCACAGCGCCCCGTCCTCCTGGCAGGAGGTAGGCGACGACTGGTGTCGGCCAGCTGGCTGGGCTGGCCTGCTGGGCCGCTGGGCTGCCAGGTAGGAGGCCCCGGTAAGGGTTTTTCCTTTATTTGTTTTATTTTCTATTTTTCTGACATTTGTTTTGATTTAATAAAAATACTAAATCATTTTATTTTATTCTGTAAATTTTAGTAGGGACTAGTTGGACCACTCCAAAGCCCCTCACCAAAATTCAGAATTATTGGACAATATTTTATATATAATGAAATATTTATTCAACGCAAATAATTACTAGATTAATTCCAAATGCCCAAAATAATACTTATGAGCTACTAAAGATATTGGTTTGATTTTTATCTCTGTCCAATATTTTCACAGAGCATCATGAACATTTTCTTGGACCTTTTTGGAGAAATTTTTATCTGGGTCATTTCCAGAAATGACTTCTGAGGGTTTCACAATCCCCATTTCAAAGTTAAATGAAATTTAAACATGATGCACACATGACTAGCTAGCCTAGGTCATACCAGAACTAGGGATGTGACAACTCGCCCCCACTCGAAGAAATCTCGTCCCGAGATTCAGGAGTCGGCGGGAAGAAAGCGGGGTACTCAAGTTGAAGACGAACTTCATGCTCCCAAGTAGCTTCTCTCTCGGAATGATGAGACCACTGAACCTTGAGAAACTTGATGTTATGACGTCGAGTGACACGCTCTGCTTGTTCAAGGATGTGAACATGGTACTCTCGATATGTGAGGTTATCTTGGAGAGCAAGCATTTCGTGGTCCACTCCGCGGATGGGATCCGAGAAGCAACACCTGAGTTGAGAGACGTGGAAGACATCATGAACTCGAGAAAGATGTGGTGGTAGTTACAACTGGTAGGCAACCTCTCCTCGTTTAGCGAGAATGAGAAAGGGACCAATGTAACGAGGAGCCAACTTGCCCTTGATACCGAATCGATGGGTACCCTTCAAAGGGGTAACCCGAAGGTAAGCTTTGTCGCCAATTTCATAAGCCACTTCCTTATGACAATGGTCATACTGGCTCTTTTGACGAGATTGGGCTGTTTTCAAATTCTCACGAATGACGCGAACTTGCTCTTCTGCCTCCTGGATCATATCCGGTCCAAAGAATTGTCTTTCACCGGTTTCTAACCAGTTCAAAGGTGTTCGACATCTTCGTCCATACAGAATCTCAAAAGGAGCTTTCTTGAGGCTGGTTTGGTAGCTGTTGTTATAAGCAAACTCGGTGAAGGGAAGACACTTCTCCCAATCCATACCAAATGAGATAACACAAGCTCTAAGCATGTCTTCAAGAATCTGGTTGACCCTTTCCACCTGACCACTTGATTGAGGGTGGAAAGCAGTACTGAAGGAAAGATGGGTGCCCATGGCAGTTTGGAAACTCTCCCAGAAATGTGAAGTGAAAAGACTACCACGGTCTGAATTGATCTCTAGTGGAACACCATGAAGTGATACTATTCGAGAAATATATAAGTCAGCGAGCTGACTAGCAGTGATACTCTCTCGAACGGGTAGGAAGTGAGCCACTTTGGAAAGACGATCAATGACTACGAAGATAGCATTATTCTCTCCCTTGGTCCTGGGAAAGCCGGTGATGAAGTCCATACCAACTTTATCCCATTTCCACTCAGGAATAGCTAAAGGTTGAAGGGTGCGAGCAGGTCTCTGATGCTCTGCCTTCACGCGACGACAAACGTCACAGTTAGCAATAAATTGAGCAATTTCTCTCTTCATCCTAGTCTACCAGAACCTCTGGCGTAGGTCCTGATACATCTTAGTACTACCGGGATGAATCGTGAGAGGAGATTCATGCGCCTCCTTAAGGATTAATTGTCGAAGATGTTGATTCTTGGGAACCACCAAGCGACTCTCAAAGAAAACAACACCACGATCATCTATAGAGAAACTACCACCAACTCCCTTGTTAATGTTTCTCTTGATCCGGGAAATTCCCGTATCCTGCTGCTGAGCAGAGATGATTTGATCCACAAGAGTAGGTTTCGCCACCAAGGTAGAAAGGAATCCGTGAGGAGCAAGGTGGAGGTTAAGCTTACATAATTCCTCATGGAGAAATGGTTGGCCCTGCTGCAACAAGAGATTTTTGCAATAGGACTTACGACTTAGCGCATCCGCCATGACATTCCCCTTACCTGGGGTGTAGGTAATCCCTAAATCATAATCTGAGATCAACTCCAACCAACGTCTTTGCCTCAGGTTCAAATCTGGTTGGGTGAAGATATATTTGAGACTCTGGTGGTCGGTGTAAATATCGCAACGTTTACCAAGAAGGTAATGTCGCCATGTCTTAAGGGCATAGACTACGGCTGCAAGCTCTAGATCATGTGTAGGATAATTCTCCTCATGTGGATGCAACTGTCGAGATGCATAGGCAATCACATGGCGATCTTGCATAAGAATGCAACCTAGTCCCTGTCGTGAGGCATCGCAGTAGATAACAAAGTCCTTAGTGAAATCCGGTGGCACAAGTATGGGAGCAGAAGTCAGGCGTCTTTTTAGTTCCTGAAAACTATGCTCACACTGTGGGGACCACTCAAACTTTTTATCTTTCTTGAGAAGTTCTGTGAGAGGTTTGGCCACTTTGGAGAAGTTCTCAACGAATCGGCGACAATAACTGGCTAGTACAAGGAAACTCCTAACTTGCTTAACTATTTCAGGCAGAGTCCAATCAAGAACGGCCTAAACTCTTTCGGGATTGACAGCAATGCCCTTACCAGAGATTACGTGGCCGAGATAGGTCACTTCTGGCAACCAAAATTCGCACTTGGAGAACTTGGCATAAAGGCAGTGCTCTCTGAGTTTTTCTAGCACAAGTCTAAGATGTTCGGCATGATCTTCCTCGTTCTTCGAGTAAATAAGAATATCATCGAGGTAAACCACGACGAACTTATCTAAGTACTCCATGAAGATCGAGTTCATCAAGCGGGAGAAAGTAGCTGGAGCGTTGGTTAGACCAAAAGACATGACGGTGTACTCGTACTGACCATAACGAGTGACAAAAGCCGTCTTAGGAATATCCCCATTTCTGATCTTGATTTGGTGGTAGCCTAACCTCAAATCCATCTTGGAAAAGACTAAGGATCCAGCGAGCTGATCATACAAGTCGTTGATCCTGGGGAGTGGATACTTGTTCTTTATCGTGACCAAATTAACGGGACGATAATCTACAACCATCTGGTCCGTACCATCCTTCTTCTTGACGAAGAGGACGGGGCAAGCCCAGGGAGAAGAACTAGGACGGATGAAACCCTTTTGCAAGGATTCATCGAGTTGTTTCTTAAGCTCAGCTAGTTCTAAGGGTGCCATCTTGTAAGGTCTCCTAGAGATTGGAGCGGTTCCTGGGATAAGATCTATGACAAATTCTACATCTCTGTCAGGTGGAATACCTGGCAGTTCCTCTGGAAAGACATCCGGAAAGTCACGGACTACTGGGATATCTTCAAGGTCAGGAAGAGGGTTGGCATTAAGAGAATAGAGCTGACGCTTTGCAACCCTAGTGAAGACGGTGACTATCTTGCCAGATGGGTGTGTAAGCTGAACAGACCTAGTGTAACAATCAATCTTGGCATAATGAGCTTTCATCCAGTCCATACCCAAAATGATGTTAATATCCATAGACTTGAGGGCTATAAGTGATGCAAGGAATACAAGTCTGTCAACAAGGATTTCATTACCATGGCTTACACTAGAAGTTTGCCATTTGGATCCAGGAGTTTGAATTACTAGTGGAGAGGGCATATCACAAAAGGATATGTTGTGCAAGCTGGCATAACTTTCGGAAATGAAGGAATGAGATGCTCCGGTATCAAACAGAACCGAAGTTGGATGACAGTTGACAAGGAGTGTACCAAGAACGACATTCGGATCATCATGAGTGTCTTTAGCTGAGACGTGATGCACACATCCACGTTCAGTGGGAGCTGACTTGACACTAATCATCTTGCGTGATGGCTTACCACGGCCAACAGACTTCTCAGGCTGGGGTGGAGCATAGTTGGTTTGAGAGCAGTCACGTGCATAGTGTCCTGGCTCTCCGCATGAGAAACAAGTCCCTGAAGTAGGACGTGGACCCGCATTGACAAGCGGTCTACCAATAGGCCTGGGTGGAGCATGTAACTGAACTGGGTGAGGTGCCACACAAGATGGCCTCAGTGAATATCTGGGTGGAAGAGCGGAGTTCGGAACCCAAATCCGGCACTTCTGCGAACTAGAACCGGAGAAAGAAACCAAATCACGGGTGTGCTTACGAGACTCCTCGTAAGTGAGCTGAGCTGTCTCCGCATTAATGGCCTTGTTCACAAGAGCCTGGAATGTATTACAATGATGCAAGTGGAGATCACGACGCAACTTGGGGTTGAGACCTTTCCGGAACCTAGCCTGCTTCTTGGCGTCTGTGGACACTTCTTCTGTAGCATAGCGGGCAAGGTTCTCAAACTCTCTGCTGTAAGCATCAACAACCATCTTACTCTGGGTGAAACTACAAAACTCTTCTCTCTTGCGATCAATGAGAGCCTGAGGAATGTGATGCTCGCGAAAAGCCTCAGTGAAATCTCTCCAGGTAGGAATTTGACCAGCTGGAAGCATAGCCTCATAGTTCTGCCACCAGAGACTAGCAGGACCTTCCAGGTGATATGCAGCATAAGTGACCTTGTCACTTTCAGCTACGTTCGCAGAACGCAGCTTGTGTGTGATACTATGGAGCCAGTCATCTGCATCGAGTGGCTCAATGGAATGATGGAAGGTGGGTGGTTTCAGATCAATGAAATCCTGGATGGTCGCTGACTCTTTGCACTGATGGGAGGTGTTCTCCTCAATACGTGCTAGCAAGCGGTTAGACTCACGCTTGTTCCTCTCAACCTCTAACATGAACTCTGCCAATGAAGACTGGTCGGGAGGATCCTCATCCCTACCATCTCCGTGGTTCTGGCTACGAGCAACAGAACTTCGGTTAACTGACGACATCCTGAAGAACCAACCAAGCATACAAGGATGGATTCAGCATCATGATAAGGATGTAGAATACAGTACGAGGAAAAATACTATCTCTTGAACTCCTAGGACAATTCCGGCAGCATAACGACAGTAAAATGCTCGAAATGAGACATTCTGCAAAAGACGGAGTAGCACCATACTCAACATCATCACTCAAGGTTCTGAGATATTGCTAAATAGGTTACACCGGAGGTACTCAAACTGGGATATGACTCAGATCAACCAAACCTTAGAGACTACGGAGTAGTAACACATGATCCTGATAGACGGAAGAGAAAGCCTAGTTCCTTAACCCCGTAGGAAAGATAGGATGACTCAGATCAGAAGGCATGAGGTATAAGGAGTAAAAAGAGCCCTACGTTCCCTTCCACAATCAATTCCCCTATATAGCTAAAGAATTTCTAGACTCAACTTCGACCAGGTTGGCTTGGCAATCCTACAGGCAGTCAGGCTCTGATACCAAAGCTGTCGGGACCCCGATTCTAAGTCACACCGATCTAGCATGTAACACCTCATATCACTTTGCGGCCTCACACACGGTATTCCCACGGGTGTCGCTTTACCATGGCCCGGGACCGTTTGCGCCTTTTGGCTCACGTATATGATAGTGTCACTGGCATCCATATGACAGAGAACCCGGGCCGACATGACTAGTCGTGAACCCAAAGCGACACTAACCCATGGGGACAGGCATACATGAATCAACCTCGAGCATGTCGGTCAGCAGCGTGTGAATCGGGACTGTAGCACTGGGCTAACAAGACTCCGGTAACCCGGGCTGTAGCAGGATAGGCAGGACTCCGGATGTCACCGCGTGACATTTCCCCGAAGGGACAGACACAGGAACGAAGTGAATACCATGCCGGCCAGTCAAGTGTCCTGAACAGTAGTGCTGGGCTAGCAGGACTCTGGTGAACCGGGCTGTAGCGGACTACTATGGCTCAAGGAAGCACTAGACTACATTTCCCCATAAGAGAGGCTGCCAAGGACAAACAACTAGATTGTCGGATCCCACACATAGCAATACACGACACACATACACATAACATGCAAGTATGTGAGGTACAACATGGCATCACAACATAACGCAACTCATATAGATAAAGGCTCAGAAGAGCCACATAGCATAAATACAAACAGGGGTCACATGACCTATCATTCAGAGCATACAAGCAACGGAAGCATTACATGTCTGAGTACAGACAACTACAAAAGAAAAAGGCCGAGAAGCCTGACTATCTACAAGTCCCTCCAAGGTACAAGATCGTAGCTGAGGTAACAAGCTATTCGTCGAAGTCCAAGCGGTACTACTAGTGAGACAGATGTCTCATCTGCAAAACATAAATAAAGCAAACGTGAGTACAAGGGTACTCAGCAAGACTTACGTCAGATCCTATCATACATGCATTTGTATCAAGAAGGTAATGTGGGGTTTAGTTGCAGCAAGCCAGCTTTAACTCAGTGGCTATCTTGTTCTACGACTATGAGAAACTCCTTTGAGGTGAGGCAGCGCACACGAGTCCACTAATCACCACATCAATACACTACTATGGCTGCATCCCCGTCTCTCCTACGAGAAGGCCATCCATAGCACTCACACTTGTCTTGAGCATTTTAGAGTATCCACTTTAAGTTGTCTATGTACCACGTAAGCATCCAAGAAGTCCATAACCGAGGACACGGCTATTCGAATAGATCATGATAACCCTGCAGGGGTGTACTTCATCACACACGCTCTCACCACTTATCACCATATACCCATCATGTATCTCGGCAACCTTCAAGCGGAAGCCTGGCAAGGGTGTCGGCCACGACCTAACTAACCACGCAAGACTCTAGTCCAGGTTTATCACCTATTTGGGTTCCATCCGCAAGGAGATCCGGCCGGGGTGTCGCTCACGACCCCAAACGATGTGAGCAGGGTTCCCAAGCCCACCATCCGGGTGCCACTTGGTACACTGTGCCACCTGTGCCTAGTCTGTCCCGAGCCCACCCTGCCGGGTGCCACTCGGTAGAAAATTAGCACTACCTACAAACACCAGAAACTATTTGCAACTCCTGGACAGAGATCAAGGCGGTTAATAAGCCGAGAGAGCTTGGAGCGCCCGGAGCCCAATGTGTGGTAGTAGCTAGTCATTGGACAACTTACACAGAACTCAATTCTTAAGGACGGTCCCAATGAGACAACCCACCATGTACTCCTACATGGCCTCTCACCGCTACCTTTACCAAATCATGTTCAGATGCTTAACTCTCATTACCAGAACATACCATAACATTCCAATTCATTCCCGATGAATCAGACCTGACACAACTCTAAGCAATAGCAGGCATGGCATGGCAAGAACACAACATGGCTCAATCAACTCCTACACATGCTAGTGGGTTTTAACTATTTACTGTGGCAATGACAGGTCATGCAGAGGAATGGGTTCAACTACCGCAGCATAAAGTAGCAGTTGAATCGTTGTTGTCCTAATGCAATAACTGAGAGCAGGAGCGAGAGAGTAGGATTGTATCGGAATGAACAAGGGGGGTTGCTTGCCTGGTAGATCAATAGGGGGGGCACTGCTCCACTGATAGGTGCTCCCGAACACTTTCCGGAGCAGGACCTATCGAGAAGGAATGGTGTCGAAAATCAAACACAAGTATATGCAACAATATGATGCATGATCATGGCATGAATATGTGATGTTGTTTGAGTTAATGCATCTGGCATTTATCTAGTTGAGGTCCATTTGAACCAAGGGTTCAAATGCAACTCCAAAATAATCCCTTAAATATGCCATAAGTGTGTTTTCATATATACAGCATGTATAGGTGGGTTTGTCATGCATGAAAATGGTACAGATGGATAGATTGAATTTTTTTGATCATTTTTCATATATAAATTATTTCAATCTGAGCTACGGTTGAATTTCTATGAATTTTTGAAGTTTTGAACATTTTCTGGAATTTCCTGTTTAAAAATAGTTCCAAAAAAAGAATAACTGCGTCAGCATTGCGTCATGCCTGCGTCAGCAGGTCAACGGAGCTAACCAGGTCAAACCTGACATGTGGGGTCCACACGTCAGTGACTCAGTTAGTTCAGAGGGGGTTTATTTAGCCTAATTAGGATTAGTGGGCGCCGGGCCCACTGGTCAGTGACTAACTAGGTAACTAACCTAGGTTAATTAGTGTTAATCTAATACTAACTAAATGTCAGGGGGTGGCCCACGCGTTAGTGACACAAGGGGGAGGGTCAACCCTGGTCAGCGGGTCAAAGCCACCGGCGGCCTGACGCCGGCGAGCCAGACGCGGTGGAGGGCCTCGGATTTCGCCCTCCGGCGACCATTTGGACGGCGGAGACCACTGGCGAAGAGACAGCGCTCGTCCGCGTCATCTGGAGCAAGTCGGAGAGGCGGGGACGGCCGGAGCTCGCTAGAGCGGAGCTCGGGGCGGCGGCCGGAGCACGGGCTTCAAGCGGGAGCGGGCTGTAGGGCACGGGGAGGCCACCCGAGGGGCTCTGCGGCACCCTCGTGGCACCAGGAGCACGGTGACATGCTCGGTTGCGGGCTGTGGTGACCAGGGCGACGGCGGCGACATAGACGGTGGCGAGGAGCTACGGCCACGGCGGGTAAAGGGGCTATGACGTGCAGGCGGCTAAACAGAGAGAGGGAAATGGTGTACAAGCTCACGGCGGTTCGGACGAGGCGGTCGGCAAGCTCGGGGACGCATTGAAGACGACGGGGCGGCGAAGACGATCTCCGGCCACCGGAGATGAAGACGGCGGCGATGGAGGCGCTCCAGGGCCTCCCGAGGCGCGTGGCTCGACGGAGAGCTTCAGGGCGAGGTGGCGGAGCTCCCAGACACGGAGAGAGGGCGAGGGGGAGGCGGTGGCTGCGGCAACGGTGGCCGGTGGCGATGGCAGCGCTCGGCCGTGAGCGAGGAAGGGCGAGAGAGAGGAGGGGAGGCCACTGGAGAGAGGGAGAGAGATTCGGGGAAGTGCGTGGCGTCGTTGGGTGCCTCCAGCGGCGAGCAGGGAAGCAGGCGGTGGCCGGCGTGTGCTCGCGCGCGTCGGGCACACGCGCGCCGTCCTCCTGGCAGGAGGTAGGCAACGACTAGCGTCGGCCAGCTAGCTGGGCTGGCCTGCCGGGCCGCTGGGCTGCCAGGTAGGAGGCCCAGGTAAGGGTTTGTCCTTTATTTGTTTTCTTTTCTATTTTTCTGACATTTGTTTTGATTTAATAAAAATACTAAATCATTTTATTTTATTATGTAAATTTTAGTAGGGACTAGTTGGACCACTCCAAAGCCCCTCACTAAAATTTAGAATTATTGGACAATATTTTATATATAAGAAAATATTTATCCAACGCAAATAATTACTGGATTAATTCCAAATGCCCAAAATAATACTTATGAGCTCCTAAAGATATTGGTTTGATTTTTATCTCTGTCCAATATTTTCAGAGAGCATCATGAACATTTTCTTGTACCTTTTTGGAGAAATTTTTATCTGGGTCATTTCCAGAAATGACTTCTGAGGGTTTCACAATCCCCATTTCAAAGTTAAATGAAAGTTAAACATGATGCACACATGACTAGCTAGCCTAGGTCATACCAGAACTAGAGATGTGACAGGATAATACAATGTTGGTTGCGTCGTGCCCACACATGATGAACCAGAGCGCATTAAGAATGCAACTCCCAGCTGTCTCTCGACCATTTCAGGCGGTTGGATGAAGATCCTACGTCTCCTAACCCTTCTTCTTCCTCGTCTCTGATTCTTCCCATATAGAACACCGCACGGGCCGCCGGCCGGACCACCGGCCCCCACCGCCTGTGTTCCTCCGCCAGCCCCACCCCCACCCCCGCCCCAACCCCCACCCATGTCGAGTTTTCTTTGTTCGGCGAGGCCCCACAACCACCCGAGACCCTTCGATCACACTGGTGAACTTCGGCGAGCTCTGAAAAATCGACTGACCCAATTTTGAAATTTAGTCTACTGTGATTTAACTAGTGTGGAATATAAAAGGGGAAAACCATAAGCATTGGCAGTATAGTGTTGAGCGTGCCATGGCGGATCTGAAGGTGCAAACCGGACAAAGGCAACTTCGCAACCAAGACAAGAAATCAGAGTAAAGCAGTGGCGATCTATTTTCTTGCTACGATAAATAAGTTGAGCAGATACGAAAGAGTACCGCCTCTGGTGCGGTGTCGTGTATGCATCTACTGAGAATTTGACGGTGCTGCGGTAGCGATGGCTGTCGGTGGCGTGGAAGCAGATCTAGGAGGGTAGACGGTGGTGGCGGGGCGCGGTGGATGAGACGGTCGTAGGAGCGGCGCCGGCAAGGTGGACGACGGTGGGGATGAAGCGAGAGGACGGGATGCAAGGATCCCGGTCCGAAGCCGTGGATGAGAGAGGTCAATCTCTTGTAATGGACGGCGGCATCGGGGTATCAGCTCCGGCATGGTGGAGGAGGACGGCGGTGGATGCGGTGGCGGATGGCGGCGGACGGAGGAGGGTGGGGTGGAGAGGGTGTTTTGGTGCCCACGGAGTACGAATGGGGAAAAGGGAGGTAGAGAGGAAGGGGGAACCATGTATTCAGTGTGTGCTTGTCTCAAATGCGAGGAAATTTACAAACTTAGCCCTCGTTTCAAATTTCTACTACATCATAGCAACATTAGTCGGTTGGGGATAGGACGATAATCTCGCATACACCGAATATTTGCCGACGAGAGTTTGTTTTTGGAGCCCACCATGTATGAATATGAATCGGGGAGGGAGTCGATTTCGGCCAAGGACACACTATGTTTCGGCGCCCACCGTGTATGAATCCGGGTGAGAGGCGGTTACGTCACGTTTGGGTGAAATTACAAACCTACCCTTATCGAAACCTATAGAAATCCAGCAGATAGGCTTTGCGTGGCAGGGTAGGCAGTACTGATTTCCATCTCGCAGATTTTGGTTTCGGGCGGTTACTGCGACTTTCCCCGCTTCGTTCAAATTTTGCAGAGTGCACGTTTACCGTGCCAACTCAATTCGAATCCCGTTTGTATTCTATTTTTTTTGGACGGGATCCATTTTCAATTGGAATTACATTCTATATACATCATTTTTTTATATATACTTTCAAAAGCACAACAAATAATTCTGCTCCTTTATATGTATAATATGATTTACAAATACAACGATCTCGAAATCTTAAGATTGAATTCAAAAAAATTTAACCAAATTATGTTCTACTAAAATGTATGGATCATTAATATCTACATATTAAATAACATAGATGTGCGTGAATTCATATGAGTATGCATGTTTGATAGATCAATTTTGGTTCGAGTATGGATTGCATGTATCATCATCTCGAATTCAAATATTTGAATCCCTTTTTTGTTCACTCCTTTCACGCCCATCTCTCTCGCATGCATGCTCCTTCAGGTAGCTATCACTCTCTTTTCTCCAGCTCACCCGCATGCTCACTTCATGTTTCTCCTATCCTCGCAAACATGGTCTCTCGACGTCTCCGTTGAGAAGTGTCACACTCTCCCTATCATTATACATTACACGGTTTTCATTATCTCTCACGTCTCTACTGTTCTCTGGTATCACTCCGTACCTAAGCTTTCTTTTTCACCGCCACACACACAGTCTCCACTCGTCTTTCACTTTGTCTTTCTCTCTATGGGATTCTCTCACACACCATATATGTCTCTACATATGACTCATACCACTAAAATTACTCTCTCTCTCTCCTGTAGACACAACATTTGTTGCGGTCTCCTTTTCGTCTCCATCCCAGACTGACATTATTCATTTATTTACCGATCAGACAACCCCGACTACTGTCTCCTCTCTCTTTCACAGACACACACACACACACACAACTCCTGCTTCCACTCCCCTTCCCGACTACCGTCTCTCTCTCACACACAAAACTCTCACTTTCGCACCCCGACTCGTATTTCTCTCACAAACATTTATCGACTAGCTAGCCTCTAGATAGGTTTATACACCCGCACACTCGTGCTTCCACCAGCGCATACATGTCTCTCTCCCGCTCCTTTTATCTATGTAGATTTTTCTTCCCTTCTTGAGACACGCCCTCTCGATCGTTCACACACACACTATGCCTCATTTTAAGTTGATACCTATCGCACACACACTCCTTGTGTCTTTGTCACACATGCACTCCGTCCTCCTCCACCCTCCCTCTCTCTCACACACACATGGGCTTTTTGCAACAACTAGCAAGATGCCCATGCGTTGCACGGGACATCAATATGCATTTGTATGAGTAGTTTATCTTGTGGGGGAAAAGGATGAAGGAGGGAAGGCCTTATTTGCAAATGTGGAGAGGGTGTGGGTATCTTTTTGCAAAATTGCCATAGTTTCCTTCCTATCCGTCAAATATAGATCGGACGACCTATATTGCAGGATGGCAGGCACACGATCATCACCGACAATGCTTTTTATAAGAGTAGGGATAAAAAATAGAGTTGGCGATGATGGTGGGCCTGCCGTCCTGCAATGTAGGTCGTCCGATTTATATCTGACGGATAGGAAGGAAAATATGGCAATTTACCCGCACTCTTCACCACATTTGCAGATAAGGCCTTCCCTCGTTCATTCTTTTCTCCCACAAGATCTTGATGTTCCGTGCAACGCATGGGCATCTTGCTAGTAAGAGTAGAAATTAGACATATACCACTTCTCGAATCTTGAACCAACAACATTCCTCCCTTATCTCATCAAAACTGCCAAAGGAATATATTTTGAGTGGAACATAACATATTTTTAGTGATATACGTATTTCAAAACTAGACTTTTTTCTATCAAATCGGTGAATATGTATTAATCTACTTTGATCATGTGGCAACGCATTGGCACATTGCTAGTAGTTATTATAATTTTTTGGACACCAGACAAACGGTGGAGTACATATACGAAGAGAAGAGGCGCACACACGCAGTCGGCCTCTCGCTGTCTCGCACACATGAGTGTTACGTAAAGGCGACGTTAACAAATAAACCCTAAAACCCTAGGTGCACGATTGCTACATTCGCGGGTACCGGGTACGTGGTGGAGCACCTTTGTAGGAATAGTCAGCTGAGCACGCCTCCTCGCCGCGTAATTTCTCTGACACGGACGCGACCTCTCATAACGCAGGCATTGAACCGGCGTGCCGGCCAAGAGGGCCGCACTCGCTACAGGCCCAGCTGAGCACGCCTCCTCGCCGCGTGCAACCAGCTTAAGACTGCCCCGCCTGCCTTCATTGAATCCGCGCGTGTGCCGGCAACACGTCCTTCCGCGAGCCGGCGGGCATTTTAGAACACAAAAAATGACTAAAATATAATTAATTTATGCATGGTCTTGACTTGTTGTGCTCGCACTGGTAGCTGGGACTAGTAGAGGATTTCTTTATTTATAACTCTCCTCACATTTTTTTGGCTTTGAAGTGAATCATGGTTGTGGACATTATGTATGAATGTGCAGATATCTATGAACATGAGTTTGATGTGGAAGTTGAACTTGGAATGTCGGGCTTGCGCGTGAACTATACCATGTCCAATGCTTCGCCTGTTATTGTTTGGAAAGTAATTGTTGTTATTACATGACCCAAAAAAATACATTTTGTGCCACATCAGTAGATGCACGGACATCACAACAGACGTGTTGACTGGATAAACATTTGAACCTAGATATTATGAAGGAAATTTTGTATTGACAACAGTTTTAGATAGCAGGAGACGCCTAGCCTGCTCTGCCTCTGCTAGCTTATCTCTGGCTTCTTCCATCTCTTCTTTGGCTTGGGTGAAGAGAGCATCTGATTGCTCTTTTCGCTTCTTCAAGAACTCAGCTATCTGCTCAAGGGCTGCTGCATGCTTTCTTTCAGCCTTCACTAATGCCACGAGCACACGAATAGCTGATGACTCCACCTAGCTTGTGTGTAATCCAGCATCATCTAGGAATTTGCACCTTGTGTCTAATCCAGCATCATTAGGGAACTGGCACCTTGTGTGTAATCCAGCCTCATTTTGGAAACATGATCTTGAGGTTGACCATACTTCCCTCCTCGCAGGAACTGCATCCTGACATGAAGTTACTTCTTTTTTTAGATCAATACTCAGAGCAACCCAGATCCATTTAGTAGAACCCAGATAAACAGAACTCGGAGAAGTGAATTCAAAAGGAAAAAATAAAACAAAACTACAAGGTGAGAACACCCACATCCTACATCAAGCTAAAAACGAAAGCGTTAGGACGATTAAGACTCTTCTTATTACACATCGAAGAACACCACGCTTAAGAGAAACAGAAACTACAACATATACACATCGAAGAACATGAGGCTACACAAAAGTAATTGAAAGGGTGTTACTTACCAAAGCTCGTTTTACAGGTTCGGTGCAGATCCTCTTTAACTTGCCACGCTCCCTGAAGATGTCCCGAATATCCCGTGTTTGGTCTTCATTGCTCCTCTGCATGTTCACACTCGTGGTTTTAAAATCTCAACATGGCAAGAGAAATATACTACTAGTAATACTCGCGCATCTCGTGGGCAACATTAAAGCACTCGTCTGCCATGTTAGAGCATCTCCAACAGAATCGCAACGCGCGGCGCTTTAAAAATCTCAACATGCTATCTCTACTCTCTCCTCTACTGTTCTATTTATTTTATATTTAATATTTATCTCTACTTCCTTTACTGTCTACTTTTTTCTCTATACTTTTTTTCTTGCAATATAGGCCGTCCGATTTATATCTGACAGATAGGAAGGAAACAAATGGGAATTTTGCAAAAAGTTACCCATACCCCTCTCCAGATTTGCAAATAAGGCCTTCCCTCGTTCATCCTTTTCCCCCACAAGATAAACTACTCATACAAATGCATCTTGATGCGTGCAACGCATGGGCATCTTGCTAGTTCTAAAAACCTTTCCATCATTTGCCACACTACTGGTTGGAGATGAAAAACCTACCCAAGCACAACGCGATATAGGAGCAATGCACAATTACAAGATGATATTCTGTTGGACAATGGAGACTATAACCAATTACTTTTATGGGAACAATAGCACCCAGGAAATTTGAAGGGTAGGTATGAACAAAATTGGAACTGCACATGTACTGCTAAGTGATTCAATACACACATTACCAATCGAGGAGGAGAACGATGGTCGCGATGGCCTCTGTGAGTAATGGTCGGCAACGGGAGTCAGTTCATTGTCCACGACGGTGGTACTTCTGCGCTTGGTGTCAGCTTCCGGGAAGCAGATCCGAGACCGTGGAAGATGATGTCGGGGAAGAGGCTCCATGTACGAAGACGACGGTGGACCGGCTCCAATGCGGCGTACGAGGTCATCGATGAGGCAGATGCGCTGCGGTGGACGAGTGCGCCGATGTAAAGGGGAGGAGCACGAAGGCTGCGGTGCCGTGGAGAAGTCTATTTTGCGGTGGGGATAGAAAATGGGGAGTATTCAGGTGTACTACTCTGGGTGTCGGGGTAGGGTTGGCTGGGTAGGGTGAACCTGAAGTTACGAAAATAGCCCCCTACCAACCGTCATCCATAGGCCTGTTCCGAAGGCTATGATGGTAACTTCCCACTGCTCGAATCAGGGTCACGGGAGATTTTCCCGCCGACCTCAAAATTTTGTGACACTGGACTCCTCATGTGGCGTGTTGAGTGATTCGGCTAAGCAACTAGGGAGTAGTAGTAGTAAACTCTGCATATTAGGTTTGACCGAAGTCAAACTTCCTAAAGTTTGACCAAGTTTATAGAAAAATATAAACATTTACCATAACAAATATGTATGATGTGAAAGTACATTCAATAATGAATCTAATGGTATTTATTTGTTATTGTATATGTTAATATTTTTTGTTATAAGCTTTCTGAGAGTTTACAAAACTTGACTTTGACCAATGCTAATACGCGGACTTAAATAAAAACGGAGGGAGTACACATTTGTTTTCTTAGTTTGCAGTGAACTAATCATTTGTTGAAATTGTGCAATAAATATATTAGTCTATTGACTTCGAATGTAATGGTCTATACAATTCAATAGTTACAATCATTGTCGAATCCCAAGATGTATACAAGGTCTATAGTACTTCACAACATGCTCAAACTCACATAATCCCAGTCAAATGAGAATCTAAATGCATTTCATAGTTATTACTTTGTAGGATGCAACAAAAACAACCATAACTCTACATCAGCCATTATAGAAGCAACATTTTGACATATCCCAATGTGTGAATGAAACATGCAGAGAGAGCTTTTGAAGATGGAGCAGATAGGGTGGGAAAGATTGTATGTATGTGGACGAGAGAGTCGGAGACAAACCTAACGAGACAGATAGAGATAGAGAGAGAAAGAGAGAGGAAGAAGTTAGGTCTGTGAGAAAGATGGATACATGTAATATACATGAGATGCGTGTGCATCTGGATTCTGTATACGTGGAAGGAGAAGAGACAACATGTTTGATGAGAGAGCTGGAAAAACATGGACGAGAGGGGAAGGATCTCGTGGGTTGAGGGATTGACAATTTTGTGCGGGGGAGAGAGGGATTGGTAATTTTGTGCAAGAGAGAGAGAGAGAGAGAGGGTGGGGGAGGAGTCAGTCAGCCGTCGTCACATCACCCTGCTTCCAAATGACCCCGCATTCTCTAGCGTGGTGTGGTCGCCATCTTCGATCTGCTCGACGCCCTCTTTGAAGATTGAGGTGTTGTGCATGTTGGGGTGCAAAGAAGCATAAGCGAGAGTGGTCGCCGTATAACCTTGGATGGGGATGAATTGTGTGTTCGGGGGAGTGTATGTGTGTGTGTGTGTTGTGTTGCGTGTGTCTGTGTGTGTGTGTGTGTGTGTCAGATATTGAGAGAAAACAAACCTAAGGAGAGAAATGGGCATTCACGAAGAGATTTTGCGGGCCTTGAGGTGGGCAGGGGCCGGGTGAGGGTGTCAAAATGTGCGCGTTGATGCATGTGTTGCATGTGACCGTGCGAGGGGCGGACGAATCGAGAGAGATGGTTGTTGTGTTACGGATGCTCCTCTCTCTCTCTCACACACACACACACATACAAGTAAGGCCATGTTTGGTTCCAAATAAGTCACCAACTTATAAGTCGAAAAGTGCAAAAAGTGACTTATTTTGCCAAACGGACCCAACTTATAAGTCACCCCAACTTATAAGTCATAAGTTGCTCCACCCCAACTTAAAACTTATAAGGCCCTGTTTGGTTCCAAATAAGTCACCAACTTATAAGTCAAAAAGTGCAAAAAGTGACTTATTTTGTCAAACGAACCCAACTTATAAGTCACCCCAACTTATAAGTCATAAGTTGCTCAACCCTAACTTAAAACTTATAAGTCACCCCCTTTTACGTGGGTCCCATCACCTTTACATTAAAAAGCAAGGTGGGAATGTGTGGTCAGGTGACTTATAAGTCAGATGACAACCAAACATGCGTGACTTATAAGTCACTGATTTTAAGTCACCTGACTTATAAGTCAGGTGACTTATTGGAACCAAACAGGACCTAAGTCACCCCTTTTTACGTGGGTCCCATCACCTTTACATTAAAAAACAAGGTGGGAAGGTGTGGTTAGGTGACTTATAAGTCAGATGACAACCAAACAGTCGTGACTTATAAGTCACTGATTTTAAGTCACCTGACTTATAAGTCAGGTGACTTATTGGAACCAAACAGGCCCTAAACTAGAAGACCGTTCTCTCATGTATACACAACGTATCGGCATCTGTCTATATCTCACTCATGCATGATCATTTGCACATTCACACCTCTCTATGTATGTATCACACACACACCGTCTCCACATTGCCCTTCCGCCACAACACACATATGGACACATACACACGTTCTCTCTCAGTCACACACACAAAATCAGTATTAAAAAAACTAGGCGGCACCTAAAACGTCCAAATCCTAAACACGAACTGGAGCTAAATTCAAATATATGGAAATATTGCAGCGCCAAGAACTTTCACAGGAAAAAAAGTTGAGTAATATTCGAGGATTGTTTTCACACACACACAAAAAGGTTCGGTGGATGTCCTTCGAGCGCGACACCGTTTGATCGACCGCACGGCCACAGTTCACGCGCTTGCACAGGATTCCGTATCATGGCTGTGGTACTAACTAATAAAAGCGCTGCCTAAGTCTAATGTTTACGTGTACTAGTACGGTTTTATTTTAAGTTTGACCAACCTTATATATATATATATATAACTAAAGTAAGCTCCCACACGCGCACTCATCAATATGCCACCGCCGCCGTTGCGCATGCCGGCGCCCGCCTGCTCTGGCCAACAATTTCTCGCCCATCACCGTCGTGTCGCCGCCATTCCTATGCCATGAAGCCGAAGGCTCGCCCGCTCACGTCGTCTGCAGTCCCTCCTCGCGATGTCGCCGCGCTGCCAAGCACGCGAGCAGTTGGTGGAGCCGCGTGTATGCACGCAGTGTATGAAGAGGAGGACGAGCGCGTGCTCCAGCACCCCGGTGAGGAGGAACTACCATGTCATTGTCGTCTTCGGCCACGTGAAGGAGGCGCGCATGGTGGCTGTCGCGGCGGAAGCCGGTCGTGCGCGCGTCGAGCCTGCAAACCGTGTGCGGACGCGGAATCTACCTTCGAGACCTTGAATGCCACGTGGATCCTGCAATTTGAAGGAGCAATTTGGGTCAGTCGACTCATGTGAGCCGTTTGATGCAACATGGATGTCTAGAAGGGCTTCTTCCACCTCTTCTGCCGTCTTCTTCCTTCGCTTCGTCGAACTTCTTTCACAAATCGACTGACCCAAATTATACTACTAGTACGAACGTATTAAATACAGTAGGAACACGAAGATATGAGCAGTAGTACCAACTGCAAGAAGAACAGTAGTGAGACATAGTACTAGTACTACTGTACGTACTAAAGAGTTCAAATAACGAGAAAGAACATAAACATAGTTCTGGTGGGGCCTCAGCACAACACACCCTTGAAAATAAACTAAGCAACTAGTCCGCTTGACACTGCAGTAGAACCAGCATGAGCGACGACACTGCCACCTACTCGGAGTCCGAGTCCGAGTCCACGTCCTCGACTTCGTCCTCGTCCCTCTTCCTCTTCCTCTTCGTCGATGCTTCTTTGCTTGAACCGGACACTGGGCTCTGCTTCTTCATCCAACCCTTGTGGATATTTAAACAAAGGTAGGCATCCATTGCTGCATATAGGATGTGATCTTCATCTAATGTCTTCTACTCCCATGCATGATGAAACTCGTGATGAGGTTTCTTCAGTTTAGCGTATGAAGGATCAATCATGGTTGCTGCCAGGGTCAACATTGAAGGTTGAGAGGAGGAAACCAGGCTTGCCCTCTGGAGATCGAAGGGTTGGCCTACAACGAGACCTATCCGACGCAGGACATCCATGTCATTCTTAAAGCCTACAGTAACGAATTTCACTCTTTTATCCTTGAGGAAGTTCTTAAAATCCTGGCACTCAACGTCGGCATGGCATATGTGGTAGACCAAGAAAACGTTATTTATGCAAACCTGGATCACGGCGGGCTTCTTCCTCTCTTCGTCCTTTAGATCCTTCTCTCATCCCAGGACTGTGGTGTACTCAACATCTAGCCCAGCGACCCACTCATCCATTGAACTGTTGAACATGCGTAGGAAGCGAGCAAGCCATGCTTTCACCATCTCAGATCCATGTGTGTAGATGACGATGAACTGATCACCGGTGATGGCTCTAACCTGGTACTCAGCGGCGACCATGGAGATTTGGGAGGCCATGGATTTTGGAGGAGGGTTAGGAGAAGTTGAACTGTTGTACCCCGCAAAAAAACTGGGAGCGAACTAATGTGAAAGGACGGGACGACTGGGAGCGAACTATTGTAAGGTAGTAGAAGACGGGGACGAGTAGGGCGTGCAAACGGCATGGGGTTGCTAGCTTGCCCGGTGGATAAACGGCTGCAAGCCCCCAAAGAGTTCTCGAGAACTATGCGGGACCCACTAGATGTCATGTCTACTAGACCCATATCGTAGGCCTGACGGTATAGCTTCTGCCTGTTCGCATGCCATGCCGGTGCGTGGATGTAACTTCACTTAATTCCATCAAATGTTGTGCCTCCCACGACCTTCGCCTCCCTCGCATGGTCGCGCCCTTTGAGACTTCGACCGGCTATAAGTGAGCAATTTTTTTTGCCTTTTTTTAGACAAGCAATTTTTTTTGCCTACTCCGCATGCATGATACTCCCTCTGGTCCTTTTTACTCCCGTCAACCGTCTGCAAAGTGTTTGACCAAATTTATACTTTTTTTTGAACACCACCTTATATTAATTAACCAGCCACACCAGTACACTCATTCGATACAATATTCACCACACAGGGCGGTACATTATTTACAAGAATACCATCTAATCTGTTGTCAAAGCTATACTTAGTGATTAAGTGTGCCACCTTATTGGACGAACGGCTAATCTTTGACCATTGAAGATTGTTGATCAACTTCGAGATGCTCAACGCTTTCATCTTCAGGTCACGCATAGCAGACCTGTCATAGTCCCCCGACGCAAGAGACGCTACCACAAAAGCGCAATCAGTCTCTAAAATTACAAGATTATGAAGAGAAATACCTATGTAGAGACCGGCAAAGCAAGCCCTAAGCTCCGCTTCCTCCATGTTTTGACAGGCATCAATGAAATCCCACGACCAAATTTATACTAAAACTATCAATATCTACAATACTGATTATAATGAGTATAAGAACTACGTTTTATAATGAGTGTAAAAATATTGATTTGACATTGTGAATGTTGACACATTTTTCTATAAGTCTGGTGAAAGTAGAGGTACATTGACTTCAAACAAAACTTAAATGCACAATGCAGACTAGTTCCTCCGTCCAGGTGCGTGCCATGTCCTATCTTGTCATCACAACAAGGTTAGCTATCAGAGTACCACTACCTCCCTTCTAGTTTAAAGGGCTCGATTCAAAATTTTCACCTACTCTTAGAAAGATAGTAGAGGCGGTGGAATAGTTTTTGAAGTCTGCAAAAGTACTCAACTAGCATTGTCGTTCTTCACAAAAAAATGTGTTTACCAATGCATGCATGAACACTAGTTACTCTAACCCCCCTCTCTTCTTTAATTCTTTGCCACATCAGCATGTTTGCTATTCTCGTGTGCATGATACCAGCTAAGATACCACCATTATGGCCAGCCTTAATCATCGCATGCAATAATTTAGTGCACCTTGAAATATGAACATGTGTGGGGCATGTATGTTTTTAATGACTTGAGACTATACCTAGACCGGCATGCAAGATGACTTATTATGCACCGTTCCCCATACCTGCAGGAAGCCCGTTCGTCTCCAAATATTTTCCTCTCCATGTGTGGAAACAATATGCCTGCCAAACTCTACTTCTCCCTCCAGCGGTCCCACCACTCCACCCCTTGTGAAAAAATCTGCATGCATGACTCTCCTCCCCCCATGCTCGTCCAATCCGTTGTGACCAGCAATATTTCCACCCCTTCGCTCCCCCGTAATTTACTCCAACAAATATGCCCACGTAGCTGTTACTTAACTGCAGGTGCATTGGGTCACTGACATATGGGCCCAACAGGGGTCTGGCCCGCATGTCAGTGACGCAACTGGACCTGCAGTTAAGTCAGTGCAGCTCAGTCCATATCTTATGTAGGTGTGCCATTGCTCGCTATAAATACTGCGCCTCCCACGACATCGCTATCTCCTCCCCCTCACGTTCATGTTCATCACTATCTCCTCCCCCTCCCTCTCACGTCGATCCTCCAGCGACTCCAGCATGGTGAACGGGTAGCACGTCTCGTACTTGATGTTCTCCACCAAGGGCCAGCAGTGACCGCTGCACGCATCCGTGAGGTGATGCACCATGTCCACCGGCGAGCCACAAAACGGCATCGGGCACTCATAGAAGTGGACGAATGGCTCCTTGGAGGCATCGACTAGGCCGTCCATGAAACGGGAGTGGCTATAGGGGACGTTGCGCTAGTTGAATATATGAGCAAGTTACTACGAGATTTAATCCGAATAAGCACAAAATAAATCATGAATTCTACCATAATTTCGAACAGGAAGGACAGAAACACATACGGTGCAACGGGAGTAGCACCGTTGGCGTTGAGGTTGTCGCCCATGTCCAAACACCATGTAGACACGGTCTTTGAGCATGGTTCATGGTCGTTCCACGCTCGGGCATTGAAGTTCGTAACTATTTTAGATTAGAATATACTACTCCTCCGGTGCTAGTAGTAGAGCAGAGTCCTACTCTACTACTCTACTCAAGCAAGTTAGGGCATAGCACTGTAGCGAGTACCAGTACTATGATCACTCAAGCAAGTTGTCTGGCATCGACATGACCCTGCGCTGCTGGTATGTGTCTCGTAAGTCAAGCGACATGTTGTAGTCATCATCACCTGTGCACTTCCAGCGGCACATATTCGCTTCTCCATCTTTGTCCGCACATAATCTCATCCAATCTTCCATCCCCACTAAGGCGCCTCCCCCCCTCATCCGAAACCCAAGCACTAACAATGGCAGAACCAAGCAGCGTCCGCCGAAAGAGTGGTTGGAATTCGCTCCCCACAGAGGTAATCAAGCTCATTGTTTCGCGTGTGGACAATCTCAGTACCATGCCGCTCGCCGCGTGCTAGTCGGGGATGTACCATTTACTCAAAGCCCTCAGGCCGGAGCTTTTTAAGCCAGCTCCTTGCTTGCTGATGCCGCCTGATCTTCAGAAACGGCGTGTCACGCAGCATAACGATTGTAGGGTGGCGAGCATCATCCCCCTTGACTACGATCCGATCCCCGTCAGCCTCAACTACATTAACGGTATGTACTGGGTCGGCATGAACACATCTTGGATGGTGCTCGTCGACGGTCGCGACAGCTGGATGCTCGTGGAGGTCTACACCCAGCGATTGATCCCCCTTCCTTCGATTAACACTGCACTGCTTTGGCACCGCGGCCCAAAATACTCGGAATCTTACAGTAGCCAACATGATACCAAGTTTGATTTGCTCAAGGTTGTAATCTGCCAAGTGCCCACAAGATCTGTGAATTATAAAGACTTCAGGCTAATTGCGTTCTTCAACCGCGGTCTCGCCTATCTGACAGGTCACTGCGGTAAGTGGATAAATCTACACGTCCATCGCAGGATCATACATCCCCCATGGTTCTCTGATGCCATTGAATACAAGGGCTTCATTTACGCTGTCGACTCCTTCTATGGCTAGACGTATTGTTGGCCAACTCCAGTCATCGCTACAAACGGCTGTTACAACAGTATGTTACTTTCCTATGATATCATGATGGCTTGCTTATATTACTGACAACATTTTCTAAAAAAATATTCATGCTCATAACATGATGTTCTTAAGATTGACTAAATCAAGAGCCCTTTTTTATTTGACTCCAACTTGATATGATGTTGTAGGCCGCCTGGTGTCCCTACCCTTCCTAATCCCAGAACCTTCCAAAGAAAAGCGGCATGGCAGTTGTAGGTGGTTCCTGGCTCGATCAGACGATGGTGAAAGATTGATGATCATTCGCACGTACGGGATGTGTTGTTTCACAGAATACAATCACAGTCACTGCAAGGTCTTTGAGCAGGATACCATCTTCTCTGGGCCTTCAGGAATTTTTGACTGGAGGCTGGTAAGTAGCCTTGGTACACGCTCTCTGTTTGTCGGACTGAATTATCCTATTAACCAGGAGATAACCGACGGCAAGGATCACGATGGCCGCGCGGTTTCGTTCATCAGGCAAAATTGTGTGTACACAGCGTACCATGCGTCTCTGCATGCACCATACCCTGATATGTGCCGCCACACTCTGCAGCCCAAAGTAGGAGAGAGGGTCGCAAGTATCAGACTTCGGCCTGCTGGCTGGAGTTTCCCCCGTCAGGCACCCATCTGGTTCAAGCCGTCAGCCAATCTCCACAGTTTAATAAATAGTAATGTCTAACTAAGCCAGTTAGTTAGATGCGTACACTTGGTGTAGTAGGATCTTTATTTAGTTTGATGCATACACTTGTTCTTTTTTGGTAGCTGCCGGTGTCAAAACCGGCGGATCTCGGGTAGGGGGTCCTGAACTGTGCGTCTAAGGAGGATGGTAACAGGAGGCAGGGGACACGATGTTTTACCCAGGTTCAGGCCCTCTTGATGGAGGTAAAACCCTACGTCCTGCTTGATTTATTCTTGATGATATGAGTATTACAGGAGTTGATCTACCATTTGATCGGAGAGGCTAAACCCTAAAAGCTAGCCTATGGTATGATTGTCTATTGTCCTACAGACTAAAACCCTCCGGTTTATATAGACATCGGAGGGGCTAGGGTTACATAAGGTTGGTTACAAAGGAGGAGATATCCATATCCGCACTGCCTAGCTTGCCTTCCACGCCAAGTAGAGTCCTATCCGGACACGGGACGAAGTCTTCAATCTTGTATCTTCATAGTCCAACAGTCCAGCCAAAGGATACAGTCCGGCTATCCGGAGACCCCCTAATCCAGGACTCCCTCAGTAGCCCCTGAACCGGGCTTCAATGACGATGAGTCCGGCGCGCAGTGTTGTCTTCGGCATTGCAAGGCGGGTTCCTCCTCCGGATACACCACAGAAGAGTTTAAATAAAAGGATAGTGTCCGACCCTGCAAAATAAGTTCCACATACCACCATAGAGAGAATAATATTTCCACAATTCTAATCTGCTGACACGTTTTGGCAACATGACATCATGCCATGGCTTGGTGATTATTCGAACCATTTTTCTTTAACTAGCCCCGCACATAACGCGAGATAGTTTCCTGACACGTCTTGTCAAAGCAGAGATCGTGTCCCCCTTATTACGGGATTCTCATCAATACGGGCGTGGGTAACCCAACCGTGCCTAGGACTCCTAGATTTTAGGCAAGTCCCAAACGGCCGCGAGGAGGACGCTTGATATTCACCCTCTTTATAAAGGGACAAGGCTTTTACTTTTTTCCTCCCGTGCTCAATCGAATCCTTCCCCCGCCTCGAGTTCTAACACCCAAAGCCCAGGTTCAGTGCTTCGGACCTTCAATCATGTCCGGATCCAGCCTCCAGGGCCGGTGGATGCCCTCCTCCATCACAGAAGAGGATATCAAGAAGTTGAGGGAGGCAAGATACCTGACCGCCAAAGTTTCGCATCGGCTGCCTGCCCGAGGGCAGGTCGTCCCTACTCCTGAACCCAATGAAGACGTCGTGTTCATCTCCCACTTCCTTCGAGGACTAGGCCTCACTCTGGATCCCTTCGTTAGGGTTTTGATGTTCTATTACAGGCTTGATTTCCACGATCAAGCCCCGGATTCCTTTCTCCACATCTCGGCATTCATTGTCGTATGTGAGGCCTTCCTCCGCATTACCCCTCACTTCGGCCTGTGGCTCAAGACCTTTGATGTGAAGCCGAAGACGGTCGAGGGGCAGCATGCAGCGTGCGTAGGTGCATTAATAAGCAAGATCACTGGAGCTCCATGGCCAAAGGGTTCCTTTCCAGAGGTGTCCGGATTATGGCAACGGGAGTGGTTCTACGTCACCGCTCCTAGAAGTGCCAAGTGGGTAGCTTCCCCCGCCTTTCGCTCGGGCCCTCCACCACAACTGATGTCATGGATCAGCAGGGGGCTGAGCTGGGGTCCAGCCAAGGATGTACCCATACTGCAGAGCCGCATCTGAGATCTCTTCGAGGGAGATTTTAGTTTGGTTATGGTAGTGCAAGTTATGCTGGTTCGTCGAGTCCAGACTTGCAAACACCGGCCCCTCCGCTTGTGGGAATTCAACCCAGAAGGACCGCGCGCTATTCAGAATTTCCTCGGCCTGATGCATGAGGAGATGTACAAGTCGTTCTTCGGACCCCAAATAGAGTGTCCGGACACCACCGAGGACGTGGGCCTGAGCAGCAACCACACCGCGGCCCAAGTAAGTAATCCTCTAGTCGAACACACTGTCTTTCTTTTATCATGACATCATTCTAAAGAATTGCTCTTTGACCAGGAATGGATAACAAAGGCGAAGATGATCCGGTGGTCGGCTCCCCTTCCTGAAGGCTTGGACAATCCGGTGCTGGAAAAGATGCTCGAGCCAGCACCTTGCCTGGTGCCCTCAAGGGAAGATGAAGGGGGGAATAAAGGGGGAGAAAGCGGGCCTCCACCGCTACCTATTCCAACCGAGGGAACGAGCGCCTCCGTGAGGGAGGATAACCAAGGGAAGGAATCTGACATTCCCTCGCCCCAGGGGAGGAAGAGGACTACCTCTGATGATCTGGAAACCAAGGTTTCCAAATGGGAGAAGAAAACTCCACGAGAGGGTCCTGCCTCGGAGGGTGCTCCTGCCGCACAAAGTCCATGCGGGGATCAGCCCTCTAAAGATCTGTAAGTAATCAAAAGGTACTTAATAGTGAAGATATACTACCTTACCTCTAAGGGAGATAACCGAAGCATTTATCTTGTAGTTCGGATCTGAGCCCTTCTCAGCAGAGCTCGTTTTCGGTGGATCTTCTTCCGGAGATGATGGAGAGTGAAACGCCTCCCCCGAACTCCCCAGCTCAAGAAGTGGGCGACCTTGAAGTGTCATCACGGAGAGTTTCTCCGAATCCGGCAAGGCCAGAAGGTAATCCCATGGTCACCCGAAGCCCTCAGTATCCGGCTCTTGAAGAGAGCAATCAAAAGAGTCCGGCACCATCTGCTATGCGGTGGGACATACTGAAGGGTCTGCTAGAGCAAGCGACTATCTTAGAAGAGCACCGTACATTAATGTGTATGGTGATTGAAAGGATTTCGTCCGCGGAAAACGGGTTGCATGATGCCTTTATGAGTCTACTGACGGGCTTTGAGGTACGTGAAATGATATACATTTGTGATGGTACTGCACATTTTTAGGTGTGCCCTGTGTAGATAGTAGCCCCTGAGACTCTGGTTGTCGTCGAGAACGGCAGCGAACAGAGGATCATAGTCCCCGGTAATAACCAGTCCGCCTTTATGTGCAGGTGTCCGAAGCTCCGGTGGCTAGCCGGACTGATGGGGTTGCCGAACTGAAGCGGTGACTGGATGCGGCGGATGCCGACATCGAGCTTGTTAACAAGCGGCTTGATGAGGCACATGGTAGGTGATGTTTATAATGAATGTCACATAGTAAGAGCAGTGTGATGGCAGTATCTTTAATATGTTGTGAATGCAGATGGAGCTGCCACCATGGAGGCCCTGCGGGCAGAGGTTGCCCGAGCCAAGGAGCAAGCAAGGAGTAGTAATGCGGCCGCCTTGAAGGCGGCCGAAGAGTTGAGAGCCGAGAAGGCTGCGCATAGAGAGAGCAAAGAGAAAATGGCCAAAATGGCTATGAAGTTAAAAGACACTGTCGGCCGCTGCCAGTTTCTTGAAGAAGAAAACCGGGCGAAGGCTACGGACCTCGAAAAGGCCACAATGGCGACTAAAGACACCCGCTCTGCAATGAGAGCGAAGAGGGAGGAACTGCGTGAAGCCGGGGACATTGTGGCTGGGAAGCCCTTTATGCTGCGGAGGATGTTCGGCGATCCGCGGTATGCCCCTCTGGATCGGCTGTGGAGTTCGGCTGACGCATATCTAGACTTAGCGGCGGGCGCTGTCGATGCGGCCGAATACTTCCGAGATCAAACAGATCATGAAGTGAACAAGTTGTTCTGGTCGCAATTTAACATTCCAGAGCGTCCGCTTCCATTGACTGATCAGCTTGCCAAATGGGACGAACTCAATAGATTGTCCGGACTCGCCATGAGGACTGTTGTGGATCATCTGTGGCTGGAAAGGCCAAAGCCGAACAGCTATTTTAGCTTGGTGTAGCAGTTCCTTGGTGCGGTGCCACGTATTAATGTGATGAAGAGGTCGGCATGCATAGAAGGCTCGCGGATGGCCCTTGCCCGTGTCAAAACATACTAGGCGGAGATGGATGCCACCACTGTCGCGGCGCAGGGTTCGGCCATAGGCCGAGTGGCTGCCGAGCACTATTTTGAAGAAGTTCTTGAGGGCGCTCGTTCGATAGAGGCCCAGTGCTCGAAGAATGTTATGTTTGAGTGACATGTATTCCCATTGTAAAAACAAAATTTTATTGAATTTATCAAGGCTGTATTTATACTTTTGCCCGAAAGTATTGTGATGCCTCCTGTGCGGCCGTTTATGTATACATGTATATAACCTGAAAGATTGCAGTCGCTGGCTTCAGCCCCCACGCATATAATGTGGGGGTGTTCACAGAAGACGCGTATTCACACTTAATCCAACATCTTGGTCCTATTAAGGAGGTGATAGCGCAGCAAACTAGGCAACCGGACTACAATGCTTTAACACTTTCACTTAGCCAGAGGAGTTTGACAGTGGGGCTACTATATAGCCCCTCGTGGCTCCGCACTCATCCGGATTCAGGGTGCGTACATGCCTGGCTGGGAAACGGCCCTTCGTTAATGCGGAGGAATCCCAAAGATTCCAATAGGTCATCGAGTGGTTGACCAGTCTCACGCTATATCATGACAGTCAGTTTTCGGCTTTCTCTACTGAGGTGCTCGTCCGGATGAACCAGGGCACAATCACAGTAGTTCTCCTGGTGCCGCCTTAGCCGATACAGCGGAACGGAAGGCAGCAAAACACATGAGCTGGGCAAACCCAACATTTGACCAAAGACATGATTCGGAGCTGATGCATATAAGGCCAAACTCGCGACGCCGAACACTCCCTAAGGTATTCGGTCTTTATGGTGTAAACCGGGTCTAAACAGTACCCTTTGTAAGCTCCCCTGATCTCCAGGTACATGCATTATTCTGGCGTGGCCACATGCCAAGACGTCAACATCCTTCTCGATTATACTGAGAATCCGAGGGCTGTAAATCAACAAGAGACAGCAAAAAAGGTTTACGCAGGGTCTTAATCTACAAAGAATCCTTGGAACGGGTCACTCTTGCATGTCTGCGCCTGTGTCTCCGTTGTGCCGTATCCTGGACGGGTGTAGCATGATGGTCATCTGTATTAATTACATATAGCTGCGCCGGACTCGTCTAACCGCGTCCGTGGTCTTAACGACCTGTCAAATGCTTGAGTTGGTGAGGCCGTTTAGTGTGCGGCGGCCAAGGCGGCCGCACCGTCTTCGGCGCGCAAGGAGCGCTCAATATTTCCATTTACTATAATGATGCTACGTGGACCAGGCATCTTGAGCTTGAGGGAAGCGTAATGCGGTATTGCGTTAAAGCGAGCGAAAGCTTCGCGTCCGATTAGTGCTTGATAGCCACTTTGGAATGGAGCAACGTGGAAAGTTAAATTTTCGCTACAGAAGTTATCGGGGAAGCCGAATATAACCTCTAGTAGCAGGGAGCCCCTGCAATGAGCCTCCGGGTCTGGCCTTATTCCTTTAAAGGTAGCATTGCTGCGGCAAATTTTTGTTGGGTCTATCCCCATTTTGCGGATTGTGTCCAGATATATCATATTTAAACTGTTGTCGTCGTCCATCAGGACTCGTGTGAAGTGGTATCCGTCAATTATTGGATCTAATACCAAGGCAGCCCATCATGCACGCTGGATACTTGCCGAGTAATCCCGATGGTCGAAGGTGATCGGTTGGGACGACCAGCGGCGGAGCTCCGTGGTGATAGGCCCTGGGGCATGTTTCTCTAAAGGTGCCGCTTTGTTTCTCCCTTTTATCACGTGTAACACGTTGACTGCTTTGACTTCTAGTGGGAATTTCTTCTGTTCCCCCGTGCTTTGCTTGCGAGGCTCGTCCTCGTCTTCACTTGGTGTATCCTGCCCCTTGTGTTCGGCGTTGACACTACAAAAAAAAATACACTTCCGTGATGATACGTGTTTGTCACAGTAGGTCGCTTTTTTTGTCATGCATGTACATCCATGAAAATTTTATGACAGAATCAAGATAGTCACACCTGTGCTGTCGTAGAAGTGTTCCATGACATTACCAACATTATCATCACGGAAGTGTCCACTTCCATGACAATAAATTGCGCGTCACAGAAGTGCTTTCGTCAAGGGTGACCGACACGTGGCATCCACCATAACGGAATGTCGTTAAGCTATCGGGTCGGGTTTTGGATCTGATAACCCGTTAACAGCCCCGACCAATGGGGATTTTCCACGTGTAAAATCATCATTGGCTAGACGAAACACGTGTCGGCTCATCGTTGGGACAGATGTCAACCACTCATTGGACGGAAGGCGCCTATGATACGTTGACACGTGGCACGGCCCAACAGAGGCCCATTCCTGTGAAAAGGCCGGCCCATTTGACTTGGTCAAAAGCTGGCGGGCCGGCCCAAGGAAAGCCTGTTAACGGCCTGTTTGAATATAGCCCATTTACAGCCCGCTAACCCAAGGCCTGTTACGCCCTATCCGAATTAGGCCTAGTAGCATCATCTGGGCCATCCAATATGATTCCAGCCTGTTTTCACTTCTGGCCCATGTATGGCCCATGACGTCTTTCGGCCCATATGAGGCCCTATGTAACTCTTGGCCTACTAACGGCCCGTGGTGAAACTGGCCCGTAATGAACAGTGTATCACTTTACACCCATTAACGGCCCGTGGTGAAACTGGCCCGTAATGAACAGTGTATCACTTTATACCCATTAATGGCCCGTTATTCTGTTGGGCTGTTCCCAGCCCATGTTATCTTTCGGCCTTCTCAGAGCCCATTTATTCTTGGGATCATTTCCAGCATTCGTTTACTTACGACCCGTTACTATCATTTTCTGCTTGTGGGCCAAATTCGGCCCGTGGATACAGTCGGCCCGTTTCTGGTCCGTTAATATGTTGGGCCGATTTCATAGCGTCATCAAATACGACCTGTTAACGATGGCCCGTTATGGTCGGCCCATGAACGGATGATTCCAACTCTAGCCCGTTTACGGCCATAATGCGGTATGTTTGGCCCATGTTTGGCCAATCGATTATACGGCCCGTATAAGGCCCATTGATAATACGGCCCGTAGAAGGCCCATTGTTTCTACGGCCCGTAGAAGGCCCACTATTTCTACGGCCAGTAGGAGGCCCAGTGTCACTACAGTAAATATTAGCCCATGGTTATTGTGGCCTAGTTTTAAAAAATAGGTTATTGCAGCCACTAGCTAACCGCGGAAAAAGAACTGCAATGACTACAAGCAAACAAATAAACAAGACAACAAGGAAATAAATAAGCAAGCAACTAACGCTAGGCTATCACGGCTATTACACATATTACATCCACTGGGCATCAAAGTTTGCCACCAGTGCAAATATAGGGAACAAAGCAGCATATCATATACACTGGTTGCCAAAGTTGGCGACCAGCGCAAATAAACGCCGCAGCAAAACAAATCCAGAACTGAAACCACTTCAGAAGATATCAAGAAACAATATCCTGGGTACCCATAATGCTAGCAAGATGCTTAGCAAGCTTATTAACTTTCTCTTGGTTGGCGCTTAAATCCTCCAGCACTTGTTGTTGCACCAGAAAATATGCATCTGAATTCTGCAAGGACTTCCTCAGTCCTTCAGCTTCCTGTCGCAGCACATGATCGATATCTTTCAACTTGAAGTTGAGACTCAAGAAGATGAATTGATTCAGGCAGCGAGTTCGAAGAGCTTGTGCCAGCAGTAGTGGCCAGTAACTCGAACACTACATCAAGACAGGACTTTTGGGTTCCCTCACTATCATCAAGATAGTTTTTATCAGCTTTCTTGGAGACCAACAGGGATGTCTCACTATCTTGAACCTTGTCTGCATTACTTCCTTTACCATTGGATAACGCGGTACTGTTCTCCAATATTTTGTCCGCATTCTAAAAGAGAAACAAGCAGACACATCACATGTTTACCATGTTGTATATGAAACTCATTTTGGTAAATGAGTTCAGTAGTAAAGTGGACAAGATAATAGCATGAAACAAACATATATCTATGTACCATGGTCACTTTATGGTCTATATCATTCTAGTTTTTGTTGCCAAATCAAGATAGAGACACAGTTCAAATAATATTTGTTCAAGACAAAGCAGAATAGACAGAATATAAGTGTGGGTAACTATAGAGCAATAACAACACTTGTAATGTGCATGACATGAGAACATAACTGTTTATTCAATTGAAACTAAAATCAACATAGAGCAGGTTACAACAGCAAACCAATTAAAGAAATAGGTTTGAAACATACCTGTTGCGCCATTGGAGTTTCAATTCCATCCTTCAAATTTGAAAATAGTTGGTATGAGTAAACACAGTTATGCAAGAGCAAACGAGTATGAACCATAGCTACAGAACCTGACCTGAGAACAAATATTCTTCTCCTTTAAGCGTTGAGTTGGGATTCGGAGTGGTGGTCCTCGTGCTTTGGGCACTGCAGTCCCCTTACTAACTGCTCGTGTTTGGGTGCTCTGTGGTGGAGACGGTGCTGTGTCAACTGGAACTGGGTTACTATCTGCCGGGGTTGGGGTTAGAAGGGGTGTAGCTGGTTCTCTGTCCAACTAGGTAGGGGTACAATCTGCGAGAGTCTAGGTTATGTGTGGTGGATCTGGTCCTTGGGCAAGTACAACAGTGGTTCTATCTGCATCAACTGGTAGCACTATCTTTTCTGAAGACCGTTTTGTTACTCCCTTAGATACTGCCATCACGCTCTCCAATTCAAATGGTTGATAAACAAGAGAAGTAATTGAAAGTATAGACATTGTATGATAGACATGTGCAATGGATAGTGGGGAATAAAAGAGGGCATGAAATAATTCATATTTATGTTGTCTAACCAAACAGGATAGCATGACACAATTTCACATATATGATGGCTAACTAAACAGGATAGCATGACACAATTTCACATTATGATGGCTAACTAAAAAAGATGGAAAGACATAGTTCAAAATATGAGACTATGTAAATAGGATGACATGACATAACTATATAATGTGTTTATTAAATAGGTTGTCATGCCATAATTCACATACATTCACGGATAGAATGCCATAATTCAAAATATGATGACTATAAACACTAAACAGGATGAGATGATATAACTATATGATGTCTTTATTAAATGGGTTGCCATGCCATAATTCAGATAGATGATGTGTATGTACTATGTAAACATGATGGCATGATATAATTCAAATATATGATTTATATAGTAAGCAAGTAAGCAGATGGCAATCCATATATGATGTAAAAACTAAGCAATGCAAGACAACATGCATGACATGGGTAATATAACCCTGCCAAGTTTGAGCATAGACCTCAGTGGTAAAATAGGATTGGTAATCAGTCTCTGAATCCTACTCTGAGGAGCTCTCTATAACCAGCAAGATGTCTGCTTCGCAGGTAGCATTGTCTGCTCTGAATACCTTGTTTTCACTCCAGATACTTCCATCACCGCTTCAAATGGCTGATGCACAGGAAGATTAGTTGAATATACAAACGTTGTCACCAAATGGAACACGTAATACAAATAAATGATAGCATGATATAATTCACATACATGATGATTGGCTAAATAGCATGGCATTGCATAATTCACATATATAATGCCTTTGCAACAAGATAGCATTGTATAATTCACATATATAATGTCTTGCAACAAGATGGCAATGCATAATTCACATATATGGTAATTAGACACTGAACAGGTGGCATTCACACAAAGCATGTCTAAACTAATCAAATGACATAGCAATGCGAGACACCATATGCACGATATGAGCAACATAACCCTGCCAAGTTAGAG